>NW_017619597.1:1772939-2372939 GCF_001879475.1 Ipomoea nil
CAATTTTACGATACTCATGTCATGTCAAGGAAAACAAAAATACCTAATAATACAAATCTCCACTGCACAAGAAAAACATAATACCCAATAATACAAATTTATTATTCTAGGCATTTGGTCTAGTGGTATGATTTTCGCTTTGGGTGTGAGAGGTCTCAAGTTCGATTCTTGGAATGCCCCATTCCCATCTTTGTTGCTCTAGTTAACACCTCACAAGAGTAAGTGAGCAACAAACGGATCCACATCGAAAAATTTAGTACAAAAAAAATAAAAATAAAATTTTGATTTTTCAGTATGTAAATTGTGTATTTTTGGACTCGGGTCCATAGAATAATTTGCCGGGTAACCCACTCCTTACAAACCGACATAGAAACAACCTCCAGAGTGATTAGATGAAACATTTACAAAAATAACAAGGGCATTTAGTCTAGTGGTATGATTTTCGCTTCAGGTGCGAGAGGTCCTGAGTTCAATTCTTGGAATGCCCCTTCCTTTAGTAATTTCAATTGTACGATACTCATGTCAAGGAAAACAAAAATACCTAATAATACAAATCTCAACTGAACAAGAAAACAAAAATAGCCAATAATACCAATTTATTAATTTGGGTATTTGGTCTAGTGGTATGATTTTCGCTTTGTGTGCGAGAGGTCTCAAGTTCGATTTTTGGAATGCCCCATTCCCATCTTTGTTGCTCTAGTTAACACCTCACAAAAGTAAGCGAGCAACTAATAGCGTGTTTGGTTCATGGAATAGGTCGGGAATGGAATATCGTTCCCGGGAATAGACCTATTCCATTGTTTGTTTTGTCATTTAATTCACAGCACGTTTGATTCACGGAATGAATTTGGAGGGAATAGGAATGCTATTCCACATGGAATGGAATAGGTAAGGAATAGAATATGAATTGTATTCTGTTGTTTGGTTGGCTGAAGGAATAGACGTTAGTAATTATATTCCAGTGTTTGGTTCGTTAAAGGAATAGAAATGGAATAGGTTTTAAAGACATAAATACCCTTATACATAATAATAATAATAATAATAATAATAATAATAATAATAATAATAATAATAATAATAATAATAATAATAATAATAATAATAATAATAATAAATATGATTATGATATACTGAATGTTATATATATATATATATATATATATATATATATATATATTTATTTATTTATTTATTTATTTATTTATATTTATATTTGTATTTATATACATGTATATGCATGTGTGTGTGTGAGAGAGAGAGAATAACAATAACAATAATAATAATAATAAATATTATTATTATTATTATTATTATTATTATTATTATTATTATTATTATTATACAAAAACATATTTATTTTTATATTTATTTTCTCACTTATCCCACATCGGTTGGAGAAGTAAGGAATGAAGCATTGAGGCTCCTATAAAAAGAGTCTCAAGGCTCCATAATTTCAATTGCATTGCTCATTTGCAAGGCAAGCTTGCAATGCTCATCCGCTAGGCATGCAGATGAGCAGACTACTTAATTTAGGAGCCAAGACTCCATAATTTAAGGAGTCTTATACAGTTAATTTTATATATATATTTTGATAGATTGATGGATAAAAATTATAATTAATTAAATATATACATTTATATAATATATTATATTTATTAAATAAATATAAATATTATATAATGTGCAAAGGGTATTTTTGGTATTTGTGATATAAAAGCTATTCCCAAGGGCATGGGAATAGCTAATACCAAGGCCCCCCTAGGAATGGCTATTCCTCTTGCGAAGGTAATAGCTCATTCCAAGGCATGCTATTCCCATGGCAAAATGATCCAACCAAACGATGGAATAGGTCTATTCCAAGGAATGTTATTCCATTCCTGACCTATTCCATGAACCAAACATGCCGTCAAGGTAATAGCGTTCCCGAGAATGAGCTATTCCCTTTGCAGGGGGAATAGCCATTCCTAGGGGACTCCCTGGTATTAGTTATTCCCAAGTATTTGGGAATAGCTTTAGTACTATAATATCGAAAATACCCTAACACTGCCACCACTGCCGCCGTCTCCCCCACCACCCCACCACCACCACCGCCACCGCCACCATAACCACCGTCGCAACCACCGCAACCACCATATCGAAAATACCCTACCACCACCGCCACTGCCACCACCACTACCACCACCACCACCAACACCACCACATATTTTTATAAGGGTATTTATGTCTTTTGAAACATATTTCATTCTATTCCTTAACCAACCAAACATTGTAATATAATTCCTAAAGTCTATTCTTTCCGCGAACCAAACAATAGAATAGAATTCATATTCTATTCCCATTCCTTGCCTATTCCATTCCTTATGGAATAGCATTCCTATTACCTCAAAATTCATTATGTGAACCAAACGTGATGTAAGTACATTAGAACGGATCCACATCGAAAAATTTAGTACAAAAAAAAAAAAATTGTGAACTTTCAGTATGTAAATTGTGTATTTTTGGACTCGGGTCCATAGAATAATTTGCCGGGTAACCCACTCCCTACAATCCGACATAGAAACAACCTCGAGAATGATTAGATGAAACATTTACAAAAATAACAAGGGCATTTAGTCTAGTGGTATGATTTTCGCTTCGGGTGCGAGAGGTCCTGAGTTCAATTCTTGGAATGCCCCTACCTTTAGTAATTTCATTTTTACGATACTCATGTTATGTCAAGGAAAACAAAAATACCTTATAATACAAATCTTAACTGCACAACAAAAACAAAAATACCCAATAATACCAATTTATTAATCTTGGCATTTGGTCTAGTGGTATGATTCTCGCTTTGCGCGCAAGAGGTCTCGAGTTTGATTCTTAGAATGCCCCATTCCCATCTTTGTTGCTCTAGTTAACACCTCACAAAAGTAAGCGAGCAACTAAGTACATTAGAACGGATCCACATCAAAAAATTTAGTACAAAAAAAAAAATTTGTGAATTTTCAGTATGTAAATTGTGTTTTTTTGGACTCGGGTCCATAGAATAATTTGCCTGGTAAGTCACTCCCTACAAACCGACATAGAAACAACCTCCAGAGTGATTTAGATGAAGCATTTAAAAAAATAACAAGGGCATTTGGTCTAGTGGTATGATTCTCGCTTTTGGTGCGAGAGGTCTTAAGTTCAATTCTTAAAATGCCCCTATCTTTAGTAATTTCAAATTTACGATACTCATGTCATGTCAAGGAAAACAAAAATACCTAATAATACAAATCTCAACTGCACAAGAACAACAAAAATACCCAACAATACAAATCTATTAATTTGGTCTGGTGGTATGATTCTCGCTTTGGGTGCAAGAGGTCTCGAGTTTGATCCTTGGAATGCCTTATTCTCATCTCTTTGTTGCTCCAGTTAACATCTGACGAAAGTAAGAGAGCAACTAGGTACATTAGAACGGATCCACATAGAAACAACCTCCAGAGTGATTTGATGAAACATTTACAAAAACAATAAGGTTATTTGGTCTAGTGGTATGATTCTCGCTTTGGGTGTGAGAGGTCTTGAGTTCAATTCTCAGAATACTCTTACCTTTAGTAATTTCAATTTTATGATACTCCTTATTAGACTATATTATTGTTATGAGTCTAGTATAAATGTAATTCCCAGTTTTTGTCTGTCGTGTCAACTTGGGAAATCATCACGATTCCCTTTAGATAGGGTAGCTAAGTCTAGCAATAATTTTCTAGATCTCATTTACATTGATATTTGGGGCCCCACACCTGTTCTTTCGGCGGATGGTTCCCGTTACATTGTACTCTTTGTAGATGATAACACCCGCTGTTGTTGGTATTATCCTCTACGACTCAAAATCGACATATATATGATATTTGATATTTTTCGGGCGATGGTAGAACGTACGTTTTCACATTCTATCAAGTCCATTCAGTTTGTTTGGGGGGGGGGGGGGGGGGGAATACCTGAAGTTACACAATCGTTTTACCTTGTTAGGGATCGTGCACAGGCAATCATGTGCCTATACGCACGAACAAAACGGGCGTGTCGAGCGCCGGCATCGGCATATTCTCGAGACCGGTTTGGCTTTGATGGCTCAAGCATATGTCCCGCAGCGTTATTGGGACCACGCTTTTGAAATAGCCACGTACCTTATAAATCGCTTTCCGTCATCCTCACTCCAGTTTGATACACCATACTTCAGCTTATATCAGTCACCACCCACTTACACATATCTGCGTGTATTCGGGTGTCTTTGCTTTCCATATCTTCGCCCCTTTAACCGTTATAAAATAGAATACCGGTCAAGTCTGTGTGTCTTCTTAGGTTACCCACCATCTTTTAGGGGTTACCGCTGCATGGATCTAAACACTGAGAAAACCTATATCTGTCGTCATGTCCGCTTTGATGAAACTAACTTCCCTTTTGCAACAATGGGTCCCCTGTAGACAGAAGCACAGCCGTCCGCGCCCAGCTTACCGTGGGGGTCCAGTCCCGTCCCAGTTCTGCCTCCTCCTGCCAACACGGGCCTATCTCCGGCTCATGCACCCACAACCAAAAGACGGGGGCCTAGGGCTCAGCCTCAAGAGCGGGCCCATATTATGCGGCTTTGGCACATGACGCAGGGCACTGGGGAGCAGTTTCATGCTCTTACTGTGTCTACCGACGAACCCACTTGTTATTTTCAGGCGGTTGGCCATCCAAAATGGCGGGACGCTATGGACCAAGAGTTCAATGCATTGTTACAAAACAACACGTGGACGCTAGTGCCCGCCACACCGAACATGAAAATTGTAGGGTGCAAATGGGTTTTTCGCACCAAGCGAAATGCCGATGGAACGGTGGAGCGCTACAAGGCCCGGTTAGTGGCCAAAGGTTTCAATCAAGTGGCAGGCGAGGATTTCTTTGAGATGTTTAACCGGTAGTTAAACCGACTACGGTTCGGCTATTACTCTCATTAGCCATATCTCGAGGGTGGACACTCCGCCAGTTGGATGTCCACAACGCCTTTCTGAACGAGCACCTAGCTGAAACAGTCTATATGTGGCAACCACCGGGATATGAGGATCCCGATCGCCTTGATCACATCTGTCATTTATAGCGTTCCCTATATGGGCTGAAACAGGCGGCTCGGGCCTGGTTCAAACGCCTACATGATTTCTTGCTTCTCACAGGTTTTATTGCTTCGAAGACGGATATTTCCCTGTTCCACTACTCGACTGGGGATTCAAGGGTTTTCTTACTCATTTATGTGGACGACATCATCATGGTCGGGAATGACGCGGCCTTGGTCGATCCCTTGCTACGTCAATTGGCTACGGCATTCAAAATCCGAGACCTTGGGAAACCCACGTTCTTTCTCGGTATAGAGACACTAGACATTACGTTCCTAAGGGTATGATTCTATCGCAGCATCGTTATATGCGTGATATTCTCCAGCGGGCAGGTATGACCGACTGCAAGCCACTAGCAACTCCGGCATCCATGACTCAACCTGTCTGTCAGTCCACCGATACGTTTGCCAACCCGACGCATTACCGTCGCCTAACCGGGGCCCTACAATACCTCACCATTACTCGCCCGGATCTGTCCTATTTTGTCAACCGACTCTGCCAGTTTATGCATTCTCCTATTGAAGAACATTGGGGGCTACTAAAACGTGTCCTCCGCTATATCAAAGGTACTTTGGATTACGGACTCCGCATCTCCACTTCAGTATCCTCCGATATTCATGCCTACTCGGACACTGACTGGGCTGGCTGTCCAGTCGATCGAAAATCCACCAGTGGCAATGCCGTGTATTTTGGGATGAATCTTGTCTCCTGGGTCTCTCAGAAACAACGCACAGTGGCGCGCTCTTCGACAGAAGCTGAATACAAAGGCCTAGCTGATGTGTGTGCCGAGGTCACCTGGGTTGTGTCTTTGTTGCAAGACCTTGGCTTGGGTCCTACCACTGCGCCCAAGCTGTGGTGTGACAATCTGGGCGCTACCTACCTATGCGTGAATCTGATTTTTCATGCTCGCACAAAACATGTCGAGGTTGACTACCCCTTTCTCCGGGACAAAGTGTCGGCTGGTGAGTTCCAGGTTCATTTTGTGTCTACCAAAGATCAACTTGCGGATATCATCACCAAACCGCTTCCAGCAGCACGGTTCGATGCTCTTCGTGAGAAGCTCAATGTGGTCCCACACCAACCTTGCGCTTGAGGGGAAGTATTAGACTATATTATTGTTATGTATTTTATTGTGTACATTTTGTAGCTTAAGTTAATGATCAAGTCTTAGGCCTATTAGTTAGCTCTCTCTCCAGAGAGTATTTTTGTAACCTCAATTCTGTTAGTGAATCAATTAATCGCTTCCACTCTCATCCTCCTGTCATGTCTTCTCAAATGCTGGAAAATGGAAATTACGTTGCTAATCCCAACTGCAAAAGGAAAACAAAAATACATAATAATACAAATCTCAACTGCACAAGAAAATAACAAGGGCATTTGGTCTAATTGTATAATTCTCACTTCAGGTGCCCCTACCTTTAGTAATGTTAATTACGATATTCCTGTCATGTCTTCTCAAATGCTGAAAAATGGAAAACAAAAATACCCAATAATATAAATCTATTAATTTGGGAATTTGATCTAGTGGTATGATTCTCGTTTAAGGTGCGAAATGTCCTAAGGTCGATTCTTGGAATGCCCCGACCTTTCCTTACCTTTAGTAAAATGGAAATTACGTTGCTAATACCAACTGCACAAGGAAATAAAAAATACCTAATAATAGAAATCTCAACTGCACAAGAAAAACAAAAACACCCAATAATACAAATTTATTAATCTGGGCATTTGGTCAATTCTTGCTTTGGGTGCGAGAGGTCCAGTTAACACCTGACAAAATTAAGCGAGCACTAAGTACATTAGAACAGAACCGATTAATTTAGGACAAAATATAGAATTGTGAACTTTCAGTATGTAAATTGTGTATTTTTGGACTCGGATCCATAGAATAATTTGCCGGGTCACCCCACTCCCTACAATCCGACATAGAAACAACCTCCAGAGTGATTAGATGAAACATTTATAACAATAACAAGGGTATTTGGTTTAGTGGTATGATTCTCTCTTCAGGTGCGACAGGTCTTGAGTTTAATTCTTGCAATGCCCCTACCTTTAGTAATTTCAATTTTACGATACTCCTGTCATGTCATCTCAAATGCTGAAAATGGAAATTACGTTGCTAATCCCCTTATCACAACTACACAGGCAAAACAAAAATACCTAATAATACATATCTCAACTGTAGAAGAAAAACAAAAATACCCAATAATACAAATTTATTAGTTTGGGAATTTGGTTTAGTGGTATGATTCTCTTTTAAGGTGCGAAAAGTCCTAAGTTCGAATCTCGAAATACCCCTGCCTTTACTAATTTCAATTTTACGATACTCATGTCATGTCTGGAAAATGGAAATTACGTTAATCCCAACTGCACAAGGAAAACAAAATACCTAATAATACAAATCTTAACTGCACATGAAAAATAAAAATACCCAATAATACAAATTTATAAATCTGGGTATTTGGTCTAGTGGTATGATTCTCGCTTTGGGTGTGAGAGGTCTTGAGTTTGATTCTTTGAATGCCCCATTCTCATCTCTTTGTTGGTCTTTCAGTATGTGTTTTTTTTGGAATCGGGTCCAGAATAATTTGCCGAATCCGACATAGAAACAACCTCCAGAGTGATTAGATGAAACATTTACAAAAGTAACAAGGATATTTGGTCTAGTGGTATGATTCTCACTTCAGGTGCGAGAGGTTATGAGTTCAATTCTTGAAATACCCTATTATTAGTCTGACATTTCGTGAATAAATCTCACCTGACAAAAGTTAGGACGTGGGATGTCTTTAAGTATGTATTTTTGGACTCGGCTCCACAGAATAATTTGCCGGGTAACACCACTCTCTACAATCCGACATAGAAACAACCTCCAGACTGATTAGATGAAACATTTACAAAAACAACAAGGGCATTTGGTCAAGTGGTATGATTCTCACTTTGGGTGCAAGAAGTCCTAAGTTTAATTCTCATAATGCCCTTACCTTTAGTAATTTCAATTTTACGATACTCCTGTCTTGTCTTCTCAAATGCTGGAAAATGGAAATTACATTGCTAATCCCATTGCACAAGAAAACAAAAATACCTAATAATACAAATCTCAACTACACAAGAAAAACAAAAATACCCAACAATACAAATTTATTAATTTGGGCATTTGGTCTAGTGGTATGACTCTCGCTTTAGATGCGAGAGGTCCCGAGGTTGAATCTTGGAATGCCTCATTCTCATGTCTTTGTTGCTCCAGTTAACACCTGACAAAAGTAAGTCGATAGATTTAGCACAACAAATAGAATTGTAAACTTTTCGTATGAAAATTGTGTAATTTTTGACTCGGGTCCATAGAATAATTTGCCGGGTAACCCAGTCCCTACAATCCGACATAGAAACAACCACCAGAGTGATTAGATGAAACATTTACAAAAATAACAAGGGCATCTGATCTAGTGGTATAATTCTCGCTTTGGGTGTGAGAGGTTTTAAGTTCAATTCTCGCAATGCCCCTAACTTTAGTAATTTTAATTTTTCGATACTCCTGTCATGTCTTCTCAAATGCTGGAAAATGAAAATTACATTAATAATCCCAACTGCACAAGGAAAACAAATATACCTAATAATACAAATCTCAACTACACAAGAAAAACAAAAATACCCAACAATACAAATTTATTAATCAGGGCATTTGGTCTAGTGGTATGATTCTCGCTTTAGGTGTGAGAGGTCTCGAGTTTGATTCTTGGAATGCTTCATTGTCATCTCTTTGTTGCTCTGGCGTGAAAATTCATTGATAGATTTAGGACAAAAAATAGAATTGTGAACTTTCAGTATGTAAATTGTGTATTTTTGGACTCGGGTCCATAGAATAATTTTCCGGGTAACCCCACTCCCTACAATCCGACATAGAAACAACCTCCAGAGTGATTAGATGAAACATTTACAAAAACAACATGGGCATTTGGTTTAGTGGTATGATTTTTGCTTTAGGTGCAAGAGATTCTGAGTTCAATTCTTAGAATGCCCTTACCTTTAGTAATTTCAATTTTACGATACTCCTGTCATGTCTTCTCAAATGCCGAAAAATGGAAATTACGTTGCTAATCCCCTTATCACAACTGCACAAGCAAAACAAAAATACCCAATAATACAAATCTCAACTGCAGAAGAAAAACAAAAATACCCAATAATACAAATTTATTAATTTGGGAATTTTGTTTATTGGTATGATTCTTGTTTTAGGTGCGAAAGGTCCTAAGTTCGAATCTCGGAATGCCCCTGCCTTTACTAATTTCAATTTTACGATACTCATGTCATGTCTTCTAAAATGCTGAAAATGGAAATTATGTTGCTAATCCCAACTGCACAAGGAAAACAAAAATACCTAAAAATACAAATCTTAACTGCACAAGAAAATCAAAAATATCCAATAATACAAATTTATTAATATGGGTATTTGGTTTAGTGGTATGATTCTCGCTTTGGGTGTGAGAGGTTTCGAGTTTGATTCTTGGAATGCCCCATTTTCATCTCTTTGTTGCTCCAGTTAACACCTTATAAAAGTAAGCGGGCAACTAAGTACATTAAAACGGATCCATGTATGTATTCATAATTATAAAAATATTACACAACAAAGTGATGTGTGACATTTGGTTTAGTGGTATTATTCTTGCTTAGGGCGTGAGAATTGTGAACTTTTTTTGGAATCGGGTCCACAGAATAATTTGCCAGGTAACCCTACCTACAATTCGACATAGAAACAACCTCCAGAGTGATTAGATAAAACATTTACAAAAACAAGGGCATTTGGTTTAGTGGTATTATTTTCACTTTGGGTGCGAGAGGTCCTGAGTTTAATTCTCGGAAGTTCCCTACCTTTAGTAATTTCAATTTTACGATACTCCTGTCATGTCTTCTCAAATGCTGAAAAATGAAAATTACGTTGTTAATCCCCTTATCACAACTGCACATGCAAAACAAAAATACCCAATAATACAAATCTCAACTGCAGAAGAAAAACAAAAATACCCAATAATACAAATCTATTAATTTGAGAATTTGGTCTAGTGGTATGATTCTCGTTTGAGTCGTTTCAGGTGCGAAATGTCCTAAGTTTGATTCTTGGAATGCCCCTACCTTTCCTTACCTTTAGTAATTCCAATTTAACGATAATCATGTCATGTCTTCTCAAATGCTGGAAAATGGAAATTACGTTGCTAATCCAAAATGCTCAAGGAAATCAAAAATACCTAATAATATAAATCTCAACTGCACAAGAAAAACAAAAATACCCAATAATACAAATCTATTAATCTAGGTATTTGGTTTAGTGGTATGATTTTCGCTTTGGGTGCGAGAGGTCTCGAGTTTGATTCTCGGAATGCTCCATTTTTGTTGCTCCAGTTAACACCTGACAAATGTAAGCGAGCAACTAAGTACATTAGAACGGATCCACATATGTATTCATAATTATAAAAATATTACACAACAAAGTGATGTGTGACATTTAGTTTTGTGTTATTATTCTTGCTTAGGGCGTGAGAAGTCTTAAGTTCAATTCTCATGATGTCACAAACATTGATAAATTTAGGACAAAAAATAGAATTGTGAACTTTCAGTATGTAAATTGTGTATTTTTGGAATCGGGTCCACAGAATAGTTTGCTGGGTAACCCCACTCCCTACAATCCAACATAGAAACAACCTCCAGAGTGATTAGATGAAACATGTACAAAAACAACAAGGGCATTTGGTTTAGTGGTATTATTCTCATTTTGGATGCGAGAGGTCGTGAGTTCAATTATTGAAATGCCCCTAACCTCACTAATTTCAATTTTACGATCCAAAATGGAAATTACGTTGCTAATCCCACTGCACAATAAAACAAAACAAAAAACAAAAAAAAAACCAATAATACACATTTATTAATCTGGGTTTTTGGTCTAGTGGTATGATTCTCACTTTGGGTGCGAGAGGTTTCGAGTTCAATTTTCGGAATGCCCTGTTCTCGTCTTTTTGCTACTCTAGTTACACAACAGAGTGATGTGTGACATTTGGTCTAGTGGTATGATTCTTGCTTACGGCGTGAGAAGTCCTAAGTTCAATTATTGGGATGTTTGTTTTTGCTGCTCCAGTTACACAACAGAGTGATGTGTGACATTTGGTCTAGTGGTTTGATTCTTGCTTAGGGCGTGAGAAGCCCTAAGTTCATTTCTTGGGATGCCACAAACATCAATAAATTTAGGACAAACAACAGAATTGTAAACATTCAATATATAAATTCTGTATTTTGGATTCCCTACAATCCGACATATAAACATCCAGAGTGATTAGATGAAACATGTACAAAAACAACAAGGGCATTTGGTTTAGTGGTATGATTCTTATTTTGGGTGCGAGAGGTCGTGAGTTCAATTCTTGAAATGCCCCTAACCTCACTAATTTCAATTTTACGTGTTAGATATATTATTATTATTAGTCTTTGTATTAGTCTAAGTTAGTTATCTGTTCCTTAGCCTAGTTTATAGGTCTTCTCCTATTATCTGTATTGTAACATCATCCTTCTGTTAGTTCAATCTACTGAATCATTATCTCATTTTACGATCCAAAATGGAAATTGCATTGCTAATCCCACTGCACAAAAAAAAAAAAAAAAAAAAAAAAAAAAAAAAAAAAAAAAAACATCTATTAATCTAGGTATTTGGTTTAGTGGGATGGTATGATTCTTGCTTTATGAAATGCCCCATTATTTGGTTTAGTCATTAGTGGTATGATTCTTGCTTTTCTTGCTTTATGAAATGCCTCATTTTCATCTTTTTGCTGCTCCAGTTAACACCTACGGACTGACACTTATAAATTTAAGGTAAAAAATGAAATTTTTATTTTAATATCACCATTATCTCCATGTATGAGGCCAAATAAATTAATGAAATTTTTATTTTAATATCACCATTATCTCCATGTATGAGGCCAAATAAATTTTCAACTTTTTTCATATCTGTTGAATCATATCATTTTTTTTTTTTATTTCTTACAAATTTTATTTGAGACTCAAATTAACCACAAGGTGATAAAAAAATATAAAAAAAAAAAAAAGCCTAAGTGTCAGGATTTTTTTTTTTTGAAAGGAAAGACATAGCTTCTATTAAATTAAACGATCAATACCAGGGAATAATAGAAATCCAAGTAGAATGACCCGTTTACGAATGAGCAGCTAGCTGACGCATGAGCACACTAAGTTATTCACTGATCTAAGAATAAACGTAAAGGATACTGCTTCAAAGTGTCTTCGAAACTCCTTACATGCACTAATCACACAACTAGCGTAAGAATAATCAGACCTGCTAGAACCATTAAGAAGATTACACACAACCTGACAAAATTACAATCTTAGTGCAGCCGATCTCCTTTACCCACGATAAGGCTTCCTTAACTGCCATGGCCTCCGCAAGATGGGCATCATTCAAACAGCGCGGATCGGACCATTTTTAGCCTCCAAAAACTACCATTGATGAACAAAACAACACAGCCAAAGTAAGCATGCATGCTCATCCCCAGTGAACACTGTTGCATCAACAAAAACTCTAATCACATCAGGCGGACTCACCGGAACTTCGATAAAGGGGGCTGTTTGCGTTCTACCATGCATAGCCATTGCATGCACTTGACTCCATTCATGCATGAACCAGATGCTGCACCTCCATTAAGATGGGGGTGAATGACTGAAATGTGCAGTCAACACCCCCTATTTCCATAAATGTGTAGTGAATTTTTTTTTTGACATCAATGTGCAAAACTCACTTGGGAGTTGCGGCTTGTGTCCTGGCCTAAATTTTTTTTTTCCGTATTTACGTAAAACGCAAGTACAAGTTGCGTTTACGGAATCGTATATCTGTTAACGCGTTTTTGAAGGAGATACGGTATAGTAAAAACGCAAAAGTGAGTTGCGTTTACTGCTCTGTTGCGGAGAAGGAAAAGGAAACGAGAGACTGAGAAAGAGAGAGAGAGAGCGCACTGA
This sequence comes from Ipomoea nil, assembly GCF_001879475.1. Lineage (NCBI taxonomy): Eukaryota > Viridiplantae > Streptophyta > Magnoliopsida > Solanales > Convolvulaceae > Ipomoea > Ipomoea nil. Next base: position 1,786,055 of record NW_017619597.1, read on the forward strand.
CCAGAAAAAAGAAAAAAAAAAGTTTTCTTGAAAGAATGAATACATTGGAATCTCCGCTTGAAGCTCTAGCTTTCAACTATCTGAGCTATGGGTTTTTAACGGCGGTTAACAATGTCTGGACTTGGGTGGCCGTTCTGACGGCCGCCGTTAGCTTCTGGAGGATCAAAACCTTGTCCCTCTCCGTGCCCTCGACGCCCCAAGGCCCCAAATTCCCAAATGGGCCGTCGAATCTTCCGACGCCGCCCAGGGGTATCGTTTTGTCTCCGTCCCCGCCGGTTGAGCGCTTGCCAGCCGAGCCGGTTTCAACGCTGGCCAAAGCTGCTGCGACGTCGTTTTCCGCTTGGGAACGGGAGTCGTTGACGAAAGGGGAGATGAAAGTGACGGCAATGTTGGCCGCATTGAGAATATTTATGATCGTGAGGGCGGCGGGGATGACGACGAAAGCAACGGTGACGGTGACGCTTTGGGAGATGCGTTAAACGTATTTTAAATATTATAGGTAAAACGCATCTCCCAAATGCGATTTAAACGTATCGCATACGTATCATGAAAACGCATTTGGTAAATGCGTTTTATGTATACAATACATAAAACACAACTCCTACTTGCGTTTTAAGTAAATAAGGAAAAAAAAAATATACCCGTGACACATGCAAAAACGCAACTCAAAAGTGAGTTTTACACATTTCTGTCCAAAAAAAGCCAGCACACATTTATGAAAATAGATGTTGGGGACTGCACATTTTAGTCTTTAACCCGGGCATTATATATACTGCCACAGCTTGCTATTATATTGCAGATCAGCTCATTTCTTCCATGCCATATGCACCAACATAGCAACAACGTAGGGGAAAAAGACTAGAATGTGCGGTCAACAAGCCCAAATTCCCAAAATGTGTCGTATTTTTTTTTTTGACAACAATATGCAAAACTCCTTTCGGAGTTGCGTTTTTGGTGTATTTTATTTTTTTCATGTATTTGTGTAAAACGCAAGAGGCAGTTGCGTTTACGTATTCGTATACGTAAAACGCAATACGCTCTTGCGTTTTTCAGCGCATACGGTATCCCCAAAACGCAACTTACATTTGCGTTTTATGTATAATACGTAAAACGCAAAACCAAGTTGCGTTTTTGTCATTTTTTTGTATTGGCCGTCTCCGGCGAAGTTGAAGGCCGGCGAGAACTATTTCAGCTTGAGGAGCATGCGCATAAGACGGGGACAGCTCGAAAGCATAGCGCCGTAGGATTATAGCTAATGCCATCTTGGCCTCTAACATGGCGAAGTTCTGTCTGATGCAAATCCGAGGTCCCCAGCCCAACGGGAAGAAGGAGAACTGCCCTTTGGTTGCTTTGCTAATCCCTTGGCTGAACCTCTCTGGGTTGAATTCCTTCGCATCTTCTCCCCACATTTCTTCGTCTTGTTGCAGCAGAATGAGTGGGATGAGAAAAGACAACGCATTTGGGTCTTGCGTTTTACGTATTTAAAAGTATAATACGTAAAACGCATCTCCCAATTGCGTTTTAACGTATTCCATACGTATTGTGAAAACGCAATTGGGAGATGCGTTTTTCGTATTCAATACGGAAAACGCAACTACCAGTTGCGTTTTACGTATTTAACGAAAAAAAAAATACGGATTAAATACCTTCAAAAACGCAACTCGCAATAGAGTTTTGCATATTTCTGTCAAAAAAAAAAGTCAGCACATATTTTGGCAAATTCTCACCCCATTCTACACATTCTAGTCTTTTTCCCACAACGTACACCTTATGCATGGGGGTAGTATCTCGCCTTAAGAATCTGGGCAGCTAATGATGAAGCCTCCATCCTTGCTTAGCAAGTAAGGCCACATTGAAAGTTGAAACTACTTAATCTTTTGAAACCCAGACCTCCCTTCGACTTGGGCGAACACATTCTACCCCAAACCATCCACCTTATTCCACCACCTCTATTACTACTACATTCCCACCCATATTTATTCATCATTCTTTCAATGCGCTCACAGAAACTTATCAGTAGAAAATAAATGTTCATGGTGTAAATACGAAGGGCTTGAACAACACTCTTCAATAAGACTTCCTTCTCTACCCTTGACAGTAATTTCTTGTTCCAACCCCCTAACTGCTGCTTCAACTTAGCCTCAATATAGGAGAAGACTTCCCTTTTATTGCAGCCAATACCCATAGGCAATCCCAGGTATCGACCAATATTAACCGACCGCTCCACATTAAATACCGCTGCTACTGCGTTTTTGGTCTCATCACTCGTGTTTCGGCTATAAACGATGCAAGATTTGCTGAAGTTGACACACTGCCCAAATATATGCTCATAAGTGACAAGACAGTTCTTAATGGTTTCTGCCCAGACATACATACGCTCATAAGTGTTACGATTCTTGATTCTCACATTTCCATGTGTTTTTATTACACCTAATTACCGTATTTTTCCAACAACCAGGCCATACTAAGTGTTTGCTATTATTCAAATTAAAATCATAAAATAAATCTATACTATTACTTAGTACAAAATCAAATAGTAATTGCAAAAAAAAAAAAAAAAAACACACACACACACACACACAGATAGATATCCAAATTTTGATACACGTGTGAATAATATTGCACGAATTTGAACAAGGACAAAATTGAAGAAAAAGTAAACCAGAGGTTCCTATGCCGGATTATATACTCCGAATGACAAATACTCTGTGTAAAGTTGCCCTGAACTGCTTCTACTGTTCTGTACCTCGTGCAACTCTTTCTTTTGTATTTGGTTCTCTACACTTTAGCAAAACTAATTTTCATGAATGGAAGGCCAATTTGTATTTTGTTATAGAAAGAATAATACACAAATAACTTTAGCTACATCATTTATCTGTAAATGGGCAAATTTACCCACAACATTCTGGACAAAATGACAGCATCACTTCGTGACTCATTTTAGCTCTCATGAAAACGAGAATCTTGAGAATAGAGATAATCCTGTTCCAGAAGCATCACTTGCTGGGCTGGGTGGGGCATTGGGTGTAGGGCGATAGGCTTGTTGACATTTGGCTGTCTGCAAAAGCACATATGAATTTTAAGCATCATTGAAATTAAGTTGTTTCAAACAATAGAACCAAATAACAATGTTCGATGGTAAATTCAAGTAGATCTAGAATGATGCTGTAAACGATACAGCTGGAAACATAAAAACATTCCATATTTTAAAGTATCAAGGATGGTTGCATGTTATATTTGATTGTTAGATAGGTTAATCAAGTCACATTAATTTTGGTGGTTTTCCAGCTAAGAGAACCTGTTTAAGATTCACAAATTATCATAGAAGAAATGTATAGATTGGGTAAACAAGGATTTTACCTCCTCAGGGCTGAACTGCAAGAGCATTGCAATCACAGGTAGCAGAGCCTCCACTTCACCTATTTAATATTCAAAATAATCATCAAACACCTGACAGGACTTCCAAAGAAAGCATTTAAGGAGTGGCTCTTTTATTCGGGAAAGAAATTCAATTGTATCACCTAATGATTTAAAGCTACCTGTCTCTAGAAGTTTTAAGGTGACATTTTTAAGATAAGTCAAATCCACGCCCTCTCTCTTTTGAGTTCTATCCATGTCCCGAAGCTCTTCTTTTATCTTGGATACCTGCATTCATGATGATTAAAACAAACGGACAGACACCCTACACAGGAAAATCAAAGACAACTAGGCTATTTCATAACATATACCTGCTGGCTGTGGAGACGATTTTCCCGTTCAAGCTCCTCAATTTCTTCCTGAATTGTAATAAATCAGAAATTATGGTATAAGTCATAGTGAAAGTGTTATAAAGACCAATTGACCAAACAGAAAGAATAACTTACCTGAAGTGCAAGAATGTGACGCTGTGACTGAGCAAGTTCTTCCTCTCTCTGAGCTTGTTGTCTTGCCAAAATCTGAGATTCAGAGAAGCTAGAATGAGCAAAGGAAGTAGCTGAGCAACTTTAAGTTTCTATATGAATGCAAAAGACCAATCTACTTTACATACAAAAACAGTATATTAGTGTTGCAAATAACTAAGACAAATAATTTGATCTTCGAATTAGGGTGCAATAACCAGGCATTGTTAGAAATTCTATCATATTTCAGATTGAGCAAGGATCTGAAGCAAAGAGGACACTAAATGATGGGAATAGATATTATATCAAATGTTAGTAGGCTAATTCTAGTTCAAACATGACGTAAATAATGCAAATTCTAGCTTATGTACATTTTTAAATCAACAGTACCGGGTTTATACCAATCACCAGCATGACAAGCATTTCCCAATACCCATATCCAGGTGCTTTCCCTTCATAGAAAGCATTTCATTTTTCTTCTTAACTATGTGTATAAATACATACAAATAACCAGATGCCCACTGACTCATTCCCTGGATATTTCAAGAATTCCAGCAGAATTTTTAAATGCCCACCATTGATAAATAAAAATAAGTTTTCCTGGCAAATATGTATGTCAAATGAACTGGCATATTATCATGCAAAAATCTCTAACAATTACAAAATGTGATGCCTACTAGAATTTGCTGTTCTGCAGCCGAGGTATTTGTATTAGCAGCTTCTCGCTTCTCATAGGCTGCATTCAATTTCCAAAACAGAATTAGAAGCTTCGTGCCCATTGAATTTACTCTTTTTACATATATACTAGCAGATGCTGAAAAGTACAAGAAATTCTCATACCAGTATCATAACTGCTATCCTGATCAGCCTGTGATTATCACAAACACCATCAGAGAATGAAAACATGAATCAAAAAAATTTATCTGAAGGGAAGGGAAAACCGGAAAAGAACATTTTGCTTGAGACACAATTGATAGAGGTGGGCTCAATAACAAGCAAAGAGACATACCACAGGCTTTGAGTTAAGTGATTGCCGGAGATGCTTATTATCATCTAGAAGTCTAGAGATCTCAGTATCCTTCTCCTCAATCATTTTATCAGCCAGATCACGAAATGTATCATGCTCCTCCTGCAAGAAGTTAATGAAATTGGTCACCCACCTGCTCTCTGAGTCCCATGTAGTGTCAAAAATGCAAAATACCTTCAATTTCTTATGGCGTGTTTTCAGGTCCTCATATTCTTTATGCATTTCTTTACTAAAAGACACCTCGTTCTGTACCTTTAGTGCATCACATCTCACTGAAAATAATTGTTTCCAAAATCAGGTCTCAAAGCTACAGAAAAAAGATGGTGGAAATTATAATATCATACACACATCGCCATGTTTCTTCCACATTTTGAAGGTTTATCTCCCAGGATTCCTTTTCCCTTTGATGGACTGAAAGAGCTGAATTGAGTTTCATTTCCGTGCTCCTAATTTGTTGCTCTGCTTCAATAAGAGCTGTATCCCTGAAAAGAACTCAATATTTAAGAATTCCAGTGAAAATTTTAATTCTCAACACCTTCAACAAATAAATAAACCTCACTCTTCACAGTTCAGAAAAAATATATATACTGGCAACCATCACATCGGAAAAGTGTCCAGTTATGCTACGTGAAGACACCAAATTCCTTATCACTCATCAAAATGTATAGAAGATATTTAAAATACTTGTAAGAGTACATTAACAACATATTAAGATGCTTCTTTTCCAGGTCAGGAATACACTCAACAATAATTACTCAATTCAGGATCACCTTTCAGAAAGTTCCCTCTCATGATAAGCCAAAGAATCCTTCAGATCTTGAAGGGCTTTGTCCCTTTCAGCAGATACCAAGAGCACTTCTTTCTCAGCTTCCTATAGGGCAAAAAAAGGAAGGCAACTAGCATTTACATCCATGCCTAAACCTCATTCATAATTATAGTGATGAACCAATACATGAATTCAGAAGCAAATACCTTCAACGACTCCTCCAGCGCTTTAACCTGTTCATTGTCTCTAGCAGCAGCCAGTTCAGCATCTTTTCTCTGAAGAAGAGCATGAGCCCTTACCTTGTAAGAACTGAATTCACTTTCAAGGCGATTAATCTGCAAGTAATAAGGATAAAGATGATTAAAAAAAAAACGTGGAAACAAGTGGAAAAGAAAATCCTTAAAATAAATACTCAGAAAAGAAAGAAGGAAAGTTTTAATCGTTTATTGAGGTGTCCACTCATCTCAAACTTCTGATGCAACTTTCCAACTACAAGTATCTGTCAGATATGTTATGTTGAAATTGAGAGATTGAAGGCCCGGCAGGTGGCAAATAGCCTCCATTTAGGTGTAAGCAAAATATGTGAGAAAACCAAAGGAAGAAAGAGTAATAATTGTATTGATAATAATATAATTCCGACGTTCTGAGAAAGATACACGTGCTTATGTAGGAATATAATGGGCTAGGTTACAACTAGGGCTACACTAGGGTTTTCTAGTTTCTATTTCTATATTTCAACTTAATACTTGGTTATCTATCTGATAATAAACTCTATGTTTGGTGGTCTTCACAGTGCAGTTTATAACTCTAATGTTCTGATGTCATTTTTCTAAAGCTAAACAGATTATTATTTCTACTTCTGTGAAAAAGAGTGTGGTTAGAGATAGCCACCAAAGGAGAATTTCTCTTTTTGATAGAATTTACAATATCAGGCCCAAGATAAAGAATTGTAATTACCTCCTCTTGAGCTATTACCAATTCAGCTTCTTTTGAATTCAGCAGCTGAATATGAGCAGATAATTCTGATTCTAGTTGACCTGAGAAATGAAAGGCAGCATAACGGCCATAACCAACATATTTTTTGCTCAAAAAAAAAAAAAAAAAAAAAAAAACAAGAAGAAGAAGAAGAAGAAGAAGAAGAAGATGATTTAAAAAAGATTTGGAAATACTTCTCATTTTTGCTGCTTCTATTTCAGAACGTATGCAGTTACTCTCAGCCATCTCCAGCTTTGTTCGGAGTGATTGTGCGACAACTTCCCAGCTCTCTTTTTCTTTCTCCTGATTGCATCAGATATCTTAAAGAAATAAAGCCTAACTTCTTATGGCAAGATGTCAAAACATTCACAACTAATTCAGAAAGAGGAAAATTGTTTTGGGCCTTTTGGCAGCTTTTCATTCCTTTTTAAAGCATTTATTAAATTAATTTTACAAAGTTAAACTCGAGCAGGAAATTATTTGGTAAATTTGTTTTTAAAATGTCCTTTCAAAGGAAAAATGAACAGAAACTTGACTTCTGAAAATTCCTATAATGAAAAGGTTAGTCAATTAATGTATCCAAAAATCCACTGTAAGTGCAAGGAATTTGCAGAATTACTCTGAAGAAGATTATCTAACACAATAGATTTTGACGAAAGCTCCTTTTGAGCTCAAAATTACTTTCAGTACATAAACTTTCATTTCAGATGGTCTACATTTTCTACTACATCAATCACACTTCAAACAAGCATGCACCACAAGATCAAGTGTGTCAGGAAATGTTATCCATAGTTTATTGAATCAACACTCATGCAAGCAAGGTTGTCAGTCAAATAAATTGGGAAGAAGTTTTCAAGTCATACATGTTCACTTTTCAGATGAAGAAGCTCTCCTTTTATGGTTTCCATGGCAGCTCTAAGACGTGCCGCTTCACCACTTGAAGCCGCATCCATCTCTGCAATCTTAGATTCTTTCTCAGCTATTGCAGCCTAAAAAGGACATGCAAAATCTTCTATTAACAGTTTAACACCAGATAAAATTTCACTAAAACCAGAAAGTTAAAGACAGAATCCTGCAAAATTGAATCTGTGTCCACACCTATCTAGAAGAACAAAATATAAATGAAAGAACTGTTATTACCATAGCATTATCAATTCATGCAATTCAAAATAAGTAACACAAGGGTAAACAGAGCAGAAGGCTTTTTTTTTCCCCTTTGTTGGGATAAACTAAATGGAGTACACTTATTACCCGCAGACTAGAGATTGTTTCAGTTGCTTTGCTCCTTTCAGCTAATGCATCACCTATTTGGGCTTCCAAGCTCTCAATTTCCTGTTGCAGAAGGCAGGGAGAAATATTCACAGGTGCAAATTTGTATGGGAAATGAACCATAAGATAGTTAATGTTGGAAATTGGAATACATATTTGTTGTAAATACTTATCTTGAGCAGCCTCCTCTGCAGCCTTATTTACTCTTGCAATTAAGGCCTTGAGGAGAGTACTTTTTCTTGGGCAGACTAGTCCTTTATTATGTCCCTTCCCAATGCTCTTCTGTATGCCTATATATTGATATGTAATCTGGAGTTTTTGGATAAAAATAAGACAGATTGTTCAGTTCTTTTTTCCTCTTTCAACATGGTATCAGAGCCACCTTTTTAGGGCCTGAAAATTCCTACAACTATCTCCAGATGAACTTTGTTCATCATTCTATCTTCTCCTAAATAATCCTTTTTTGAGAGCTCCTTTCACAAAACTGGTGCAACAAGTATTTAACAGAAGCTCCGGCAACCTTGTCCTTTTCCGATCGACGGCAACCTCAGCAGGCACCCCCACGCGCCACCACCCAGCAAGGTCTCCGACGCCACACGCCGACGCGTGACTCCATTTCCGGCGATATTTTCCGGCCAAAATTTCCAAATCAACTCGTCTTGTATCTGCGACCCTACTGTGTTTTTCTCATATTTTTCTAACAACTATGGCACAGAGAATAAAATTTCAAGCAGTGTCCTGAAGTCAACCTGGGTCACCAAAAATCAGACTCATACTGCTCTTGCATTAAAATCAAACTCTGTTTTGGTCTTGGATTCTGGAGCAACTAATCACATATCTGGTAACCCTTCTTTTTCCCCCATATTAATTTCTCAGACTCTCTTCCTGCTGTCACATTTGGTGATGGGTAAAAAGGAAAGGCTATAGGAATTGGAAAAGTCACCATTCATCCCTTATCTTCATCCAATGTCCTTTACATTCCCGGTTGTCCCTTCAATTTGATTTCAATTAATCAACTTACTCACTCTCTTAATTGCCTTGTTACCTTTTCCTTTGATTCTATAATTATTCAGGACCGTCAAACAAAGGAGACAATTTGTGTAGGAATGAATCATAATGTCTCTACCACCTTTTATGTTCTACCAATACCAAAATAGCTTGCATTGTTACTGTTTCACCTCTTCTTAACCATTGTCGCTTAGGACATCCTGATCTCAATAAATTTAAACAACTTGTTCTAGGTTTGTCAAATTTAAAAGCCATAGAGTGTGAATCGTGTCAACTTGAAAAACACTCAAGAGCCTCATATCCTAGTAGAGTGAATAGAAGGGCTAATACCCCATTCTCTCTAGGGCACTCTGAATTTTGGGGACCATGTCGTGTTTCATCCACTTTGGGTTTCTCATATTTTGTTGTTTTCATTGATGACTTCTCTCGGTGCGCTTGGGTCTTTTTAATGAAGAACTGTTTTGAATTATTTGATGTGTTTAAAAAATTTTACAATGAAATTGTAAATCAATTAATCAATTTGGGATATCTCTCAAAATCTTACATAGTGATAATGCAAGAGAGTATTTTTCTTACCCTTTCACTCTTTCTTTTCATCACATGGAATACTTCATGAATCTTCATGTGTTAGAAATCCTCAACAAAATGGAGTTGTTGAACGAAAAATTCAACATCTTGTTGAAACAGCCCATACTTTGCTTATTCATAAAGGTTCCTAAGAATTTTTGGGGGCATGCTATACTTCACTCTTACTATCTCATAAATTGAATGCCTTCTTCTGTTTGGCAAGGAAAAATTCCTCTTCATATCCTGCGCCCACAGGAACCTCTCCATAAGCTCCCATTGCGAATCTTTGGGTGTACTTGTTTCGTTTATGATTCTTCCCCAGGGCGTGACAAGCTTGATGCCAAGGCAATAAAGTGTGTTTTCATTGGATATTCTCGCCTCCAAAAAGGCTTTAGGTGTTACTGCCCTAAAACACACCGTTTCTATACTTCCTTTGATGGTACCTTCTTTGAAACAATGCCTTTTCTCTCTTCCACCTCCATTGAGTCTGACTTCCTAAGGGAACCCATTGAAGTAATAGAAATTCTCCTTGTTCCTACTTTTTCAGAACTTGTACCTCACTGTTCCTGAAAGAACTACACCAAATCCAACCATTCAAGAGGAAGGACATGTTTCACCATTTCTGTACACCTACCAACGACGCAATCGTCAAGATTCCCAAGAGGATGGACGTCTGATTGATTCATGTCCTACATCATTGCCTCCATTGACACGGCTCAAACCACAACAGAAATAGACTCCCCAAATTGCTAGTCAAATTGGTAAAAGATCCACTAGAAATCCTTATCCTATCTATAATTTCCTCACAGAAAAACGACTATCTCCAATCATATTGTGTGTTCATTACTAGTTTGTCAACTGTTTCTGTTCCAAAGAATGTCAAGGAGGCATTAACTCATCCAGGATGGAAGCAAGTAATGATTGATGAAATGGAGGCACTTGATCCTTCTGGGACTTGGGAGTTAGTTCCTTTACCTCTTGGAAAAACCGTGGTTAGTTGTGGATGGGTGTATAATGTGAAGGTTGGTCCAGATGGACAAGTTGATAGATTTAAAGCTCGACTTGTTGCTAAAAGATACACACAAGTATTTGGCATTGACTACAAGGACACCTTCTCCCCAGTGGCCAAGATCACCTCTATCCGCCTCTTCCTCTCAATGGCAGCCAATCGCCATTGGCCATTATATTAGTTGGATATCAAAAATGCCTTTTTTACATGGTGACTTAAAGGAGGAAGTATATATAGAGCAAACAGGTATGACAAATAGCAAGCTAGTTGACACACCATGGATCCAAATATCAAACTTCTTCCAGGACAAGGGGAGCCTTTATCCAATCCAAGTAGATATCGAAGATTAGTTGGCAAGCTACTGTACTTAACTATCACCCGTCCGGATATTTCCTTTGGTGTAAGTGTTGTTAGCTAGTTTCTACAAGAGCCATGTCAAAGTCATTGGGATGCAGCTATTAGAATTTTAAAATATGTGAGAAGGTCTCCAGGTACGGGATTACTTTATAAAGATCATGGACATACAAAAATTGTTGGTTACACAGATGCAAATTGGGTTGGATGCCCTTGGGGTAGGAGATCAACATCAGGATATTGTATTTTATTTGGAGGTAATCTTGTTTCTTGGAAAAGCAAGAAACAAGATGTGGTTGCACGCTCAAGCGCAGAAGCATAATACTGAGCAATGGCACTAGGAATATCTAAACTAATTTGGGTTAAGCAACTTCTCACAGAACTCAATTTCTATAAGCTCGGTCCTATGAAATTAATTTGTGATAATCAGGCAGCTCTACATATTGCATCCAATCCTGTCTACCATGAAAGGACTGTTACAAAAGTAAAGAGAGGAATTCTGAATATGCTGTCTTTAAGTTGTCTTATAGAAAAGAGAATACAAAGCCCTATAAATACATGCTAAAAGATTATGAATAGGAAACAAGTTTCCATATGCCTACCTACCTAAATCCCTAAGATTGCCTAATCTATAGAGATTCCATATATCAAAATATATTTCATAACAAGGACCAAACAAATTGAGGTTGATTGCCACTTTATACGAGTGAAGGTTGCATCCGGAGACATTGTTACCACATTTGTTGGGTCAAATAATCAACTTGTTGATGTCTTCGTGGACCTAGGATTGAATACATATGTAGCAAGCTGGGAGCATTTGATTTATATGCTCCAGCTTGAGGGGGGGTGTTGGAATACATATTTGTTGGAAATACTTATCTTGAGCATCCTTTATTATGTCCCTTCCCAATGCTCTTTTGTATGCCTATATATTGATATGTAATCTGGAGTTTTTAGATAAAAATAAGACAGATTGTTCAGTTCTTTTTTCCTCTTTCAACAGTTAATACAAAAAATAATTTAAAGTCTCAACGGAAATATCATTTAAAATTTCAAAACCTAAGTTAAATCACTGGGCTCTGAAGATATTGTACCTTCTGGTGCTTCAAAGAGAGTTCAGTCAATGAAGATTGCCTCTTCTCATCTGCTGCCTTTAGTAATCCCCGCATCTCTTCCAACATCTGAGATGGCATTTATTATACATATCAAGGCTTAAGGTTTTTCAAGTTCCAAAAGGAAGATTAGAAGAAGCAAACCATAATAACAACATCATATATAAACATGCAAAGGGGTGTACAAATTCCATTTAAAAATAATTAAATAAGTATACAATGGACATATATCATTTCTACCAACATAATGAAATGGGAAAATGGGAAATATGCAAAAACTTCTGGGAAAACATGTGAGCATTTGTTGCATATATGAACTCTTCTGATGCAAGAATCCCCTTTTTCCATTTCTCAAGTACCTTTATTAGTTGTTAATTTCCAAAAGGACCCTAGGAAACCTTAAAGAACTTCTGTTTAATAAAGTTTTCTACTTCTTAATTGAAGCAACAGACGCCTACACCATCTAACAGAATGCATGGCAAGATACAAAATAGTCCTCCCGAAACAATGTCTCATGCAATTCAGTTAAGAGCTAAATGACAGAATCTCTGCACTAGTATACTGAGAACTACAAGATTAACACAAAGATTTAAGAACTTAGTTTTATTGAAAAAAAAAAACAAAAAAACAAAAAAAAACATAGGACTTGAAAATTTTTCTGCTTGCTCTTTCACCTGTTCTTTTTCCACAATTGACTGTTGTAAATCCTCCAGAGCACTTTCTTTAGGTGCAAAAGAGCGACGCAGTTCTTCAATATTATCTCGAAGCCTAGAAAAGGACAACTGTATTATTCCAGGTAGAGAATAAATAAAGATCATTGTAAGAAACCAATGTTATTTTTAAGAATTCATCTTATTTTTGGTTATTTTGCAAAATGACAAGCACTGGAAATTTGATTTTGGGTGGGGTGGGAAGGGGGGACCTCTGAGGGGAATGAGGATAAACCTATGACTTCTGCCTAAAGTCACAAGTTGATGCTGCTAGAATATGGGGTCAGATATCACATATCACAGTTTATTATTACCAAATGATGGGGAAGGAAAGAGAGAAACCGGAACAGAAAGAAAGCAATTTCCCCAATTCACAACTGTCTTTCATCACTAGAAGATCAGGCTTCATTTTGTTCAGCAAACAGAAATTTTACACATTATGACGCTTAGAACATGTCTTTTCTATTTACGACAAACCATCCAACTTGGGTGAATAAACCTCAAATATATCTTCTACAAACCGCATGCACATGCAAGATGAAGATTTCTCCATAAATATAACCAAAAGAGGCCACAGAAACTGATGATAACTCACAGGCTGTGAAAATTATATCATGGCAAAAGCTGCAAGATATGGAAGCGACACAATTCCGAGTCCACCCTCCCACCCACACATCAGACAAACTTATCACTTAAAGGTGAACATAGTGTTTCAAGTTCTAAGGAGAAAGTACTTGTTGTTTGCACTTCGTAATTGCTGTCTCTCCATATCCATTGCTTTAAGCGCTTCCTGAGCTTGCTGTCGAGTCCGCTCAAGTTCTTGCTGCAATGCTGACAATTGTGAAGAAGCTTGCTCAGCTTTCTCATTGACATCACGAAACTGGGCCTCAATATCTTCTTTCTCCTAAAATAACAGTCTCCCAAGAAAAATTAAATTTAACACCACAGAAACTCTTCATCTGAATATGACAAACTAACAGAAGGTCATCAAAGAAGAGCAAGAACATAGAGCAAGTATGCCTACAGTACCTTATAAGTTATAACCTCAGGTACTTGAGAAGATAGCTATTAGTGAATTATTGGCTTCAACTTGAGGCCTATTCAGAGAAGGTAGACAAAACTTTGCGCAATTTTACAATTATGCCCAAAACTTCTAATTTGTACAATTCTATCTGAAAATCATACTTTTATATCATTTTTGGCCAAACTGAACAAGCTGTCAAAATTGGCTTTTTGGACCTGTGGGCATGGCTTTCTAGTTAACAATTTTATGTGACATGACATGTAACCTCACCCACCTCAACTGAGCTAGGTAACTTAGGAGTTCAGAACCAAAAGTAAAATAATAATGAGATTGAAGATGCAATACTTTTGTTAGGGCAAGGTCTGTAACTTTTTTTTTTCCAAAGCTTAGTTGGCTAGTTTAGTTGGGGTAAGATAAAATGTCATGTTATTTTAAAATGCCAACTAAACCACCAGATTACTAAGCTGGAAATGGCAATTGACTGCTAGCTCAATTTGGCTACCGTAAATAAAACAGTGAAAAATTCAGATGAAGTTGTGTGGGTTAGAAGTTTTGACGAAATCATACATTTCGGTAAAAAGTATTGGCTAGTTTCCATGATTCAATAAAATGAATGATGATACACTGAAGTGTACCAATTTTGGTATTCATCATTAGATCTCCTTCTTCTCTTCTCCTTACAGAAACACAACACCTTTTCCATAGGAAGTAAGGTTGGAGCATGCGGAACCTTGGAAAATTAGCCCTCTTGGGACTCTACCACTGTTTGGGATCACAGTGACAGATCTTCCATCCCAGCTACCTAAGGACTTGTTAAGCCAGGTTTGAAGAATGTACTATTTATTTTACATTTATTATTTAGATTACATGACTTTAGTAACTAGGTGATTTGGGACAAAGCATAATAAGGACTATTCCTAATGGATGACAAGGAAATTTGCATGATTGTTAATTTCCTATTGTCATGACCAAGAACAAAGCACAAGAGGAGTTGTGAAAGTTGCATGTTTGGTGTTAGGTGGTCTAGTTGAAGGAGTACAAGATGAAGACAGATGATGCCATGATGGTAGATAGAATACTTCACAAGGAACAAAAGCTTTTATCTATTTGTTAATCTCTTGGGGGTGGGGGCAAGTTGAGGCAAGATAGATTTAACCATAATTTGTTATCCTTTCTTCGTTAGTTTTCATTTTCTATTTCATTTTTTGGAATGATTTATATCTATAAGAAAAATAGAGATTCATAGTTGTCAGTCTCCCAAAATGAAGCTATACCGCATGATTAAGTAGCCAGAGATGGTGATTTCTACTGCTTCTTAAGTTATAATAAAATTTTATTGTTACTTATCTCCAAAAAAGAAAATAACATTTTTTTTTGTAAAAAGGGAAAGTAGATGTGTTTCTTTAACTAGGAATCTAGGATAACTAAAAGATAAGGGAATTGGAAAAACATTTTATGCCAAAAAGAGAGAAACTACTAGCAAAAACAGTTGAAGCAATGAAATGAATTGTGATCACACTTTTTACCTTCTGAACCTCTTGAATACGCTGCTTTGCCCGCTTGTGAAGCCTAGTGAACTTAGAGTCAAGCTCAGAATACTTCTCATCACGATCTTTTATTTCTTGATCCATCTTCTGTTGGGCTACACAGAACAAAACATTAATGACTTAAGATCAGTAATACCACATATAAACTAAAACTAAAATTAACATAAATTTGCAAAGCATTCTAATAATTTTTAAAGTTGATAATGCATTCAAGCAATCAGGAAAAGTATGTGATATTAAGACACGGGTCACAGGAGAACTTCACAACCATCAGCAAGTTTATTTGAAAGCTCTTGGGCCTTTGTATCTGCTTCTAAGTACACAGTTTGGAGATGCTTGACAGCTTCCTCTGCAGCATATCGGGTTTGTCTTTCCTCTAAAAGTTGTTTTTCCAAAGATTCCACCTTTTCATGAAACTCTCTGACATTACCATGTGATCCATAGTCATGCTCCTTCACATTATTTATATCATTGGCATGTTTCAAGCCCAAAATATGAGACTTCAAGTATTCATTCTGGAAATTAAGTTCCATAACCATTTGTAGAAGATCATCATGGCTATCACTTGTAGATTGGTCACTACTATGCAACAAATTCTCTTCAGCAAGACCTGAACCATTTTCACTATCTATAACACTGTGTTGATTCCCAACTGCCATATCATCTTCTATGTGAATGTGATTCTCTGCAGCACTGATGTTATCACCCCCCTCAGTTGACATTCTAGCGTTTGAATTTCTCCAGTAGGGGACTATACTGCTTCACCCAGCAACTAACATAACACCAAAGAGAAAGTTAAATAGCTATGACAAAATGTGTAACACGTTAATGATTTTTCCAAATGCCAATTCACTGTTTTGTATACAAAAACATTGCAAAGAAAGTGAAATGTACCTATTTCAATAATTTATAAAGGTTGTTGAGATTAATTTCCATCATGTTGCTAATGAAACTCATTAGTCATTAACTTATTGATGATGATGATGATGATAGTAATAATCTAAGGAACATGCATTCAATACATCATCAATGCCATCCCTTGCAAGCATTAAAGCAACTAGTCAAAACGACCTTCTTACAGCACTAGCTATGGCCCCTTGCCCTTTTATTTAGTTTCAGGAATGACATTTTATTTAGTTTGTTTTTCTTTCTTTTTTGAAGATCATAAATGAAATTCTATGGCCAATTGCATATTTGCATAATACAATTTCATTGTTTTCCTCGTCAAAATACCTACAGTAGATAAAAACTTCTATTCTGAACTCGAACTCACTAAAAATCCAACAAACTAAACCTAATTCAGCTAATAATCTTACGGTTTTTCAACTGAATTTAGATACACGTATCATCGCGGGGATCATATCCTACACTCGAACTCAAAACCGTTAACTCAATTTCGCTTGCTCCCACGTCGCTTTTTTGCACTAAATTTCAAATCCAACTATAATCACTAACGAATCAAAAGCTTAACCAAATTACATATTCCCAGATTCTGACTCCACCATAAGCTCGCGCCAAATGCTAAGTACTCATACAAAATCGTGATAATGCATGCGTATTCATGAAGATTAAGTGCACAAAAAACAAAAAGAGACATCTAAGCATTGGATTCAAACAATGACTGACCTTTGGAGAAAATTGAGGTGAAGCAGTGGAGGAATTGGGACTGCAGATCTGAATTGATGCTGGCAAGTTGCCAAAATAAGTAAAGAACGACAGATTTGAATTGAAACAATTTTTTATCTGAAATTATATCTTTTGGAATTATTATGAATTATTTAACTGATTGATCGCAGAAATTCCTGCGAATGTACGGAAAGAAAAGAAATGAAATGGTTAGCCGTGGTTTGTGTCTCGCGCTTCCCGATCGACTCCTCCTCGCAGAGTCATTCGCACCTTCTCAAAAATTCAGTACGGAGTATTAGCTAAGGACAGTATTGTCATTTAATAATCTGAAAATTGCAGCATGTCATACATATTACATAAAAATCAAAATATTTTATTATAATTATATCTAAACTTTTAAAACTATATAAAATTAACTCAAAAATCTTGATTATAGCCAATTATAATATACTCCATTTGTCTCATTTTATTCGTCATACTTACTACTTATTGGTCAAACTAATTATTTATTCTTTGTTTATTTTTATTAGCATTTTTTTATAATTTTTTATATTTAATAGTACTTTTAGTGTAATTTTTAAATATATAAATTTTACATACTAATTCTAAACTTAATATTGTGAAAAATTAAAGGTAATAATTTCAGGCAAGCCTCATTAACCGAACCCGATACATAAAATGAGATTGAGGGAGAATAACCTTAAAAATAATTTAGTTTTCTTGATTTAAATATTAATTTTAGTTGCTATAATATTTGAACGTGCATTTATATATGTAAAATATTTTAATAGTTTAATTTGAATTTTAGTTGTATAAATTATATATTTTGATATATTATATTTTTAAAAATATGATGTTATGCAATTTTTAAAATAATTTATATACAAACTCAAGATATTCGAATTAAATTAAATTTTTGATTGGATTGAAAATGATCATTATTACAAAATATACATGTTTGATATTATTTGTCAAAGTCTAAAGGTTTTAATATATTTTTTATGCATAATTGGGTAAAATTATTATAAAACACAAAGGTTTTAGTTTCTTTCACTAATTTTAAAAAGTTTGAATATAATTGTCACAAAATATTGTTTTAAAGGCTTTTTTTCACTAATAAGACTATCACATACATGGGTATATATTTGATAAATTGTGTCATATAATTTGTTGATAAAATAAATATTAGTTTTTTTTTTTTGAATGTTACTAACTCTATTAGATTGTAGTATCTGTTCATATACTTTCTCAACCTAGAAGCTCGAACTCACAACCTTCCAAATGGAAGTCCAACCCGGGTACCATTAGACCACATAGTCCTAGTAAATAAATATTAGTTTAATTTATCAAATACTTTTTTTTCTAGTTTACCTATCATACTTATTATTTATTGTAATCAAACTAACTCTTCTTCCACAATTTCTTATAGTATAAATTTAAATTTTATATTTAATGTACATTTAACAAATTTTATATCCTTTAAAAAAAGTTTTATATATTAACACTAAGTTAAATAATACAAAAAATTGCATAAGTAATCTGCACCTTTGAATTAAAACAATGAATGATTTGTTGGGTAATATGGTTGAAAATTCTCAAAAATAATAATAATCCTACGGAAAGATTAATATTATATGGGAAAACAGAAAAATTGGGAAGGAAAAGGTTGAGTGTTTGGGTATAGGTTTAGCACGAGTTCGAACACAAAGTTCTTTTCCTTAAAACCTTATTTGCTACCTCCCACAAGTGCTAGGAGCGTTGTAGCCTAGGTTTCCCAGGATAAAACGTGCTACGATTCCTTGTTTAAGCACCTAAACAAGGAACCCGGCAAACAAAGCAAAGTAGAGAACACTAGTTGGTAAAGAAGAGAGTAGAAGCAGAGTTTTGGGAAGCTGAAAGCTACTGGAATTCCTTTCGTTTTTGTACTGTGTAAAAATATTACTGCTCTACCTCTCTTTATATAGGGCTGTTGGAAGGGATAGTTTTTAATTGGTATTAAACCAATTGTATAACACCTGTAAACAACAGGCTGAACTTTCGAGTTTCAGACCGTTGGGGTGCAGGTTCACACGAGAGCACATCTCTCGTGCTCTCATTCACCCATTATCCGTTTTGAGCGTACAATATATCAATCTCTTCGTCTTACTACGAAGAATCCGAATCCACTTTGACCCGACCCAAATCGAAAGTGGACCCCACTGATAATTGTACCACAAAATAGCCACTTAATATGCCATTTTATGCCATTTTAAGCTAATTTTTCCAACATGATTATGATGTGATATCACAATCTCATGTAGATTGGGTGATCTCACATGATACTTATCGCGCGCATGTATATATATATATATATATATATATATATATATATATATATATATATACTCACACACACACACACACTGCTTACCCATAAAAGAATTGAGAACGCATGATATCCGTTCACGTGTCCAAATCGAATGGATGAGAAACACTAATTTAAAAAAAAAATGCAGTAATATTTTCATAAATAGTTGAACATTGAAATGCAAGTAAAATGTATTACAAGTGCTACTAACGTTATAATTAGTTGCACCTAAGGTGTACGAATGTTAACAAGGTAAATTACTTGCACTTGTAAGTCAAATATGTGCACTTGTAAGTGATTTTACTTGCAAAGGTACACTAGCTACTTGCACTTATAACACATTTACTTGCACCAAAATTCGAGTTATTTACGAAAATGTCACCGCGTCGTTTTTTTTTTAAAATTACATCTGATTTGTTGATCAGGACACGTGGAAGGTTGTGAGTGATTCTTATTTCTCTCTTGGGCGACCATTCTCACCTGAGCGTGCCCCTATATAGGGATGGATGAAATCGTAGAATGGAAGAAGCAACGATATGTATAAATGATCCATTGTTTATAGGTACAATGCTTGTAAGGATTCATGATTATATTCCTTAGTAGGTTTTTGTCCCGTACAATAATTTATTTGGCAAATAATTATTTTTCCTAACATATTCTTCTGAATTTCTTATACAAAATGATGATATTTCCTACCAAAATTTCATAGACAAAACGACAATATATTCTATACCACTCTTAAATATCATCACATTATTTCTATCATTTCACTCTTAAATATCATCACATTATTTCTATCATTTCCATAACTCATTCTACTCAATCTCACAACTCTTTATTTCACATCCCGTTAGTCATTGCATTTGGTTCATATGATATGAGTGAGGAAAAATCAATGGGTGCTTATCTTTTGATTTTTCTATCCAAAACTGAAAACGATTCTTCTCTGCCTATATACATGGACAATATATTAGAGGAGATAAAGGGTATTCAGTTAGATTAAGGTGGCCTTGAAGCTTGTTATCATGAAAATGGAATCGAAGCCAATTACGGCAAGGCTGGGCTCCTCCATTAATGGTCAGCTTCAAGCTGCGCGTGAGGGCAAGAAGAGCGCTTGGCATCCAATCTTGACTTTTTACAAAAGTTGACTAAGCATTTATTTGTTATAATTAATTTTAGAAAATTTTTTAAGGTGTGAATCACTATTTGTAGTTTTTTTTTTATTAGATATAATTATGTATATGCTATTTAGATTGTATAAAATATTATTCATATTTATATTGACAAAATACATAATATAATTAGATACATCATACACCATTGTATCTACTATAAAAAAAATTAGTGTCGAACAATACTTTAGAAATATTTATAATATATATTAATTAATTGAGATAGAAATGTTACTTCTTCCCCCTTTTTTTTTTTTTTTTTTTTTTTGTTATTCCATACCGAGTATTTTATTATTATGTAAATATTTGGTAGTAAATTGTTTGTGGTAAGGTATACAGTAAAAAAAATTACTTATATTAATATGAAAGAGTTAATACCCATTTTGGTCCTCCGACTATTAGATAATACTTGATTTAGTCCCAAAGTATTAAAAGTATCCAATTTAGTCCTCTAACTTTTAAAATCACACCCAATGTGGTCCTCCGTTACAATTGTCGTCTATCCACCATTATTTTGAGGGAAAAGAAGTAAATTTACTTGGTCCAAACCCGTTTCTTCCTCTAGTTAACGTCGTTGGAGGCCCCTCCAGCGATCGAGCCATTGCATGGACAATCGGAGG
Source organism: Ipomoea nil (assembly GCF_001879475.1). NCBI lineage: Eukaryota > Viridiplantae > Streptophyta > Magnoliopsida > Solanales > Convolvulaceae > Ipomoea > Ipomoea nil. The sequence continues at coordinate 1,807,066 of NW_017619597.1, forward strand.
ATGCTATTGGTGATATGGAAGGATTGAGAACATCCCCTGTTGCTCATATTGTTGATTGGAGGTCGTCGAAATTTTCGGGTTTTGTTACGCGATCGGCTAGTTTCTGGCGTACAGAGGAGTTGGCAATGGAACAGGCGATGGTGTGGGCCTCGGTGTGGTGGCGTCTTCCTATTCGTCTGACTTATTTCCAAATCGTCGACCCTCTGGTGAGACCATAGCCCACTGGCGATGCTCCGTCTCGTGGTCTCGGATTGCAAATGGCTGGTAGTTTGCACGGGGGGGGGGGGGGTCTGGTGGGCCTGGTGGCTGTGGATGGGTCGTTCCCGGAGTCGACACCACTTGCCACAGAGAGTGGTGGTCGTGGTCTTGTTGTGGAGGCTCAGCCGGCAACCCGACGTTTATTGGAGGTGTTGAGCATGGTGGACTTGTCTCTACTTCGCTCCATGAGATTGCGCCTACCCTGTTGGTGAGCATGATGTCACTTCATTTAAGGAAGAAATGTGCTTTATCAACTGAAATGACACGTATGCCCTTCAAAATAACGGTGGATAGATGGCAATTCTAACGGAGGACCACATTGGGTACCATTTTAAAAGTTAGAGGACTAAATTGAGTACTTTTAATACTTTGGGACTAAATCGAATATTAGCTAATAGTCAGAGGACAAAATGGATATTAACTCAATCTAAAATAACTTTTGATTGTGATATGACAATAATGTCCTCACTATATGTACAACCTGTTTCGTTCGTGAAAAAAAAAGGATTTAAATTCAATGGAATGGATAAGAAATTAGTTGAAATATTGATTTTGTTGTTTGGGTGGTAAGAAATAAATTATTGAGAATAATTATTATAAAGACTCAAATGATTCTATAAAGTAAAAATAAGTGAGCGTAATGGGGGTATTTGGTAAACATATAATTGTTAGGTGTTAGCTGATTGAGTGAGTTAGTAGATTTGAATAGTTAAGCATTAGTTGATTGTAGAAAGATATTTGGTAAATTAGTTGTTAGTAGTTAGCTGATAATTGATTACATGCAAAATGACTTTCTTAAAAAGCTAGCGGCCCTGTTTGGTAAAATAGTTAGCCTATCAACAAATTTTGACTTATTTGACTACTATTAATTGTTTAACTTGGTTAAGAAATCAATATAAATATTTGGTTAATTAGCTTTTTATACCTTCAAAATGCTAAAATTCAAAAAACTGCTCAAAAGCAACTTAATTTTTTGAGGAAATTTCAATTTTGGTCCTATAACTATATGGTTCTTGTTAATTTCAGTATTTGACTTTTAAAAGTGTCAATTTAGTATCTTAACTATTCAATTTTGGTCACTCTGGTCAAATTGCCGGCCAAATTTCGCTGGAAATTTTTAATTGTTAAAATAATGAGGGTATTTTGGTCATTTCACATCTCTTTTCTTCTTCCGAGGCGAGTCCATCCCTTCCTCTCCCGTTTCCTGCGAATACAATGAACTAAGGTGATGGGGAAATGAGGCTTGATGATATTAAAGATAGGGTTTACAGGGAGAAAGAACGTCGAAAACGGGAGAGAAAAGGATGGAATCGCCGGAAAAGAAGAAAAGAGGCGTGTAACGACCAAAATACCCTAATTATTTTAACTATTAAAATTTTTCGGCGAAATTTGGTCGGTAATTTGGCCGGAGTGACCAAAATTGACAAAAATTGCATAGTTAAAGTACTAAATTGACACTTTTGAAAATCATAGACTAAAATTAACAAGACCCATATAGTCATATGACCAAAATTGAAATTTTCTCTAATTTTTCAATTAACTTTTTGAGAAAAAAATTATATCAAACAACTATAAGCTAACAGCCAATTTATCAAACAATTTTCTACAATCAGTTAATGTTATCAACTAGTGTTATTCTCTAATTATCCCAATCAACTATCAGAACAACCATTTACCAAACAGGGCCAAATAATTAATAGTGACCAAATAAACAAAAATTGACTGATAAACTAACTAGGTTACCAAACATAATCAATATAAAATTTATGCTATAACTAATACCAAAAGAGAACAAAGAATTGATTTTCCTCAAATTTAAGGAAGTCATTTTTCATTGAAAATTCTTCATCAATCAAACAAGGTAAAAAACTTTCAAAAAAAAAAAACAAGGTAAAAAATATATTTTTTAAATTTGAGGAAATAATTTTCTTAAAAAAATATTTTATTGTCAACCAAACATGCTAATAATGTCCTCACTACATGCAGTGTTTGGATTGTGATATGACAATAATATCCTCTTAACAACCTCCCTAAGTTGGGGACAAGGACTCAAAAACTATTTTGGCCTAAAGAAGGGACTAAAAGTAAAACTAGCCCTTAATTAATTAATTTATAGAGCTGCATCAAATGTCAATTATATTCTCCATTCAAATCCACCACGCAGACCTTTCATGGCGAATCACTGAAAAGCTGAACCTCCGAAAGCCACAAACTGAATCCGAAACCTGCTTCAATGGCTCGAAGATCTTTCCCAATCCTCAAGCAGCTCCTCCAGAAATCAACCGAAAATCCCCAGTCTTTCTTATGCCGATCCGTGACCTACATGCCCCGACCCGGTGACGGCACGCCGCGGCCCGTAACCCTAATCCCCGGCGATGGAGTCGGGCCTCTGGTGACCAACGCCGTTGAGCAGGTGATGGACGCGATGCACGCGCCGGTCTACTTCGAGCGCTACGAAGTCCACGGGGATATGAAGAGCGTGCCTCCGGAAGTGATCAAGTCGATCCAGAAGAACAAGGTGTGTCTCAAAGGCGGCCTCCATACTCCGGTCGGTGGAGGCGTCAGTTCTCTGAACGTCCAGCTGAGGAAGGAGCTTGATTTGTTCGCTTCCTTGGTGAATTGCTTCAACTTGCCAGGGTTGCCGACTCGGCATGATAACGTGGATATCGTGGTGATTAGGGAGAATACTGAAGGAGAGTACTCAGGGCTCGAGCATGAGGTCGTTCCTGGTGTCGTCGAAAGCCTTAAGGTAAGGAAATTTTTTCATTCCAATTGTAAATTTTGCGACTAAAATACATTAGTTTACCATTATATAGTTTGATCTCGTTCATGTGCTTGTGAAATAGCTTTTATTAGATATAACTTTCTGTAAATTCTGATAATTTAGGCAATTCAATGTCTTTGTTGCCAATTTATTCTAAAAACGTGCATATTCACACCACTGATTGTTTTTAATTTGAAAGGTTATTATAGGGTAGTGATCATTGATGATTATTATTGCTTGAGTTTATGTTGCTCTGTTGTCTATGTTCCTTTCTATAGCACAATATTTTAGACATGTTTGATGAAACTAACCCCTTTCACAGATGAAACTATTAATTTGATGTAAAGATGGCTTTGTACAATAAAGTATTATGCTCTTAATGTAGGATGTTGGAAAATTTTATATCCGTGTCTCATGTGCAATACTGAATCAACATCCTAAGCTTCTTTTTGCCTTGGGTGATGCATTGTACTGTTGGAAGTCTTTAATCTACTATCGGTTGCAAGAAGAAATAATCAACCTTTACAAACTTTTGGGCACAATGATTTGTAGATCTTAAATTTCCTTTTTAATTTTGACTTTTCTCATACACAATGGTTTAAAAGCACTTCCCTTTCCTCCTATTTGATGAACTTAAGATTGAGTAATATTTTCACAACACATTTTTTCCCCAGGTGATAACAAAATTCTGTTCAGAGCGCATCGCCAAGTATGCATTTGAGTATGCTTATCTAAACAACAGAAAGACGGTGACAGCCGTGCACAAAGCCAACATTATGAAGCTTGCAGATGGTCTGTTTTTGGAATCATGTAGAGAAGTTTCCAAGAAGTATCCTGGAATTCATTACAATGAAATTATTGTGGATAACTGCTGTATGCAACTTGTCTCAAAGCCAGAACAATTTGATGTAATGGTAAGAAGCAAATCCTGCCTGCATAGGGCTACTCCTCCCTGTTACCGTTGGAGTATTTGACTACTCTTTCAGCAGTTTAGTCATAAATGGCTGCCTAAATGTGTTTTGAATTGCTCCATATTGTGTCTCTTGCCATAAAAAGCAATAGATAATACCTTTTTCTTGAGATGGTGAAGTCCCCTTACATTATTATGGTTTAATGGCACTGTGTATTTTCAAAGATTCTGAAGTTTAAACTTTCTCTCTAGTAGTTATGAAATTAATTTTATGCTTAATACTGCTTTGCCCAGTGCTTTAAGTATTCCGCAGGAGAATGTGGCTGTTGATTGTTGAACCTACTTAATGAAAGTGCTATACTTAAAATGCACTGTTCTTCTAGCATATAACTTGCAAAATTGTAGTATCTCTATATTATCAGTGCTTATATTACTGGTAAAATGTTAGATGCATGGTCATCATCATCAAGTGCTCTGCTTCCCCACCAGTCCCGATTTCCTGTTTCTTTTTGGTTGGGAAACTTTGTAGCTTATGTGATTTGCTCTTTGTAGGTGACTCCCAATCTTTATGGAAATCTGATTGCAAATACAGCTGCTGGTATAGCTGGTGGCACGGGAGTTATGCCTGGCGGTAGGTTTCATTTTCTACTTTTAGATTATCTACTATGCTTGTTTTGATGAATGGATGGATATCTTTTAAGATTCTACTTATAAAAAAATTTATATACATATAGATACAGAGTTACATACACTCACATTTATACTCCGTACTTATTTATGTGTATGTATGTGTGCATCTTCTAAATTTTGTGTAAACTAAGCAATTTTTTCTGTGGCAACAATTTGCTTCAACATTAGCATCATGAAAAATGTTATTCTATACTAAAATTGCATTTGGTGTATCATTTTGATGAATGACAGTGAAAGATGATAGTTATATTTTATGTTGGGCACTTGAATAATACTTTTTCAAATAAATTTAGTAGAATCATTTTCTTGTGACTGGTACCCATTAAGAAGAATCTTAGATTTGTATTCCCTTAACATGTTTGGCAATTATGACTTGAATTAAACTTTAAATCCTAATTTCCTACTCATTTACCACTATCGTATGTAAGTATGTTTCATCACTAGGATCAGTCCCTTGGAAAGGAGCAACTATCCAAGCCCTTCCCCCAAATTATAGAAGGGGAAAATAGAATATACTTTACAATTCTGAACCATGGAATAACAAGTTTGGCGGTTGGTGGGTGGGATAAGAATAGTGTTTATTCAAGAATTGAAGTTGAATAAATTGCATCAAATGTAAATAGATCATAATATGATGTTCATTTTAGACTATGGTGCAGAACATCAAATTGGAGAAACTAGAATAATGAGGCAGTGACATAAGACAGTGACCTAGAGGATTTCTAGCTTGATTTTGGCAACCATTCCAAACTGAATTATTGTATATTCTAACATTTCTTACAATCTTCTGCTAAATGTCACTATGTTCATGGCATCTGTTGGATGATATCAGATTATTGGAAAACAGTTGAAGGCTCTGTTGAATATAACTGGTTATATATATATGTGTGTGTATATATATAGGGTTATGTTCCAATGAGAACCCCTTCCCCCGTGAGAATGAATGCACACAATCTAATATTCTAGGATTTCTAGGCAGTACGCACAATCTACCCTGGAGTAGTTTGTGTGCATTCATGTTGGTTCTCATTTGATCATTACTATATATATATATATATATATATATATATATATATATATATATATATATATATATATATGTTCAATGTTTCTTGTACCCTTTAAACAACATCCTGGAAAGAGTTACAGGCTTTGTGCGAAAATTGTTCTACAACTATTTGTTCAATGCTGGACAACTATGTTCTGAACTTCTGAAAGCTAAAGCTCTGATCTATTACACTGCTTTTACAAACGAAAAACTAACTTGATTTTTCCCCTACAGGCAATGTTGGGTCTGATACTGCTGTTTTTGAGCAAGGTGCTTCAGCGGGAAATGTTGGCAACCCAAACCTGGTTGAGCAGAAAAGAGCAAATCCAGTGGCACTTCTCCTCTCATCAGCGATGATGCTTAGACATCTCCAATTTCCATCATTTGCTGATCGGTTAGAAACTGCAGTGAAACGTGTTATAGCTGAAGGCAAGTACAGGACAAAGGACCTAGGAGGAGAAAGTACGACCCAAGAAGTCGTGGATGCAGTTTTAGCTGCGCTTGACTAATTGTCATTGCTGCTAGTCTGCAGAATTCATTATTGAGATCAAGTTCAGATTCAGCTGGCCAATTTTTCTGCATAATAAGTTTGATTACACTCTGTTTGCCTTCTCCCAATGTTTTTATTTATTTTTGTTTCCACCAACTACTTACATATTCCTTTGGTGTTTTAGATTAATAATTCACAAGAGTTAAGAATGCTCTGTTATAATATACATTCTTACAGTTTTGCGATTTAACTTATTGTGAATGTAATTTACACTCAGGCAAGTGTAATTCGAGGGATCTTATCCTTTTCACAACAATCTTCTTGAATTATAGTACAGCTTTGATAGACTATGGCAATTTTAACTTTTGTGAAAAATTGTATTTCTCGGTTCTTACTTCTTAATTATTCGGCATGTCTAATTGGTCCTTTAATTATAAATAAATGGGATAATGGTTAAATATTTCTTTTTTACTACTTACAGAATGTAATTAACACATTGAATTAAAAAGAAGTCTACTTGTTTTAACCATTATCACACAGTGAAGGCATTCCAGCTTGGCGTCTTATAGCCTAAGCTTTTTGTAATTCTGAACTATTGTTTGGGTCTCCCCCTTCCACTCAATATAAAAAAAAGAAGTCTACTTCACATTTAGGGGTGTAAATGAGCCGAACCGCTCGCGAGTCGCTCGTGAGCGGTTCGGTCAACGCTCGACTCGAACTCGGTCAAAATCGAGCTTGGCTCGAGCTCGAGCAGCTCGTGGATTAAACGAGCACGAGCCGAGCTTAGGTATTGTAGGCTCGCGGCTCGACGAGCCGCTCGCGAGCTTTATAATATAATATATAATATATAATATAATTATATTATATTTAGTATATAAAAATAATAATTAGGAAGAGGGAAATTAAAATACTTTAATAATTATGTATGGATAAAAGTAATAAAAAAAAAGTAGTTTAAATTTTAAATCAAACAGGTCAAATTCGAGATCAAAATTGAGCTCAAATTCGAGCCTAAACTCGATCTCGAATTCGAGCTTGAGTTGAGGCTCGAATTCGAGCTCGAGCTCGAGCAGCTCGACAATTGCCGAGCTCGAGTTCGAGCATCAGTTCACGAGCTCGAACGAGCTCGAGCAGTGCTATCATTAACGAGCACGAGCATGAGCATACCCAGGCTCGGGCTCGACTCGGCTCGTTTACACCCCTACTTCACATGCAAAATGATTTTTTTTATTAAAGAAGCTAATTGGAAAATTTGCTTTCTTTTAATAATTTTTTAAATTTTAACGTTTTGGAGCAATAAGTTATTACAAAAAAATTAATTAATTAAAATCACTCATATATTTTTTTGATAGAGCAAAACCACTCATATTGGCTGTTATTAAACAGTTCATAGTGGTCAAACAAATCAAAATTGACTGGTAAACTAACTTAGTTACCAAAAAATTTGTAAAAGCAAACAAACACACTATAATGAGTATCAGATCTTATAGTATATTACAAAAGTCTCCAACCAATGAACCAAACATAACCATTGATTTGGAGTTTCTATGTGAAATGGTTTTAAAAAAGCCAAATTAAAAACAAAAAGAAAGAAAAAGCACACGTTACAAGAAATATGTTTATTGGATGGCATATCATCCACTTGCAACTGCAGGGTTTTGAGTAAGATTGAGGCTAAGTATGAAACCATACTTTACAAAACCACAATACATATAATTGCCAATCTTGATTCCAGTTGAGACAAGTGTAAAATCACGTTCATAATAGTGAGCAACTGGGTTACCTTCCATATCAACAACGAAAATCCCCCCGTTCTTCTCCATGTTTGGCCTCACTCCATACTTTTCCATCACTCCCAAAATCTTCCTCAATAATGGGTACCTCTGTATAAGCTCAAAGGCGTGTGTGTATTCCTATAACAAAAAAATGTAGAAATTATATATAAAGTATTTCTAACAATCTTGAATAAACTCAATAGACATACACAATGAAACTTTATGAGTTTAAACTTAGAATTGAGTAATATCCTTACGATGCCTATTCCAATCCAAAACAAGCCTTCACCATCGTAACGAATATTGTCTGGCATTCCCGGTAAATTCTCAATAAAAACTTCAATAGATCCCTTCTTTTCACCCCTGATGTAGTACTTTTTACACCTCCTCCTACAATAATTAAATCCCTTCAAATATCTCTAAAATAACTTGAATCATTTGAATTATGACAGCATGCTATATATCAATATTAAACGGTTGGAAGGAAGGAATTAAGGGGAAAATGAATTGTAATTTCGTGACAAAAGAATAAAGTGAGAATTTAAGTGGATAAGAATAGAAGGATTGAGAATTGAAAAGAAATAAATGAATAAGGACAAAAATATTCGTTGTATAATAATAATAATAATCAGGACAAAATAGTAATTTAACATGAAATTACAAGGTGTGAAATGCGAGGATCCTAGGAATTGTAACTCTCTCCAACCAAACCATGGAATTGCAATTCCATAGAGTTTGGTAGGAATATAATTGCAATTCCATCATACCAAACACCTCATTAATTCATGATATTATATAAGCAAACGCAAAAGTAGGGTCCGTTTACTAACAGAAAACTGTTTTCTGTTTTCATTCTCTGTTTTCCATTCTCTGTTTTCTATTTAGAAAACTTGTTTACCAACAGAAAGCTGTTATCTGTTTTCTAATTTTTCAGTTTTCAATTAAAATTTAGTTTAGATAATATTAATATTTTTGAGCTAATATTTAAAATATTATTTTTTAGTATATTCATTTGAATGACATATATATGAATATATAACTTTTACTTTGAATTCTAATATATGTGAGATTTTAATATCCGATATCGGGATCGAACTTGTATTATGCTATAACATAATTAAAAATATTTGAACTAATAATCTATTGAGTTCAATCAAAATCTAAAACATTATATAGAGTTTAATTGTTAATTTTGATAATGTAAATAATGTCTAACTTTAAAGTGTAAGCAAATAAATTATGTTTAAATAAGTAAAGTAAGTAGAAAAGATAGAAGATAGTGATAACTAAAATAAGATGATAATGAATGTAATCATAGTAATGTGGTTATAGTGATATATAACTAAATAGATAATAGATGATTCTGTTTTCCATTTCGAAAACAGTTTTTAAGTGTGTTCCAGTTTTCTAGAAATTATTTTCAGCTGTGTTAGTAAACATGTTTTCTGTTTTCTATTTTTCAGTTTCCATAAATTTCCAGTTAGTAAACAGCCCCTAATACTCCTTGTGTATCATTTTACTTGTTATACTTTTTATTCATTGGTCAATACAACCATTTTTTTTTTGTTTATTTTCTTTAGTAGTTTTTAATTATTTTTAAATTTAATTTTGTGTTTAATAATACTTTTAATGTAATTTCTAAATATATAAATTTTATATACTAATACTAAATGTTATGAAAAATTGAATTAAAAATAACTTCAGTCAAATCTCGACAAATGTAGGGAGTACTTACATTATAGTTTCACAAAAAATGACAAAGCTCTGGTCTGGAAAGACAGCAACACCATTAGCAAAGAACAAGTCGTTGACCAACACTTTGGTCTGTTTAGTGTGTGGATCATAGCTTAAAAGTCTCCCATGGGGTTTTCCTTCCAAAAATTCCCAAATAAAATCCTCCAGTCCGTATTTCCAGGATGCATCTGTGAAATACAACATACCATCCTCTGCCACGTCGACGGCATCCGTCAATTTGAACTTTACGCCGTCCGCCTCCGCCGTCATCACTTGCACTTTGCCGTCAGAGGTTACATTTAGTAATCCCTACAAAATATATATATACCCACGTAATATTTATGTTGGAAAATATTTCTTTTTTTAATGCTACTGACTCTATTATATTGTAGTATCTGTTTAAATATATATTTTTTAATTTAATGACGCACAAAAAGTCAACAACACCTTTAGTGAGGCTTGATCTCATGACCTCTTATCCAGGAGAGGGTCATCTAAGCACAACGTGTTTGGCTATGTTGGAAAATATAATAATACTATTAATTAATAAATTGTTTGCTATTTAAAAAGAAAAAAAAATTACTATTGACTCACTATTTCAGCATCGGCTACGATGACCTCACCGTGAAGTCCATGAGCGAGTCCGAGCGGCCTGCCACCGGTGTTAACCCAGTCCTCCACCGCCGAGTCAGCAGCCGATGACTCGTTCACGGTGACTCGCTTGACCCACCCGTCCGCACACCCGGTGTATATCACACCCGTCTTGGGGTCGTAGGCTAGATCCTCCGGGCCCGAAAGCCGACCAACTCCAATCTTTTCGGAACCTTGGTGCATGCGGGAGTTACGCTTGGGGGCCGCCGCCGGCCTCCCCTGACTCAACTCGTGAGCGGGGTATGGGACCGGGTCGAACGAGTCGAGCTGGTATACGATGACGCCTAAAATCACTGGCACCACAAACGCAAAGGGCCACAGATGACTCATGTTTAATTTTCCGCAGGATCTTGAATTGTATTGACTTCTTCTTCGCTTCACTCGGGCATAAAATGGGGCAACTCAGTGAATTTATTCAAAGTATTTATCTACTCTAGTACGGAGTATACTATATTGTAGTGACGCAAGTTGGATAGGGAGAGCTGAAATGGTCGTCTCTTTGGTAGAGTATTATAAACCACTTGTATTACCTGGATTCTCAATCTTTACGTCCTCACTTTAATTAAACAAATGATGATAAATTATTTTTATTCTGTAGAGGGTACTCCAAAAGAAAAATGTCAACAAGGAAGTAAAAATAGGAAGCAAAATTTAAGAGTTGAAGTATATTTTTCATTAAGAAAATACTTGGTGTACTTTCATTTTATACTCTCAATTTTTACTCATTCTCAAAAGGTCCATTTTTCTGTGAACCCACATAATTAAAATAACCAATTCTTATTTGTCACATCATGAAATAAAATTAAGAGAGTAGAATTTGGAAATATACATTCTTTAATTTTTCTGCATTAGGAAAATGGTAGGTGTACTTTTTGGAGTATAACTATTATTACTAAGTGTTTAATTTTTATTGAATAAAAAGAAGAATGGACAAAAATTATGGCTCACCCATTTTATTAATCAATCAAAGCGTAGAAAAAATGAAGTAAAAAATGAGAATTTATATGATGTAGTAAATGTACCGGGGTATATATGTAGATAAGTGTATGTATGTATACAGATTTGGTCTGTAGGATCTTACATGTTTGCTTGTTGGTTTAAGTAGTTGAGCTCGAGAAGAGGTGATAGTGGGTCGGAGCGTCCAAAGATGACTAAGATTAGGTAGAAATGCCCAAAAGTCCCTCCTTAAAAGATATTAAATACGTTATTTATAGAGGTGTGAAGGGAACATATGTTGGGGATCGACATGTGTGACACGTGTAATTGAGTAATTCAAACATAAAAAAGGGTTCTGAGATGTTACATTGCTACTTCCCCCCTGTGCAAAGATTTCTGAATTTCCTGTTCCTCTGCGGTCGGGTTGAAATCGCAAAATAAGACTCATCTCTCTTAGTTGCGCCGCTCGGGTTAATCATCCCGAGCACTCGAGGTCGATCATATCGTTTCCGATCTCAAGGTAAGACGAAAGGTATATGCTGATTAGTCGATCATATATATGCTCAGTCTTTGCAGTGAGATCGGGTCGGTCACACATAAGGTCGGTTTAGGTCGGGACCAGTATCTCATGGTGACTTAACAAGGTTTTGAGCAGGTATGTGGTAGCTATGTATACTCGAGGAATATAATATTCACCATCACTATGTAATATTGTCCATTTAATTCATCACTTTAAAAGGTAGGATTTTAAAAGTAGATATAAGTCATTATATTACACCCAAACCAACAAGAAATATACTACAAGAAAACATGGAAAGTGGGGGTTTGGCAAAAGTAGTCATAATTGGTATTTATTGTTCATCCACTGCACATGCAATTGCAGGGTTTTGAGTTAGATTGAGCCTAAGTATGAAGCCATGCATGACAAAACCGCAGTACATATAATCACCAATCTTAATTCCAGTTGAGACGAGTGTAAAATTGTGTTGATAGTAGTGAGCAACTGGATTGCCTTCCAAATCAACAACAAAAACCCCTCCATTCTTCTCCATCTTTGGCCTCCCTACATACTTCCCTATCATTCCCAAAATCTTCCTCATCAATGGATACTTTTGTGCAAGCTCCCAACCATATGTGTATTCCTATGTGAATTTAGAGACCAAAAATCATTTATTATAACAATCTTAATTGGAATAACTCGATCAATAATGTAATGCACATATATACATGCATGCATGATCAAACTATATATATGCGTGGTATTATATTTTAGCCTAAAACTGTGTAATATAATGTCCTTACCGAAGATAATGCAATCCAGAATAAGCCTTCTCCATCATAACGAATGTTATCTGGCATTCCTGGCAAATTCTCAATAAAAACATCCACAGACCCCTTCTTTTCACCCTTGATGTAGAGCCTCTTACACCTCCTCCTACAATAATCAAAATATCCCCAAATTACTTGAATTGCGAGACTATATATATATGTGATGAGCATATAATATATAAACATACATAAATGTGGAGTAGTCTAACTATATCAACTTAAACTTTTAGTTGAGATAGAACACATGCTTTAATTCTGATATTAGAACCAACATAACCCCATGCCAAAAGTCAAGGTTAGGGTAAAAGATCAGAGACTATGATCTACATGTTGTTTGGAACTCGTCAAAAGTAACCATCTCACGCACATGAAGAGTCGTGTTAAGTATAAATATATAGGCTTTGTTTGATAACATAAGCCTTGTTTGGTAAATGATTGTTAGCTAATAGATGTTAGCTGTTTGGGTTAGAGGGTATGACTAGTTGATAACATTAGCTTATTGTAGAAAGATGTTTGGTAAATTAGCAGTTAGCTGATAGCTATTTAGTATAATTTCTTTTCTTAAAAAGCTAATTGAAAAAGTTGCTTTGAGTAGTAATGGATACTCAATATGTGAACCCAGTTGGACCGCCTAGCCCGATTGGACCACCTGAACCCGATCAAACCTCCATCACCCCATAGCAAATACCCCTCTTTATCATAATAATTACCTAGTTATTATTATTCACGTATTACCCCACAAAAAACACCTAATTATTACCCCATTATCACACATTTATTTCCCTAGCTATTAATTACCCAGCAAAGCACCACCTCCATTCCAATTGATGACCATTAAATCACCCTATTTACTACTCATAAAACCCATTAAACCACATCATCAAACCCATTAACGGTAAGAAAGCCTACACTATTCATCCACTGCTATAAAAGGCCATTGAAAGAGTGAAGGGAGGGGGCCATCTATTTCATTCTTACACACTAGAAGACACACATTACTCTTTCACACATAAGAGGACTCTTCTCCATAACCACTCTTCCATCATCACATGAAGAAGACTCCATTTTTCACCACAAGGAAAGCTCCGTTCTCTCAAGAAGAATACTCTATCTCTATGTACCAAAATAGCTTCATCCCTACACCATATCACTTGTACAAAATAGCCATCCAAACATGTACACAGACTCCTACAAGATAGTGAATTTTAGGCTTGGCACCGCCCAAAAAGGCTTGCGGTTTTCCTTTCGATTTCCACGTAAAAATCATCGTGTCATATTCTTTCTATATCTATTTTTATATTCTACTTCTAGCAAAATAAATTATCAATTTTTGTTTATATTTTCTCCGGTGAATCCACCAATCTATCGGTTGTGTTGTACCCCCGTGGGCTTCCCAAAAGTCCTAAACCAACAAGCAGCTTTTTGAATTTTAACATTTCAGAGTTACAAACAGGCCGTGGGAATAACCCCCTAAAATACTAAGCTAACTATTTTACCAAACAGGGCTATAGTTAGCTTATCAGTCAATTTTGACTTATTTGACCACTATTAGTTGTTTAACTTGGTTAAATAATCAATATGAGTGTTTGATTAATTAGCTTTTTGTAACAACTTATTGCTCCAAAATATTAAAATTAAAAAAGCTACTTAAAAATAGCTTTTTCGATAAGCTTTCTAAGAAGGTCATTTTGTATGTGAACTATCAGCTAACAACTAATTTACCAAACACTTTTCTACAATCAAGTAGTGTTATCAACTGTTGGATACTTCGTTGGTAAGGTAAAACCCGGGTTTGGTGTTAGCAAAAACATAGGTTAAGTGAATTAGGTTTCCTAAGATAACGCAAGAAAGAACATCTATGCTATACAATTCAATAAATTTTAAAAGAGTTCTTGTATAAATAGTGGTGCAAATCCACTTCCTAAACCAATGTGGGACAAAAGCTACTCCCAAGCTTTTTTCCCTTCACTTTTCCAACTCAAATGGGTCTAATTTGAGAATCAATATCTCATTCACCCATTATACGTCTTAAGCGTACAATATATCAATCTCTTCGTCTCACTACGAAGAACCCGAATCCACTTTCACCCGACTTAAATCGAAAGTGGACCCCACAAATAATTGTACCACAAATAGTCACTTAATATGCCATTTTAAGCTATTGTTTCCAACATCAACTAGTCAAACCTACTAATCCAATCAACTAATAGCTAGCTATCAGCTGACAACTATCTTAACTATAATATAGTCATATGGTTTGGTGAGCAATTATTGTTACAATAATTGCTCACCAAACCATATGGTTATATTATAGTTAAGATTTATTTATTACATGGTGCATAAAAATTCAAATTAACCTTAATTCATTTTCAGAAATAACTTCAACTGAGATTATTCTAATGAGGTCAATCTTAAAAATTTAGTACATAGTATTTAATATTACAAATTTTTAAGAACTTAGTAAACTACAATAGTAATTAAATTTCAATTTTCAGAGTCGCCACGGATCAAAATTTTTAGACCTTTGAGATTTCTAACAATTTTCAGAGTCACCACAGATCAAAATTTTTAGATCTTAGCTTTGAGATTTCTAACAATTTTCAGAGTCACCACGGATCAAAATTTTTAGACCTTAGCTTTGAGATTTCTAACAATTTTCAGAGTCACCACTGATCAAAATTTTTAGACCTTTGAGATTTCTAACTCTAGAAATCTCAAAGGTCTACAAATTTTGATCCGTGGTGACTCTGAAAATTGTAATTCAGTTACTATTGTAGTTTACTAAGTTCTTAAAAATTTGTAATATTAAATACTATGAACTAAATTTTTAATATAGTTTAAGATTTATAGTAATCACCCACCTTAAATACCAATTCTTATTTAAATTGTAAATATATTTATGATGTTCATAATTATATTTTATCATAGCAATTCACACATATTATTAAATGACAAAATATTTATATATGAATAAACCTTATATAAAGTATATTTTTATAACATATTTTCCGTACATCGTACGAGACAAATACTAGTTTACTAAACACCCCTATAATTCACGTGTTGTTTGGAGCTTGTCAAAAATAACCGGCTCACGCACATGAAGAGTCGTGTTTAGTCAAAATAATAGAAGTGTATACTAAACGCTTAAACCTTTTGGTTCATGTGAAACTAACCCATATGCATGCAAGATGTGAGCAGATAGATCATAGATGGAGAAATAATATAATAATACTTACATTGTGGTTTCACAAAAAATAACAGAGCCCTGGTCTGGAAAAACAGCAACGCCATTAGCAAAGAACAAGTGTTTGAGCAGCACTTTGGTTTGGTTATTGTGTGGATTATAGCTTAAAAGTCTGCCGTAGGGTCTCCCTTCACAAGCATCCCAAAAAACATCATTAAGTCCATATTTCCATGACGCATCTGTGAAGTATAGCACACCATCCTCTGCAATGTCGACAGCATCCGTTAGTTTGAACTTAACGCCGTCCGCCTCGTCCGTCAGCACTTGCACTTTGCCGTCTAAGGTAACGTTCAGTAATCCCTGTAATAATATACTGAATATTAGTTTTGGTCATTTTTTTTTAATAAGTTGGTCGGAAGACGGCAATTCCTAACCTTCTTAGTTTGAAGTACTCATTTTTGGATAACCTAAGTTAATACCTCGAACTCACAACCTCCACAACCTCCCATATGAGAGAGTAACTTAGTACTAAATCACAAGGTTATTGGCTTATTGATAACCTTATAGCAAGTGAATTAAATAATTCATGCTTCAAATTAAGTGAAATACAAGAAGTTGATATTATACATACCCTCTAACCTCTGTTTTAATACTCTAATAATTAAAAGTGTAATAATATAAAGGAAAGGAAAATATGTGGTTTACCATATCAGCATCGGCTACGATGACTTCACCGTGAAGTCCATGAGCGAGTCCGAGCGGCCTGCCACCGGTGTTAACCCAGTCCTCCACCGCCGAGTCCGCAGGCGACGACTCGTTCACAGTGACTCGCTTGATCCACCCATCCATACACCCCGTGTATATCACACCCGTCTTGGGGTCGTACGCTATGTCCTCCGGCCCCGACAGCCGCCCAACTCCTATCTTCTCGGAACCATGCAGCAAATGGCCGTTACGCTTCGGGGCAACCGCCGGCCTCCCCTGAGTCAACTCGTGAACTGGGTACGGAGCCGGGTCGAACGAGTCGAACTGGTATATGATGACGCCTAAAATCACTGGCACCACAAAAGCAAAGGGCCACAGACCACTCATCTTTGTTCTCAGGATCTTTTCTTGATTTCTTCACTTCACTCGGGCATAAAATGGGTCAACTCAGTGATTTTACTCAAACTATATCTACTCTAGCATGGCATATCTAATATCACAAAATGTGTCAACTCAGTGAATTTACTCAAACTATATCTACTCTAGCATAGCATATCTAATATCATTAAATGGGTCAACTCAGTGAATTTAGTCAAACTATATCTACTCTAGCCTAGCATATCCAAATGGTTGTCTTTTTCGTAGAAAAGTTTAAACGTAAGTATGTAGGGCCAGAGCCTTCTGCATGTGTGAGGAGTTAGCCTCCCCACTTGCCTAATTTCTTCTGCATGGTTTAATGACTTAAGTCAGGATTGTACACCTTTAATTTCCAGCTAAATACTATATATATTATTCATAATAGTCATAATATAAATAGTAATTTGTGGTGACCCGAACGCTCTAGACCGATAATTCGAGTCACATAAGGTTATTCTTTATAATAGAACTGATGTGTAACATAACATACATAGAAGCTATGTTGGTATCAGCTCTCATTTTTCAATTTTAGTTAACACGGTTCAACTCACCTGATAAATTTGATGGTCCGAGAGATTTACGGTTAAGGCCGACCTGACAAAATAATAAAATAATAAAAATAACCCATTATCATAAACCGATAAGTCCGACAAAACTAACCCGAACTTAAAGTGGGTTGCTCCAATTCACATCCCTATCTATTTATACACTTGCGCCCGTGGCTGAAAAATGAAAAAAAATGTATAACTTAGGGTGTGTTTGGAAAGTAGGAAAATGATTTCTGAAAAATGACTCATTTTTTAAAAAACATTTTACTTTTCAGTGTTTGGTTACATTCCAGAAACTGTCTTGGTGTGTTTGGTTCATTTTCTGAAAAATGAACATAATTATTTTTAATTTTAAATATTTAAAATTTAAAATATACAATGGTGGTGGTGGATGGTGGGTGTGGTGGTGGCGGCGGCGGCGACGGGTGATTAGCTGCTCCACTGCTGCAAACGGAAAATGACTTCTCAAAAAAAAAAGGGGAAGTTATTTTTTAAAAAATCTCCTCTATTTTCAATTGACCACACCCTTATTTTCCATTAAGGGTGTGTTTGGAAACTTGGAAAATGAGTTCTGGAAATCATTTTCCAAGTTTTCAGTGTTTGGATGTGCCTGGAAAATCAAGTCAACGGAAATCATTTTCCGTTGACTTTGGAAAATAGGCTTGTTTTGGAGGAAAATGACTTTCCCTTTTTTTTAGGGGAAGTCATTTTCCAACTTTTACACCAACATCACACCACCACCAACATCATCAACACCATACCACCATCACCACCACTATTGTCGCCGCCACCACCACTATACCCCGCCACCATCACACCACCACCACAACCACCACCAACACCGCAACCACTACCACCACCACCACCACCACCACCACCATACCACCGCCACCATCGCCGCCGCCACCTTCACACCACCGCCTCCGCCACCACCACCACCGCAACCACCGTCGCCGCCACCACTACCATCATACCACCGCCGCCGCCATCACCACCATACCACCGCAACCACCGCCACCATACCACCGCAAACACCATCGCCGCCACCACCACCATACCACTATAACCACTGTCGCCGCTACCACCGCCACCACCACCATACCACCACTACCACCATACCACCGCCACCACTACCACACCACCGCCATCACACCGCCACTGCCGTCGCCGCCACCACCACCACCACCACCATACCGCCGCCACCACCACCATACCACCGCAACCATCGTCGCCGCCACCACCACCACCACCATCGCAAGCACACGACCACTGCCACCACCGTCATACTACCATCACCATCACACCAACACCACTACCGCCGTCGCCGCCACCACCAGCATACTACCGCAACCACCGTCGCCGCTGCCACCACCATGCCACCGCAACCACCGCCACCACCATCACACCGTCGCCGCGCCACCTCCACGACCATATCACCGCAACCACCACCGTCGCCACCACCACCATACCACCGCCACCACACCACCACTGTCATACCACCACCAATTATTATTATTATTATTATTATTATTATTATTATTATTATATAACGAATAACACCACTACCACTACACCACCACCACCACCATAATATTTTTGATATGTTATTAGTTTTTTTTTTTTTGAAAAACTTAGCTATTTTTTATTATATTTAAAATTAATATTATATTATTATATTATTATACATGTTGTAATATTTTAAATAAAATAATTAAAATGTTTAATTATACAATTCTACTCATTTTCCAGAAAATGAACCAAACACAGAAAAACAATTTTCCATAATGCAACCAAACACTGGAAAGGAAAATGTTTTCCGGAAAATGACTCATTTTCCAGAAAACATTTTCCAGAAGTCATTTTCCTGCTTTCCAAACAGACCCTAACTTCCATTTTCTCCCTCAAGCCAACGAGTTTCCAAACGCACCCTTAGAGGAATTTGCTTGCTCTTTTATTATATTATCATCTGCCCACTTACAAGTTTTACAAATCAATTCTAAAAATTTCAAAGCAATGAAATTTACACTTAGGAATTAGTTTCACTTTTGGTCCCACAACTTTTGAGGTCTTATCCCTTTTGATGCACAACTTTAAATTTTTTTCAATTTTAGTGCCTAACTTTGTTATTTTTATTAATTTTGATCCTTCCGGCCAAATTGACGGTGAAACATAATATTGACGAATTTTATATTTTAGGGACAAAATCATCATCTGAAAGAAAAATCTTCAATATCTAAACAAAAAAAAAAAAAAAAAAAATTAGATTAAGAGAAAAAGAATGGCTTGCAAATCATCAACGCTATAAATTAATCCCATAGATTTGTGTTTAGTTTATGTCCGTCTTCCCCATTATTCTCATCGATCAACATACTCATAGATATGATTTTACAGCGATTTTATTTACATATTGAAGATGTTTCATTGGGATGATGATTTTGCCCCTAAAATATAAAATCCGACAACATTTTGTTGTCAATTTGACTGATAGGACCAAAATTGATAAAAATAACAAAGTTAGACATCAAAATTGAAAAAATTTAAAGTTGTGCACTAAAACTCTAAAAGTGATAAAACCTCTTCTCAAAAAAAAAATGATAAGACCTCAAAAGTCATGTGACCAAAAGTGAAATTAATTCTACACTTAATAAAGAAAGCAAAAATAAACCTGTGAGTACACTTATACGATATCATGCATAATAATAATCAAAAAGCTAAGTCATAAATAGTTACAAAAGTGTCATCAACACAATTTCATATCAAAATATATAAAATATAACAATAAGGGTAAAAGAAAAAAGATGACCAAGTCATTACCTCCTCCTTCTCTGCCTTAATTGAAAGCACTCCATTTATTTGATTCCTGGAAGAAGCCATCTGTCATCTTTCTTCTGTCAAATATAATGCCACTATTTAACTCATTATGTAATTTACACTCAGACAAGTGTAATGTAAGGGATCTTATTCCTCTTAAATTATACTACTTACAACTTTGATAGAAGAATATCAAACTGTTGCAGTTGTGGCCGGCAACATTAACTCAGCCAGCCAAGAGTGTAATACAAAGCTAAGGGATTTGATCCTTTTAAAATTTAAACTAAGAAGAAACACTACAAGCCAGAAAACATGGAAACTGGGGGTTTAATTTGCAGAAGTCATTGGCATTTCATCCACTTGCAATTATATTGCAGGGTTTTGAGTGAGATTGAGCCTAAGTATGAAACCATTCACAACAAAACCACAGTACATATAATCGCCAATCTTGATCCCCGTCGAGACCATTATAAAATCATTTTCGTAGTAGTGAGCAACTGGATTTCCTTCCAAATCCACAACGAAAACCCCTCCATTCTTCTCCATCTTTGGCCTCCCTACATACTTCTCCATCACTCCCAAAATCTTCCTTAAGAATGGGTACTTTTGTGCAAGCTCCCAACCATATGTGTATTCCTATATATATATCAAAAATCATTTCTAACACAATCAATCTTGGAATAACTCAATATAATAATGCACATATATACATGATCATATATGATCTTTTAGCTATCCTATCTTAATTAGAACTGTGTAATGCCCTTACGGTAACTAATCCAATCCAGAATAGGCCGTCTCCATCGTAACGAATGTTGTCTGGCATTCCTGGTAAATTCTCTATAAAAACATCCACAGATCCCTTCTTTTCACCCTTGAGGTACAACCTCTTACACCTCCTCCTACAATTCAATCCAATCAAAATATGACCATATATATAATATATATAAACATAAAAATGCAGTCCAACTATCAACTTAAACTTTTAATTGACATGGAACACATGCTTTAATTTGGTATCAACTCCATATAATCCCTGGTAAGAGGTCATGGACTCATGGGTACGAATTTATGCTCCACCTAATAAAAAGAGACTATGATCCACATGTTGCTTGGAGGTGATCAAGTAATCGAGGCGAGAAATTAAATACTTACAATGGGGTTTCACAAAAAATGACAAAGCTCTGGTCTGGAAAGACAGCAACACCATTAGCAAAGAACAAGTCGTTGACCAACACTTTGGTCTGTTTAGTATGTGGATCATAGCTTAAAAGTCTGCCATAGGGTCTTCCATCAAAAAAATCCCAAATAAAATCATGTAGTCTGTATTTCCATGATGCATCTGTGAAATACAACAAACCATCCTCTGCAACGTCAACGGCATCCGTAAGTTTGAACTTAACGCCGTCCGCCTCGTCCGTCAGCAGTTGCACTTTGCCGTCCGAGGTAACATTCAGTAATCCCTGTCGGAAATTTTACAATATCATATCCATTTTGGCCTGATCTTTTTCCTTGTAATAATAATATTTTAAAACAAAAATTTACATGTTTTATCTCACTCCCTTAATAATTTGACCTTACAAAATTATGATTTTAAAAACTTTACTTCGAATTGAGTTTATTATGGAACAGTGTCAAATAGGTTATTAAATTTATTATTTTTGTGTAATTAGATTATTACAATTAAAAAATGTACAATTAAATAAGTAAAATATGTGGGTTCACTAATAACAAACTTAATATTATAAAAATTAAATTAAAAATAAAATAGAACAAACAGAGTATTTTTTTTTTTCAATAAAACGATAATAATAATAGAAAGGGAAAATATGTGGGCTCACTATATAAGCATCGGCTACGATGACTTCACCGTGAAGTCCATGAGCGAGTCCGAGCGGCCTGCCACCGGTGTTAACCCAGTCCTCCACCGCCGAGTCAGCAGCCGACGACTCGTTCACGGTGACTCGCTTGACCCACCCATCCATACACCCCGTGTATATCACACCCGTCTTGGGGTCGTACACTATGTCCTCCGGCCCCGACAGCCGGCCTACTCCTATCTTCTCGGAATCATGGAGCAAACGGCCGTTGCGCTTGGGGGCCACCGCCGGGCTCCCCTGAGTCAACTCGTGAGCGGGGTACGGGGCCGGGTCGAACGAATCGAGCTGGTATATGACGACGCCTAAAATCACTGGAACCAGAACAGCAAAGGGCCACAGACCACTCATCTTTGTTCGAAGGATCTTATCTTGATTTTTTTTTTTTTTTTTCACTCCACTCGGGCATAAAATGGGTCAACTCAGTGGATTTACTCAAACTATATCTCCTCTATATATACTCACAATGTTACTTCCCCGAGGAGTTAATGATTCCTCACGTATATATGTTGGACAGGGAAAGCTGTAATGGTTGTCTTTTTCGTAGAAAATAGTACAAACGTAAATATGAAGGAGCAGATTAAGTTAAGCTATCCACCTGTCTAATTTTTCTGCATGGTTTAATGATATGATCGACTTTAAGTCAATAAGTCAGGATTGTACACCTTATAAAAGTACTAGTTAAGGTTTAGTAAATATTACGGAGTAAAAGTTATCAAGAAACGCATTATTTATAGGGAGTTCTGACCCCACTTAAATTAATGTTTTTTTTTAATTAAAAAAAAAAACTTAATTTAAATGATCTCAGTTTCTCCAGACTAATTCTAAGCTACAAGAGTTTCTATAGATAATGATGGCGAGTCGCACAATCGGCTCACCGTCAAATCCTAGTTTTCATGTACAAGAATCAATAACTAATTCAGACATTCACAAAGAAACTAATAACCAATTCAGACCTTTCAACAGTGTCTACTGACCTTTAAGTCATGCGATATGATAACTCAACTACATTAAGTTTTGAGCGCAAATTAATAATTTTTAAAAAATGATGTTGGTAGTGATTTGGAGAAAATAGTTTATTTTCTCCAAAACGCTGTTAAATGCACCGTTTGGTAAATCAGCCAAAAATGGGTGTTATTATCCAAATAAGGCTTGGGTGAAGTTTCAGACGTGTGGGACTCAATCTTGATGCATTCAAAATCTGCAATAGTTGATTAAGATAGTTCGTCTCTTTTATGATAAGTTCGAGGAATTCATTGACACAATTGTAATTTTGATGTCTACTATTATGCTTTTTTTTATGTCTACTTAAAATCGGATATAAAATTAGCTAAATTTTTAAATCCAAATATTGAATATATATATATATATATATATATATATATATATATATATATATATATATATAGAGAGAGAGAGAGAGGAAGGTTCAAGTGCGGCAGTGCACTTAGGTGCGGCGGTGCGGTTAATTGTAGGCCATTAGATTAGATAAATCCAACGAATCACATTCATCAAAGCTTTTTCGATATTTTTGCGCGCGTTCTCACAGTACGCGAACTGCAAGGTTAAAGTCGTCATTGGGCACCGGAATATATCAAATTATAGTGTTGTGTGTTTTATGTTCGTTATTGGTGCATTATTAACCTTACTGTGGTGTATTTGAGAATTCGTGTTGGTGCCTTCCCGAGCGGTCAGTGCGACCACACTAATAGTTATACAAATACACACCATCCATGTTAGAAAATGCACACAAAAAAAACATACACAAATTAGATACGCATCACCAGAACGCACCACTAGGTATGACTAAAAGCATCACACAGTGTTCAGAATACACCATTGGGGTGGTGAGTTATATGGTGTATTTTTTAGGTGTGTTGTGTGTTTTTTGGTGTATTTGTGCATTTCATTGTGGTGCTTTTTCCTAACACTATTGGTGTCTTTTGTTAACACTGTTGGTGTATACTGACAAGCGACCGATATAAATAACCACTACAATTACCATAACACCCTCCACTTACCAGGACGCGCTTAAATCTTTAAATCTTCAGAAATTAGCCGTTGCCGTTAGATTAAGCAAAATGGACGACGCTGATATGACCGCACCGCCGCACCTAAAGCCACTGCCGCATATGAGCCTTATTATATATATATATATATATATATATATATATATATATATATATATATATTTTGAATGCTAGTGAGTCTATTACATTATAGTATCTATTCAAACAGAAAATATGTTATATTTAATATTTACCATTATGAAAACTTAAAATCACACATTTTAAGTTTTTTTGTTTTTTTTGTTTTTTTGTTTTTTTTGTTTTTTTTTTTTGTTTTGTTTTGTTTTTTTTTGAGTTATGAAATATAGATATAATATTTGAAATCTATATAGATTACACAGTCTTAGTGATTTAGGTGAGTAGACATATGAATACTTGTTTCTTATTTGTTGTCTTTTAACATATATTTATAGGGCTTTGTATTTTCTTTACCAAAAGACAATATACAATAGCTTATTCAGAAATCTTCTCTTTATTTTCGTAACATTGTATCAGAGCCCAGTGGGCATTGGTCGGCGCAGGGAGGCGACCTCACCCGGAAAAGTTTTGCAGCGAACGGAACCTTCACGCGCCGCCACTAACCGGAGCTCCGACGACCACGCACCGGCGCGTGGAGGCACGTAAAGCCTTTTCCGACGAGGTTTCCGACAGAAATTTGTCTCGTTCGTCTCGTCTTGATGAGCCCGTTCCATCATTGTATTGTAGAAGGTACCTTTTTGAGCTTTTTAAGTACTTTGAGTTTAGGGTTAGGCACGTGTGGTCTTTTCGGCCACCGAAAATTTTTTTGGTCGACAATTCCTTGGTCGCCTGAGTCCCTTCTTCTCGGTTCTAGACTTAGTTTGGACCGTTGATTTTTGTTCTATGGTCAAATTGTTTTGTACCCCTTCAGGCTTCATTTTTTATGTGTTTTGTGATATATTTATGATATGTGTTGGTGGGTATGACTGGGTATAAATGTGTTGCTGTTACCGCCTTGGGATCTTATGACGAAGAGGGTTATTGGTGAGAGGTTTGCATCTGGGGGTCTCTACGTTCTTGACCTCTAGAAGGATGGAATCTGTTGCGTGTTTTGTTGCTGTCTCTCCTTTGTTCCTTTGTTTTGGTGTTGTCTCTTATTTGTTTAGGTGTTGTCTCTTCCTTGTTTAGGTGTTGTCTCTCCTTTTTTATGCTCGTCATTTGGAGCATGTTGTTGGGTAATATGGTTGTAAAATCCCAAAAATAATAATCCTACGGAAAGATTAATATTATATGGGAAAGGAAAAACTGGGAAGGAAAAGGTTGAGTGTTTGGGTATAGATTTAGCACGAGTTCAAACACAAAGTTCTTTTCCTTAAAACCTTATTTGCTACCTCCCATAAGTGCTAGGAGCGTTGTAGCCTAGGTTTCCCAGGATAAAACGTGCTACGATTCCTTGTTTAAGCACCTAAACAAGGAACCCGGCAAACAAAGCAAGAGCAAGAACACTGCTGGGTAAAGAAGAGAGTAGAAGCAGAAGTTTTGAAGCAAAGTATACTGGAATTCCTTAGTTTCGTTCTGTGTAAAATGCTTCTGCCCTACCTCTCTTTATATAGGGCTGTTGGAAGGGATAGCATTCAACATGACATTTACTTGGTATTAAACCAATTGTGTAACACCTGTAACGGTCACCCACTAAGTAGGATTAAACTCAGAATTTAAAATTGGAATTAAAACAGTATTAATTCCGTAACAGATGAGTTTAATCTGTACAACAGGCTGAACTTTCGGGTTTCAGACCGTTGGGGTGAAGGTTCACATGAGAGCACACGGACCAGGCAACACGAGAGTACATCTCTCGTGTGCACTGTGGTACAACCCGAAGTTAGGCATAACTTAGCCCGCAAGGCCAGCCCATTTCCGGACGTCTCTCGTGTACACTGAAGTTAGGCATAACTTAGCTCGCAAGGCCAGCCCATTTCCGGACGACATTCGTGCCCACAGGTGCCGGCGCACGCGAGCTCGGGCTTGAAATGGCTTTATTTCAAGCCTTTTTGATGTCCTCTAGTTGGATTTTGATTTGCACCCCCCCCCCCCCCCGGTGCGAGAGAGCCTCTATGCTATACAATTCTACAAGCTTAAAAAGAGCTCATGTATATAAGGGGGGCAAATCTTGTTTCCAAACCAATGTGGGACAAAGTCCTACATTTTCCCTTCATTTCCCAACTTAAATGGGTCTACTTTGAGAATCAATATCTCATTCACCCATTATCCGTTTTGAGCGTATAATATATCAATCTCTTCGTCTCACTACGAAGAACCCGAATCCACTTTGACCCGACCCAAATCGGAAGTGGACCCCACTGATAATTGTACCACAAAATAGCCACTTAATATGCCATTTTATGCCATTTCAAGCTAATTTTTCCAACACATGTTTCCCTTTTTGTTAGTAAAGATGCTTCCCTTTTGCTAGTAAAGAAATTGTGTCCTCCAGTTTGGAGTTTGTCTTCTTTACCTTGTGTATCCAGGCTTGTTTGGTCCACTTTGCGTTCACCCGGAGTTGAAGTATTGGTGGCGTCCAAGCTTATGTTGCAGGGGAAGTGTCCAATCACAACCTTGTTCGATCCACTTTGTGTTCACCTCAGAGTTGAGGTATTGGTGGAGTCCAAGCTTCGTTTCAGGGGTGAGCTAGCTTAGTATCCAATCCCAAGCTTGCTCAGTCACTTTGAGTTCACCCATTATGTTGTTCGTGGTATTGGTGGAGTCCAAACTTTCGTTTCAAGAGAGTGTCCTAAATGGATTTGAGTTATTTTGTTATTTTGGATTAGTTATATTTGGGTTATCCGTTATTTGTTACGTTATCCGTTATTTGTGTAACAAGTTGGACATGATTAATATCTATGCTCCAACTTGAGGAGAAGTGTTATGGAATATAGATATAATCTTTAGAATCTCTATAGATTATTAGGCAATCTTAGAGATTTAAATAAGTAGGCATATGAAAACTTGTTTCCTATTCAATTCATAGTTTTCTAGCATGGCTTTATATCGTCTTTTGCAGAAGAAAGTATATAGATCTATTACAAAGTTTTCTAGCATGGCTTTATATAGTCTTTTGCAGAAGAAAGTGTTCGTATACTTTCTGTACTTACTGAAATACAAAGAACCAATAACGCCTCCATTAAAGCTCGAACTCATAACCTTCCAAATGAAAATCCAACCCGGGTACCATTAGACCACATAGTCTTGGTGTGTATATATATATATATATATATATACATATATTGTTTTCTACTGAAGCCAATGTTAAATGTGAATTTGATAGTTAGAAAATAAATTTATTTTTCTAAATAATCAATCTAGGGTGATATGGTGATATTTAAAAATAAGGGTTAAATAGGCCACTGAACTACACATCAAAATGCAATTAGATCATTGAACTCAAAAAATATGTAATTGGGTCCCTGAACAACGCAAAATAATACAATTGAACCAAAAGTGACCTGATTACGTGTTAGTTTGCAGACGTGGAAGTTATCGTATTAAAATAATAATTTTTTATTTTATTTTAATAATTCTAAATAACAAAATTAATTTTTTTCTTTTTTTAAAAAGGAGGGGAGCTTTGTCTCCCTGCCGGAGGAGACGAAGAGGTCCCTTCGTCTCCGGCATGGAGACGAAGACATGGAGACAAAGGGTTCTTCGTCTCTATGCCGGAGGAGACGAAGAACTGTCTCCGTCAACATGTTGGAGACGAAGGGACCTCTACGTCTCCTCCGACATGGAGACAAACATGTCCCTTTGTCTCCAGGCTGCCGGAGACAAAGCCCCCCCCCCCCTCCCCACCAGGGGCGGATGGACATTGTTGCTGCAGGGGGCCTTGGCCCCCCCTAAACAAAATTATTAATACTAATATGGAAAATAATTATTAATATACTAATGTATGGGTGGATGATTTAGAGGCATCTTGGGCCCTTGGCCCCCCTCTCCCAAAAAAAATATTAAGTATACTATTATTTTTTTGGCCCCCTTCACCAAGGCAAATTATGTTCTTTAAAGTAGACATGGTTCAAAACTGTTCATATATAATTATGAATATATATTTCAAAAATTATGAACATATAGTTCTATAATTATGAACATAGAGTTGTGAACATAATTATGAATATATAGTTCTGTAATTATGAATATAGAGATTCAATAATTGTGAATATGAAGTTCAAAAATTATGAATATATATCTTTATAATTATGAACATATAGTTCAGTAATTATGAACATAGAGTTTTGTAATTGTGAATATAGAGTTCAATAATTATGAACATAGAATTGTGTCCACCTTGCAAGGTGGATACGGTTCCACAGCATAACGATTGCTTCACCAAAGTATCTACACTCTCCAAACAAAAACTTTTAAACTAAGCTTTCAAAATCTTATTTGATTCGCAACTAGCCCTGACCAAAAATATGATTTCTAATATTGTCTAACATGCTCAAAATTTCTTCTTCTTGAAATATGTATAAGCCAAAAATATGGCTTATACATATTTCTTATTCTTTTTTTTTTCCAGATTCATTTTTTTAAAATGAATTTTTTCCTTATTGATCCACACTTTTAATTTAAATTTGTTTAAAGGGTTTTGACAATGTTTATATGTGAACTATCCATATTTAAAAAATGTTTGCTCTTTGGTGAATGGTATTTCCTTGTGGACTGACAGCTCACGGCTCTTGATCATTGGTCACAACAAGTGAGATTTTTTTATATCTTTGATATATAATAGCATTTGAACTAATATTTTTTTTGGTGTAAAGCATTTGAACTAACATGCTTTGCCAAGCTTTGCAACTTCAATTTCAAGAAATATTGAATGCAATGCATCTTGTGTCATCTACTAAGATGCTTATTCAAAATTTAAGAGATAGCGGTTGGGATGAATTAGTTGCAAGTGTGAAGTCTTTTTGTGAAACTGTCAACATAATTGTGCCGAATTTTGATGCTCAATATATTGCAAGAAGAGGAAGGTCTAGGCATCAACAAGATGAATTAACAATTGGGCATCATTAGAAATTTTATATTTTTAATGTTGTGATTGATTCTCAGTTACAAGAGTTGAGCAATAGGTTTGATGATAAAGCAATGGAGTTAATTATTCATAGTTCATCATTAGATCCAAAAGAGATGTGTATGTCATTCAGAATTGATGACGATTGTAAGTTGGTAGAGAAGTTTTACCCTCAAGTTATGGAGTTAATTATTCTCAGTTTATCGTTATTCTCTAGCAAATTATGATTGGCCTCCCGCACCAACAAATCCTGGCTCCGCCCCTGCCCACACCCCCACCCCCACCCCCCACCCTTTTTTTTTTTTAAAAAAATTGTTATTTATAATAATTAAAATAAAATTTAAAAAATATTATTTTAATATGATAACCTCCACGTCGGTAAATTAATAGGTCACTTTTGGCTTAAATGCATCAGTTTGCATTGTTCAAGGGACCCAATTGCATGTTTTTTTTTTAATTCAATAGCTTAATTGTATTTTGGTGTATAGTTGGATGGTCTGTTTGACCCTTATTCTTGATATTTATATGCTCAACGGTTAATTAGTACAAAATGATATAAATCAAAACTAAGATGTTCTTCAATAATTTGAAATTTTAAAATAAATTGTTATGTGTCTGATTTAATTAATTGTTATGTATAAACTTTATACATTTAGAAACTAAATCAAAACTACTGGTAACACAAAAAATTAAAATTATAAATAACAAAAAAAACATAAAAGAAAATAAGAAAAAAGAAAGAGTTAGTTTTTAACCAATTAATAATAAACATGAAAAGAAAAATAAGACACACAGAGTAATATATTTACCTTAGCTTTCCCGTGATATCAGAGACAAGCTAATAAGTGCGAACAAAATTGAGGTTTATTGAATGGTTAAGAGATTCACGCAGATTATACTACAGTTATACTTATTCTTTTCCCCTTTAAACAACACCATATCCTGGGAAATTGGGTTTTGCAAATTAAACATCATATCATATCATTTTGTATTTCTTGTTCATCTATCCATTCCACTTTTTTTTTTTTTTTTTTTTTTTTTTTTTTTTTTTTTTTTTTTTGAAAACCTATCCATTCCACTTAATTAGCTTGCAAGTGCAGAATATTGAGTTAGATTGAGGGTGAGTATGAAGCCAGAGTGTACATTACCACAGTACATATGATCACCAATTTTGATTCCAGTTGAGACGTGTGTCAAATGACGATCATAATAGTGAGCAACTGGATTGCCTTCCAAATCCACAACCAAAACCCCTCCATTCTTCTCCAAATGTGGCCGCCCTATATACTTATCCATCACTACCATAATCTTTCTCAGGAATGAGTACTTCTGTGCAAGCTCCCAACCGTACGTGTACTCCTATCAATAATATAATCAACACATTATATATTATATATGCTCTGAGCATAACTCAATGGTCAAAAGGCTAAGTGTGGGTCAATGGGAAGGGGATTTCAACTTTGAGACGAAAAGCAAGTACTCAGAACCTCCCTCACTGAGAGTAGGGAGTAAGGGACCCTCAAGTTTAAAGTTGAAACTTATGTAAAGATTATATCAAATTATATATGACCTTTAACTTAGTACTGGGAATGTAATATATATATATATATATATATATATATATATATACTTACTGTGACTAATCCAATCCAAAATAAACCCTCTCCATCGTAACGAATGTTGTCTGGTGGTCCTGGCAAATCTTCAATAAAAGCTTCCGCGGTGCCCTTCCTTTCACCCTTTATGTAAAATTTTTTACACCTCCTCCTACAATTCAATCCAATCAAAATATCCCAAGAATGACTTGATCAATTGAGCAATCTTGAGCATAAATATACAATTATGAATTTGTATGCTAATTAACAACACATTTGGTTCATGGAATATCAGAAATAAATAAGTACGGAGTAATATATATATATATATATATATATATATATATATATTTACTTACATTGGAGTTTCACAAAAGATGACAGAGCTCTGGTCTGGAAAGACAGCAACGCCATTAGCAAAGAACAAGTGTTTGAGCAGCACTTTGGTTTGCTTAGTGTTTGGATTATAGCTTAAAAGTCTGCCGTGGGGTCTCCCTTCACAGGCATCCCAAAAGAAATGTTTGAGTCTGTATTTCCAGGACGCATCTGTGAAATACAACATACCATCCTCGGCCACATCTACGGCATCCGTCAGTTTGAACTTTACGCCGTCCGCCTCGTCCGTAAGCAGTTGCACTTTGCCGTCCGAGGTTACGTTCAATAATCCCTGTCACAATTTTTTTTAATTGGTATGTAGTGATATCCACGATGCAAGGTCCATCTTGACCTATGGTTATTAGGACTGTTAACGAATCTAATATGAACAAGTAGATGCTGAATTGTTCGTTTGTTAAGATTTTTAGACTGTTCGTGTTTGTTTGTAGAGATTTTAAAAATTTTGATGAGAGTAAAAATTAAAGTTAAGGGTAGGTTTTTAGACTCCAAATAAACCCTGTTTGGTAAAATTTTTAACTTTTTCACGAGTTCTTAACAGACGAGCCTACAAATATTCATATTCATCAACACCCTACACATGACCATAGTATAATTTGCCAATAATAATAATACAAAAGGAAAATGTGTGACTCACTATGTCAGCATCGGCTACGATGACTTCACCATGAAGTCCATGAGCGAGTCCCAACGGCCGGCCACCTGTGTTAACCCAGTCCTCCACTGCCGAGTCCGCAGGCGACGACTCGTTCACAGTGACTCGCTTGATCCACCCATCCATACACCCCGTGTATATCACACCCGTCTTGGGGTCGTACGCTATGTCCTCCGGCCCCGACAACCGCCCTACTCCTATCTTCTCGGAACCATGCAGCAAACGGCCGTTACGCTTCGGGGCCACCGCCGGCCTCCCCTGAGTCAACTCGTGAGCGGGGTACGGGGCCGGGTCGAACGAGTCGAGCTGGTATATGACGACTCCTAAAATCACTGGCACCAGAAAAGCAAAGGGCCACAGACCACTCATGATTGTTCGATCGCAGGATGTTTTCTTGATTTCTTCACTTCCCTCGGATGGGCATAAAATGGGTCAACTCAGTGAATTTACGTACTCAAAACTATATCTAATGTAGTATATTGGACTCACGTAGGGCTGGATCTCGAGGGCAGATCCGAATGATGTCTTCTTCACAGAAAGATGAAGTATTTTAACAATTTGTTATATATAATTGAATATATTTATCATTTATTATGCAATTTAATTAATACCATTAATCAGTCAATTATTATTGTATATTAACTAATTAGAGTTTTTAATCTTTTGGGGCTCATTAGAGTTTGAACCTTAAGCTTGAAACTTGAAAGTCTCTTATTACTACTTCTAGGGGTGTATTCAATCATGACTTTTGTAGAGTTTTAAAGACTTTTAAAATGATAGATTTTAATAAACTTTGATTGACTTTCATAGAGTCCTTCAAAATTTTTTAAAACTTTATAAGACTATATAAAAGTTTATATAAAAAACATTTATAGACTTTTATCAACTTTTTATTTTAAAAAGTCTACAAAAGTCATTGAAATTCTAAATTGAATACATCTTTACAAACTTTCAATAATTCTGATTTTTATCATTTATAATTTTTTTACAAAACATTTATAATATATCATAAACTTCTTATTATTATATAGTTATTCACTCACAACAACATTCTCAACATTATTATTTTTATCCATAGTATGCTGAGACTTATATGCTAATTACTTATATATATTATTAATAAACATAAAAAAAAACTATTTCATTATAAATTCATAACGATATTGAACAATAAAATTTATAATAAAAGAATTGATCAAATAAAATATTTAAAAATATAATTACAAGTTCCATAAAATAAAAAAATTAAAATTTAATATTAATAATATATATAAAAATTATACTTCATATATTGCTAGGCATCACACAAAGAACTATTATTTGCAATAGCAATTTGAGACCGCGAACAACAACAAGGTGCTACTGTTTGCAACCCCAAATTGTTGTTGCGTACAGTAGTTCGCTATTCGTAGTAACCTGTTGTTTAAAAATAAAAAGAAAAATATATATTACGAATATAAACATAAGAAAAAAAATCAAAATCAAAATATATAGTATTTAGAATGAATATTATGAAACATATACTAAAATTTGACGATGAAAAATTTACTTTGTTCATGTATTTAGGGAGAATTAGAGAAAGTTAGGGATGAAAAATTCATAGAAAAAATAAAAATCTATATAAACAAGCAATAATGAACTAAAAATAATATTATTTCGAATTTTTAGAGAAAGATTGTAAAGTTCAGGAGAGAGAAAAAATGGTAGAGTTTAGGTATGAGGAAAATATAGGATAATGAAAGAAAAAAATAATTTTATTAAATTTAGATAGGTTTATAAAGTTTAAATATGGAGAAAAAATAGAGTTTAAATAGAGAGAGAACATTCAGAGTTGTTAGAAAGAAAATTTTGAAATCTTGGGGTTGATGGTTGGATTTTAACTATGTATATTTGAGAAGGAAAAGTCTACAAAAGTCCTGAAATTAAAAAGTCTACAAAAGTTCATAACTTTTTGAATACCACATGACTTTTAAAGACTCTTTAATGGCCCGTTTGGTTCACGGAATAGGCCGGGAATGGCATAGCATTCCCAGTAATAGGTCTATTCCTTTGTTTGGTAACCATTTCTATTACCAGGAATAATATTCCTGGTAATAGCCTATTACCTCAAATAAGGTAATAGCTATTACTAGGGCCCCCCGTGGTATTAGCCTATTACTGAACGCTCAGGAATAGATTTTAGAATCTATTTCCTTTTTTACCCCTTTCTTTAACCTAATTTTTTTATCCTATATATAAATTTATCCTATTTCACCACCGTTGTCGCCACCACCACCATCACTGCCGCCGCCACCATCGCCACCACCACTATCGCCACCGCCGCCACCACCACCACCATCGCCATAACCGTCGCCGCCCCCGCCACCGCCACCGCCACCACCACCACTACCACCCCAGCACCACCGCCGCCAACACCACCATCACCACCGCCGCCCCTACCACTACCACCGCCACCACCACCACTACCACCCCAGCACCACAACCGCCACCACCACCATCACCACCACCGCCACCACCATCGCCGCCACCACCACCACCGTCACCAGAACCACCACCCAGCAGCACCACCGCCACCGCCACCACCACCGCCACAACCGTCGCCGCCCCCACCACCACTGCCACCACAGCACCATCACCGCCGTCACCGCCCCCACCACCACTGCCACCACAGCCGCTGCTGCCACCACCACCACCATCGCCACAGCCGTCGTCGTCCCCACCACCACCGCCGCCCCCACCACTGCCACCGCCACCGCCACCACTACCACCCCAGCACCACCACCACCATCGCCACCACCACCATCACCACCACCGCCACCACCATCGCCACCACCACTACCACTACCACCCCAGCACTGCCACCACCACCATCACCACCATCGCCACCACCACCACCGCCACCACCACCACCACCATCGCCACCATCACATATTTTTATAAGGGTATTTATGTCTTTTAAAACATATTTCATTTCTATTCCTTAAATCAACCAAACACTGTAATATAATTCCTAAAGTCTATTCCTTATGCGAACCAAACAATAGAATACAATTCTTATTCTATTCCTTGCCTATTCCATTCCTTATGGAATAACATTCCTATTACCTCAAAATTCATTCCGTGAACCAAACGTGCTGTAAAAGTCCACGACTTTTAAAGACTCTTTTAAAGTCTTGATTGAATACCGCCTAACTTTTAAAGACTCTCTAAAAGTTTAAATTGAATACATCTAAACTTTTAAAGTTCATAAAAGTTTTTAAAACTCTACAAAAGTCATGATTGAATACACGCCCTTAGTTTACAAGTTTTCAAATATTTGTACCGCAATAAAATTAAATTCATATATCTTTACACTCTTATGTTATAGTTTGATTGACAATTGAGTTTCTCAACTTAATCAACAAAAACTATTAAGATATTATGTATTTTGAAGAATCATTCCAATTAAGATGTCATATTTTTGTAAGATCAGAGTACGTTGCATTTCTAGGTTGATGTCATAACGATTTTTTTTTAATATTTTTTTATGGATACTTCGAAAGGGACTCTAAAGGAGGAATCTATCACTTGGCCCTTTGAGATATGGTCTCTTGATGTGTCAAACCGAAACAGCTCTTTCATACAATGCAGTTGATCAAGTAAAGTGTATGATGTGAGGAAATGGAGAAATGCTTAGAGCAACCTTATCAGTACGAGGCTTTTTGAGGTTTTTGGCCGTCCAAGTAGGAGAGAGGAGAGAGAAAAAAGGATAGAAAATAATTTTCATCAAAATATCACATTTTTTCATCATAAGTATTACACTTTCTCTCATAAATAACAATTAAACAATTTATCCACAATTAATATTACATTTTTTTTCTCATAATGAACTATTCAACCCTAAATATTACATTTTGATTTAAAAAATATTATTTTTTTTCATAAAAGTATTACACTTTTTTCATTAGTATTATATTTGCTATTAAATTTTCATCATGATGATCTGTCTCACATATAAGGATCTGTAAGACGGTCTAACAAGAGATTCACTTCAATAGTTGCACTTTTCCGTCTGAGGTCAAATACTTGCATATAATTAATTAGTGAAATATTTATTTTTCTCTAAATTAGAGAAGGGGTAGCACACTAAACAATTCCAAACAATTTCAAGATTCAATTTTCAAATGTTATTATGTGGCGCTTCGTCTTGGAGAGTTAGTTTGTAACAGCTTCCTTTAATTTGTAGGGTCTTTCGATCGCAAAATAAAAAATGTTACGGAGTATTGTCCATGCAATAGCTAATAGATCATATTGTAAAGGACATTTAAGTTGTACCTTTCCGATATTTAATTATATAGATTAAAGTACGAAGAACACATAAAACGCATGTGTACACAGTGATGTTTTTAAGAAAACTATTCGAGTAGGATCCAATAGAGATTTATTTGATTTTATTTATTTATGCAAAAAAAAAAAAAAAAAAAAAAAAAAACGGAGAACAATAATTGACATGATGCCAACAGGTTTTAAGAAGTGAAATAAAAAATGAATTATTTATTTAATTTTTTAAATATAAAGTGACATTAAATAATTCACTAATATTGTATAGGACTATATATGTATATATCAATTATTGTCTCTTTAATGATAAAGATTATACTTTGCATTGTACAAGAATATGCTTGGTCTAGATTATAGAAAAACATAAAAACATTGTTTTTAAAAAAAAAAAAAAAAAAAAAAAAAGACACAAATAAACCCTAGTTAACTTTTTGTTGGTAATTAGGAATTAATGAATTGTATTAATTAGTAGCTAACTATGATAACTAGCTTGATCAGTAAGTATATGATAAGTTTCTAGTCATTAACGAATTAAATAACATACAAAATTACTTTTAGTCATAATAATTACATTTAATAAAAACTGTCTAACATAGAGCGTATATCTAGAGGGGGCATCTCACCGTTTTTGTTTAAAATTAAGGTGCAAAGAATTGAACCAATTAAATGTTTCATAATAATTAAACTGTATTTATTAATTAAGCTAAGAGAATTAACTTGGTTTAATTAATTCGTAGTATGTGAGATTAATTTACATTTTGGCTTAGCTAGGTATATATAGGCATAGGTGAAGGCAAATCAAAGAAGCAATAAAACTTAAAACCATATATTATTATTATTATTATTATTATTATTATTATTATTATTATTATTATTATTATTATTATTATTATTATTTTAGGAGATCAAGATCAGACACTAGCTAATAAGTAAAGAAAAATGGCTACAAACTACGCTCTTATTGTTACATTCACCTTCATGCTCTTCGTCTCATCTGGTGAGTCTCTTCAATTCCTCCATTGATACTCATTATCATGGATGTGAAGATTAATACTACAAATGTGTGTATGTGTGTGTAGCAAATTTTAAGAAGAAATCACAAGTGAACTTACAATTGTGATCATTGACATGCATGGGTACTCCAGAACATAGCAGACCATTCAAGAATTCTGGAATGTGCAAATTCGCTAGCATATCGATCTACATTTGAATCTGACTTACAAAAAGAATCACAACTCAAGCAAGTCGATCCTACCCTCAGCCAGATTATGATGATTCATCTATTGGTTAATGCTATCTACCACATCAAATGTTGGAGTCAAAATAGTTACAGTACTTTGGTCTGTACCTTGAACATCAATATTTGTTGTTGATGAATTTTCTAAATTCTCTAAGATATATATAAGCAAACAAAACTTACATTATTGCCATAATAAAAGTACATTATGGTATATATATATATTATAAAATAAAATTTAAAACTATAGTCCACATAACATAAGTAATTATATAATTATTAGACAACCTAAATTTGTAAGTTAAAAAATCAGTTAAGTCCACATAACATAAGTAATTATCCTATTATTAGACAACCTAAATTTGTAAGTTTAAAAAATCAGTACAATCCACACAACATAAGTAATTATCCAATTAATATAGTACATATAACATAATTAATTATACCATTCTACAACCTCAGCACAAACCTCACGCACATTAAGCACAATACTCAGGCACATTAAGTACAAAACTCACGCACATTAACATTACGCACTCATGCACATTAAGTACAAATTTCAGGCACATTAAGCACAAAACTCACGCACATTAATCAACCGCACGGGAAGCCACAAATACACCTGATCCCTTCCCTATATATATATATATATATATATATATATATATATATATATATATATATATATATATAATCCCCCTTAAAATACAAACTATGTGCATGTAAGTATGTTAATGTGTGCACAAGCTAACCCCAGATATTGTTGGCAGTGTGCCCAGTGTGCATGTAAGTATGTTAATGTGTGCACGAGCTTTAATGGATGGTTGTGATTTTTCCTCCTATGCGTTGTGTGCAAGTATGTTAATGTATGCGCGAGCTAATCTCAGAAATTGTTGGCAGTGCGCCCTATGTGCGTAAGTATATTAATGTATACATGAGCTCAAGTTTGTATTTTAAGGGGGTTTGTATTTGAATGCAACCCTATGTATATATATTCACTTTATTCCTAAATAGTATTACATTTGTACGTATAAATATTACATTTTCATTTTGATCCGACCCAACTCACAGTGAAACAGTCTCACACAAATTTTTGCCTTCTTATTAATAGTACAATTTTACTATATTATTATATTTTTATATTAACCCGACCCGAAAAGTGTGACCCATGTCCTAAATATCGGGTAGAAATAAGTTATACTCAAAATCGAGTACAGAGTATTATTTTCAACCACAAATTATTAATATTACAAATACTAATATGAACATAAAATGCCATGGATTGGTTGGCTCCTTGGACATGCTACAACTATCTAAAATTTGATGTTCTATGGATACATTTTTTTGCCAAAACTAAAAAGCCAACCAAAATGCTCATTTCAAGTGTACCACCAGAACTCATCTTTGTCTCGTGTCATATCTCAATCTGTATAGCAGAAACCAAACACAAACTTCAACATTCGACGAAAAAAACTTCGAAACATTGGCTTCAACTACACCGCGATAGAAGCCCACAGGTTCGTAGGACGACAACATAACAGATTAACAGACAGTTCGTATGGCGAAGTCTACCGATAAGGCGATAACTTGGAAAAAAGCAAAACACGCTAAGAGATTAAGAGTTCACCAATGGAGACCACAGCGGTTTGTATCAACATACCTCTTCCTTTTGTGAATCCTGTAAGAACCACCACGGGCCGTCTTTTGCAGACAATCTGACAGGAACATAAGTTTTTTTCGGTGTTAAACATCGGTGTTGTCAAGTTGAGCACCAGAATGCAGGTTTATATATATATACAAAGTGTCTGAACTTTGAAGTTTACAAAAAGTTTAACCAATAAAGGGTTGTTAAGCAGTGCAAAAATAACATAATCTGATGATGTGTAGTAGTTAGTAGTTACCTCATGAATCCAGTAATTGTACGCAAACCCATGAAAATAGTCAATCCAGACCAAACCGCGGGGAGACCAATGATTGGCGGTGCATAAAGCAAGAATGCTGATGCAATAACCCCGACTATCATCTACAAACAATTGGGTCAAGGTCATTCAACTGGGCTATAATGCACATGAGCCAAATCACACAAAAAGACTGAATCGAATCAATTAGCTAGTCTAACCCATGACCTTATAATCCATATGTTCTGTCTTATTTTTTTTTCAATGTGGGACTCTTAACAGGTATAATTTGGCGAGAGCTCTTTGTAGAGGTTATTTACCATGGAAGAAGCCGCATATGGGAAGTCTGAAACACCGTAGTGAAGCCCATCAAAAATGTAAGCGAGAGCATTAATAGGCTGGCTGGCACTGACAAACTGAAAGAAATAATTCATATCAGAAGCCAAAACGGATAAATAAATACAAATAAGAGCAAAAGCTCAAAATATAATCGATAACAGACCAGTAGACCAGATAGAGCAATATCTAGCACTTGGGCATCATTGGTGAACAACTTTGCGAGAGAAGGAAAGGACAGTCCCAATGCAATCGCTAAGAAAACGCCAGTAAACAATCCCGACTAAAAACAGAAACAATTACCACATTAGTATACGAGAAAAACACGAGGATCAAACTAAGGTCAGAGAGCACGATAGAAGATTCAAGTCACCTTCAATGCCACTTGGGTAATGACTCGGAGTCTCGTGAAATCCCGTTTGGCGAATGAACCCGCAATGAGAGCCTGCAAGATGGATCAAAAAGAAGAGTAAACACTTCAAATCGCCTTGCAAATATGTTATATCAGACGTTATTTAGATGAGATGGAACGAAATTGCAAAAGAGTTTGATGAAATCTCTTCTATGCGTTTCAGAAATTGCAAAAAGTAATTCTTCGACTTATGCATATTTATTCATCTCGAGAAATTTATTAGCCGTTTTTTAGAAACTTAAAGGCTTACCTGACAAGATGCAGCTTGAGCATCTGCCAGAAGCGATGCAGACAACCAGACCTGCAAGCATATCTGGTGAGCGGCCATGGGAATTGCTCCTAGACGAGCTGCCATTGATGTGCTCAAAGTCACTGTCAAAACAGCGGCCAGGGTTCTCCCGAGGAGGAAACCACCTAACAGGAACAATAGTCAAACGGAAAGCGGCAAGTAATTATCAGCAAGTTTTAGTAGCTAATATGGAAACAACTAAAAACAAAAACTTACCAGATTTTAAGTAGGCTCCAAAATCCATGGTTTTCATGCTTGGAAGCAACAACACCGTCTTCTTACTAAGATACCATAACATCAAAATGGCTACAATGTATCTGCATTTTAAAACATCAGAGTTGCATAAATGATATTAGTTATAATATATTAATATGTGAACCAAGCTGTTAAGGGACTTACTGTGAGGCAACGGTTGAAATAGCCGCACCAGCTATGCCAAGTCGACAAATATACATAAAGATAGGAAAGAAAAATACCGCTGCAAGATTTCCTAACCCTGCAACATAGTCCAAATTGTATAAGTTAGGATACCATAAAGCACTTAGAGGATACTGAGGAATTATTCGTTTCCAGTAAATTGAAGAAATGACTACTTATATTCAGGATTGTTTTGTCCATATACAGCACGACTTAGCAAGTTCCTTAAGCAGAAATGACCGGCAAGATAGCTTCCCAGCCTTTTTGTTGGGCCGGTGAAGGGCCAAGTCCAGCACCAGGTGGCTAAGGGATTGTTGGGCGGAAGCCTAAAGGGTCAAGTCCAGCACTCTGCCTCTTGAAAATGTGACGGTATAAAGAAATAAAGTTGCACCTTCGCTACTGGCTGTAGCTTTTAGCGTAGTGGTAAGCGTTTGATCCTAACAAGTGGTATCAGAGCCAGGGGTACAGGTTTTAAAGAATTTCTTTAATAATGACAGCCAATGATATAGAGAACTTGCCTAAACATAATACAGGGGTCCTTGTATCCTTAAAACCGCGGAAAATGCCTTGGATGGCTAGATAAAGTACAACAGCCGGAGCACCAAGTGCTCTAAGTTTAAGAAAATTCTCTGCTGGAATTCGCATGGGTGAAGACTGCAAGGATACATCCATTAAAATAGAAATAGTATTTTCACAAGAAACCAACTTATCAAAGAGTATTTTTGTGACAAAAATAAATAAACAAAAGTGCAAGATAATTTATAAAAAGTAAATAGAAATTTTTGCTTCAAAGAAGTATTACTTACTGTTGGAATACCCATCATGCTTATAAAAACTCCAGAGCCAAAATACATTGCTGCGGCCTCCAACAAACCAATTCCAAACGATAACACCAAGGCAGTGGAGACTGATGGGAGGGGTTTCCTTCCCGCTGTTATAGAAAGAATGGTATTATTCAAATATGCATACCCTTTGGTCTGGCTCTGATACCAAATTGAAGCATGTACTCCATCTCAACTAAAAGTCTAAGCTGATAGTTGAATTGCACATTAATGGCTATATGCTCAACATTACTTACCTGCAGCAGAATCCCCATCTGCAGATTTAGCGATGTCTTCAGCAACGAAAGAAGTTGCCACACTTAGGAGAGGGATGTTGAACACCTTTGATATGATGTTAAATATTGAGATTGAAATGCCAGCCGAAGCCAACTCGATTGCACCTTTAAAAATGTTTAATTAGGAGCTAATCAGCATAAAGTGACCACACAGGTTAGATCCCAGAATTAACATCTATAAACACAAGATTAAGTTTGTTTTCGTCTTGCCCTGCATAAAGTGGGAACCTTGCAAATTCGCTTCAACATTTTACCATATTACAGTAAAATGGGTGCAAAAGGTTTATAGCGAAGCACAAAACAAACAAAATAACTCACCCATCCTTCCAATATAAGCTGTTTCCATAAGCTGTGCCAAAGGTTCAATTGCCTGTCCAGCAATAGCAGGTAAAGAAAGCATTATGAGCTCAGTTTGGACACTCGCAACCGATGGTTCTTCAATGGAGTTACCTGACAATGCACTGAGAACCACGAGTCAGAACTTTATCCTATTTAACTCCACACAAGTAATTCTTCTGCTTTTCATAAATAACATCATAACGACTAACTTAAAATATCAAGTCTAAGTAGGCTCTGAATCTCACATAGCTCCTTCGTTTGATCCACCGATGAATCTCTCTCTGGTTGAA
Source organism: Ipomoea nil (assembly GCF_001879475.1). Lineage (NCBI taxonomy): Eukaryota > Viridiplantae > Streptophyta > Magnoliopsida > Solanales > Convolvulaceae > Ipomoea > Ipomoea nil. The sequence continues at coordinate 1,849,586 of NW_017619597.1, forward strand.
GCAAACTCCTCCTCCAATTCAGAAGAACTTAACTCATACTCCAGAGCCTGTCCATCATTTAGTAACCCACAATTTTTAATCCCGTCAAATCTCAACCCTTTCCTAAGGCTTGTTCCAGGACGATGAACCCGATTAGCATTCCATGGAAAGGTCTTAACAAATAAGGTTTTCTTAGCTTCTCTCCTACCAAATTGTTTTCCAGTAATTCCAGAAGATATTCCACTGGTTAGCTTAATCACTCCCATTGTGTGCAATGAGCTACTAGCAGTATCTGTAATATGGGAAAAAACACCCATTAGACTTTCCCTGTAAATCCCTAAATTTTTGAGTATCTTCCATTTTTTTTCCCACTGAAGATTTAATAAGGGAAACAAATGAACCCCATACTCTGCTTCATCATCCATTCATCCGCATTGACATCAAATTTGAAAGTTAAGACTTCAATGGGAATATAAATCAAGAAATTGCAATAAAGTTAGCTTCTTTTTACTTCTTTTAAGAGATTTCATTTCAAGAAATACTTGAAAAGGGAATTGCCCTAAAAATTCCGATAACCCCGTGAATTGCAGTGTAGTACAGGAAGGTGAATACCTGATGGGGGGGTTTTGAGCAGGAAAAGAAGTTATGACCTTTCAGAATCCAGAGAATCCTCCACACCCAGACATTCTAGTATAAACACACAAAAAGGAATCCGATTTGGAATCTGGGTAAGAGCAGTTCTTGAGCTACATTTCTTGTATAGGTAGGTGTGCCTATATAGAGAGTAAGCGACAGTTGAGACTTGAGAGGGAGGGAGGGGGTAGTTGGGAGAGTTGTAAAGCAGCCGTGACGGTAGTGAACAGCCCCACATGTAAATTATAAATTTTATATATATATATATATGCACTAATGAAATTTCTAATGATTCAGGTTACTAAATATAGAGGCAACTCCACTTAAGTTCGTCAATTTATTTACTTGGTAATTATAAGATTACAAGTTTAATTTTTCACAGAAGTAATCTGTTAATTTTTTTAGTTTAAACCGATCAGCTATGACCTTCTAAGTTGGTTTACCTCCTTGTAATCGTTTGTCAGTTAAAATCACTAAATAGATTTACATTCTGAGATAATGACTGTAATTTTTATTGTGAATAATATTCTATTATGACATAAATTATAGTCCCATGTCTTTTTTGAGGTGGCACTAAATTCACAAATAAACATATGACCATAATCTAAAGCTTAGAGGACATAAGCATGCAGCGCCACATAAACTCATAAAGTGAAACCCACGATACGAGTTGACATCTTTCTGGGTCCATCATCACACTGTCAACAAAATACGGAGTATAATTTAGAAAAAAATTAAGGTTGCACTTTCGTTTTTAAGTTATTAGATAATTATATAATTTGTACTTTTAAATGTTGTCTTGTTTACTTTTTGCCCTTATGCTATTATTTATGATGTATTTTTCATCTTTTTATTAATTTCTCGTATTCACTTTTTGTCTCTAAACTAACTTTTCGTGTTCACTTTTTGTTCTTAATATTTTGTTAGTAAAAAGACAAAAAGTGTAACGCCAATGATAGCTTAGGAACGAAAAGTGAGCAAGACTAACACTTAAGAATGAATTCTATAATTATTTTATAGCTCAGGGACACGGAAAGTATAATTTTTCCAAAAATTAAATAGCAACCAGCTAAATTAGTTAAATTGTTAGTTTAATAATTATAATGTTTTAAATTCAACTCTCAATGAGAATCAATTTTCTTGGTTAGAATATGCCATTTATTAGTAATTTAAATCGTACTTACCTAACACATCATTAGATAGTGATTACGAATTTTATTGCCATTCAAAAAAATTATCTCCGTATTATATTATTTGTGAAATGCTTTTCAGTTGTTTTTTTTTTTTTTTTTTCAATTATGAACAGAGTAAAGAATATGATATTACAAAGCAGACCACGTTGTTATTGAGGCGAAATGACAAGATGATATGTGTATGCATATTTGTGAAATAAAATAATAAAGGAATCTTTAACACAGAGACCGACAAAATCTGAGGTTGGTGGATGCAAGTCTTTGTCTAAATTACATGGCCCGAATTATTGGTATTCAAAAACCACATGTGCCCTCTTCTTTTCCAAACATTATTCGTATTCGAAAACAAATATACTAAAAGTATATTATTGTACATTATTTTATATATTACTCTTTCTTTTTCATTTTATGTATCTAATTCAATTAACGAATCTTGACTGTTCATTTTTTCATAATATTATATTTAATATTAATATTCAAAATTTATATATTGAACTTACCCAGCACAAACAACACTCCCTCCTCGATTGGATCTCCTCAATCTGGACCCCCTTCAAGGGATGCTAGACTAATGCGAGAACTTGTTTCATGATCTTAGATTTGATCATCTTATCTGGCAAGAAGTGGCCGACCAATGGCCAAGACGTCGTAACCTGTGTTGACCTCGTCGTCTCCTCAACCTGCCTCAACACATCTTATCTGTCAAGAAGTGGCCGACCAATGGTCAAGACGCCGTAACCTATGTTGACCCCGTCGTCTCCTCAACTTGCCCCAGCACAAACAACACTCCCTCCTCCTCCGCTAACCTGATCTCAACACACCTCTTCGTAATACTTTGGATGGTCCATCATCGTAAACCAATTGAACAACAACAATAAGACGACACGAAAAAAATGGAAGAGAGAAAATGAATAGCCAAGTCTGGGCAGTATCTCACAGAAATCGCAAGAAGATTCCCGTGAAGACGTTTACATATCAAGAAAAAGCAAGAAAAGACATGCAAAACCCTAAACGGTATTAGGGAGAGAGAAACCCTAGATTCTAGAATCACATTTTAATTTAATTTTGTAAAAGCTGATATTTCCACAAAAGACCAAACCTTTACAGATATTACTTTACAGTAAGAGGGCGTTTGGTAGCTAGGAAAGTTTGAACTTTCCTGGGAATTCAAAAATTGGGAAAAGTATTTTCACGTTTGATGCAATCTTTGACTTAGGAAAGTTTGGGTCAATGGAAATTACATTCCATGATATTAAGGAAAGTAAATCCTACATAGGGGAGATAAGATTCTTTTTTCGGGTGACTAGGAATCTACAAAATTTATTCAATTACATATTTATTCTTTTTGACATCAGGTTAAAAGTTTATTATAAATATAAAAAATTGTTTATGACACCATTACACATTGTTTATCAAATAAATTTAATTACATCCAGGTACGTAGTTAAAGTTTTCTGTAATCTAATTTGCAATATGATTCATTATATAACGATGTTGTGTGTGTGTGTGTGTGCGTGCGTGTGTGTGTGTGTGTGTGTGTGTGTGTATGTATGTGTGTATATATATATATATATATATATATATATATATATATATATATATATATAAGAGACGAATCAGGTGAGAACCACATGCCAGGAGAGAACTAAGAACCAACTGCAGCCATCCACGTGTCTAGATCTAACCGATCAGAAATACTATTTTTTTAAAATGCGGTGGTATTTTGTAAATAATTAAATTTTGAAGTGCAAGTAAATTGTGTTAAAACTTAAAAGTGCAAGTAACAGTTTCATATAGACATATAATGCAAGTAAAATGTATTAAAAATGCAACAAGTAATGTATACTGAACATCAATATTAAGTGCACCTAACGTTATCATTAGTTGAACCAAAGGTTATCATTAAGTGCACCAATGTGAAAGACGTTATCATTAGGTGCATCAATGTTAAAAAGGTAAATTACTTTTACTATTAAGTGAAAATGATTGCACTTTTAAGTGATTTTACTTGCACGTTTTACTTGTACACTTGCACCAGTTTCTTGCACTAGTTACTTGCACTTTTAACACATGTTACTTGTACCAAAGTTCGAGTTATTTACGAAAATGCCACCACGTCTTTTAAAAAAAAAATTACATATGATCCGTTAAATCTGGACACGTGGACGGTTGCAATTAGTTCTCAGTTCTTTCCTGGACTTTAAATATAACTTGTTTTGAAATACTCATGATTCTTTAGAAGGTAGTATCTGTTCTATATCTTCTCAAACATTTTCAGCACAAAGAATCTAAGCCCCCATCACCGGGGTTCGAACCTATATATAACTTGATTAACTTGAGTTTAATTTTTGGGTACTCGATTAATTTGATGATTTGGTGATTTTTGACATATGATTTATTAATTTACAAGTAATAATTTATTAAACTCTAGATTATTTGTTATATATTTTTAATGTTTATTTATAGTAAGAATACACTACTGGAAATTATGAAATTTTCGACCACCTGAAAGTGATCTTAAATCAAGTCGAAAGCCTTGTTCCGACCACCTGAAAGTGATCTTAAATCAAGTCGAAAGTCTTGTTCCGACCACTTTTGGTATCCGGAAAAACCTTTGTTGCTATTTCCGACCACTTTTTGGTATCAACTTGATTTAAGATCATTTTCAGGTGGTCGGAAATTCCATAATTTCCAGTAGTGATATATTATAGATTATAAAACTTTTCTCAGGAAAGTTTAAACAAATTACACATGTTAATTAATTTTTAAGTGATTTAATTGTTATGTTTTCCGATAACACTAAACATATTAATTAATTTTCCTTGTAAAGTTATATATTCCCATCAAACATATTCTTTGAAAATATTTTTCCGAAAATTTAATTGATAGGAAAGGATGAAACTCTTTTTGTCACCCCAGTTCATCTTATACTCGAAGCCAATGAATCAATCGGCAATCGCCCTAGCATTACTTATAACATCGTTGGTTACCATTATATGCTTTGATTTTATTATTATTATTTAAAAACTAAAAACACTGACTACTTTTTGTAGCCAATATATTATTGAACATGAATTGGATCAATGCGTATTGTTATTTTTTATTATTATTTTTTTTTATAAGGAAGGGGGATATCATATATATACACATTATTTGCCTCAACTGAAGTTCGAATCTTACACCTCCCACTTAGGGGAGCAACCCGATACCAGTGGACTACAAGCCAATTGGATCAATGCATATTGTTATTCAAAACAGTATGATACGATATATTATAATTATGCAATTTTCTTATTGTGTAGTCTTTTTCTAATGGTTTTGTCAAAAGTATTGCGATTATTAATTATAATATGTAGCCAAGTACTAACAAACAACATGTGATTTTCCAAAGATTTATAACCAGAAAACAAGTTATGTTGGGTCATAGTCCTGGCCTGCATGATTGCAACTTGGCACTAAACACATGTCCATATCATATATGAACCTGTTGCCCCCGTAATTATTATTATTATATGAAAAATACTATATTTACTCCTAATCACTAGTCTTAATGTTTATTCTCACACTCAATTTTTTTTTTTTTTTTTTTTACAAACATTTTAATTTCTTCGAACTCACAAGATAAAATATATTATCATTGTTTGCTAAATCATGTAGTAAAAGTGAAAGAGTAAACTAGAAAAGGTAACCGAATAGATGGACCTAATGGTCACAATTAAGTTCAATTTTTTGCCAACATTATTTTAGTCAAGTCTGTTTCACAAGATTTTCCTAATGCAACTTACTTTTCTTAGCTTTTTGTAATTTGCGAACTATTATATAAGAGTATAGTTTACTGCATCACTGAGTAGTAGCTGCGGGTTTCCCTCATCACCCCCTTCCCAAAAAAAAAGAAAAAAGAAAAAAAAGAAAAGAAATAGACAATGATTACAATAATTTGAGAGAATGTGTAGTAGAAACCTTATTATATTTAGTTATGTATGTGACTGACTTTTTTTTTTCTCCTATTTAGTTTTCTTTTACAATAAAATTGAGAATGACATTTTATTTAAAATTATATTGGATTATAAGGTTTTTGAAACGTGGCAAACTGAAATGTATATATATTAATAGATCGAGGGATGGAATTTCAATTTGTTTAAAAAAAAAAAAAAAAAAAAAAAAAAAAGCATTAAGGAAGATTTCATTACCCCAAATTAAGGAAGATTTCATGTTTCATTATTTGGTTGGTGGGGAACTTGAAAGCAATTTTGTTTCCTAAAATTCTAAGCAAATTCAAACTCCAAGGAAAAAGAACTCTCGCACCAACCAAATGGAGTATTAATTTTTTAATTAAATATACAAATTTTATATATGACTAAATATTAAAAATATATATATATATAAATAACTTGAATTAAATTTTGTTAGTCGAATCAAGCATATTGAGACATATAGAGTACAATATTTATCATACTTTTGAGTAACATACATGCTATTATGAGCACCCTTGATCGAGAGTTGCTACTCAAAGGGCTGAATTATCATATTTTTAATCATGTAAAAAGTAAATCATCTTTTAGATCACAATTTAAAAAAAGAAAAAAACATTAATAAGTAGAACTCATTAAAGATTGATATCCTCTCATAGCTGCTATTCAAAAGTGAACTATGTTGAAAAAAAATAGCATAATATGTCATTGTAAGTAACTATTTTGTGGTATACATATATTGATATATGTAGGATCCACTTTTGATTTTAGTCGTGTCATAAAGGATTCGGGTTCTTCGTAGTGAGACGAAGAGATCAATATATTATACACTCAAAATGGATAACGGGTCAATGAGAAATTGATTCTCAAATTAAACCCATTTGAGTTAGAAAATGAGTGTGGAAACATTTGGAAGAAACACCTGTCCCACATTGGTTTGGAGAGTACATGTGTTTGCACCACTATATATATATATATATATATATATATATATATATATATATATATATATATATATATAAAAGACCTTTTTAAAAAGATTTTGAATTGTATAACATAGAGGTTCGACTTTTTTAACTAGTCATATAACCTAAGTTTTTTTTACTCAAACAGTCGTAGTTCGTTTTATCTTAGAAAGTGTGATTCGCACGACTCAAACTAATTCATAACTTTAGTTTTTGTGCTTGTAATTATTTTATCAAACCAAGAAAGTTAATAAACAACTCTCACGAGAGAGCCAAACTTAAAATCTTGTAATTATTAAGCTAACTATCATACTAACTTGATTAATGTTGTCCTAGTTTAGCATTTAATTTAATAAATATCATTATTCGACTGATAAAGTATTACCTATCATATTACAAATTATAGAAAAATTAATGCCCGTGTTGTATCTGTTTCCAATGATTTGAAATCTTTGTAACGCAATGCTACATTTCGTTCAATTCACAAATATAAATCTTAAGATCATCTGCTCATATGCTATTACTTAATTGATTGCTTTTTGTATTTGATGATTAAGTGAATTTATTTTTTAAATTGATTAATTCATGAGTTCTTATAATAAATATAATTAAGTGAATATTATTTTTTTATATATCAAGGAAGGGGGAGACCCAAAGAATTTAACAAGGTTTACAAAGAAGAAAACATATTACGCCATGCGGGGAAGCTGGCGCGATCATCCTCTAAGAATCTAACTATTCCTAGTGGGGGTTCCGAAAGCATGCAGATCCCACTGCGCTTCCCTCTAGAGGTTTTGGTCATATTTGGTTAATGACGGATCCGCCATTTTTTGGCGGTTTGACCATATCAAACCGCCAAAAAAACCGTTTGGTTAGCAGCGGTTTGGAGCAACGATTTGCTCCAAACCGCTGCTTTTGCAAACGCTGCACTTTGCAGCGTTTGCAGTTGGCGTTTTGGGAAAAATTAAATTTTCCCCAAAACACCCCTGTTTATATTTATAAAAAAAAAAAAAAAAAAAAAAAAAACTTAGAACTTATTTTGAGGAGCCGTTTCCTCAATGTTGCCCATCTGGGATGGGCAACAAATTTGTGAAGCTTTGAGGCTCCTTAAATAGGAGCCTCAAGGCTCCATTCCCACTTTTTCTACCGATGTGCGACGGTGGGAAAAGTGGAAATACAAGCTGCTCCCTTCTTTCGTTCTTTATTTTTTTTAAAATTATTATTATTATTATTATAAATTATAAATAATAAATTATAATGTATACCTTTATGGTCATTTTACATGTTAACCGCTAATCTAAACAGCTAATTTTACCAAATATTTTTTTATAAACCGCTAATACAATCTGTTGGTCAAACTTGCTAATACAATCCGCTATCTGATAACCGCTAACACAACCCGCTACCGCTAACTTCTAACCGCTGATAACCAAACAAGCCCTTTAGCTAAAGCATCAGCCGGCCGATTTAATTCCCGTGGTATAGCTGAAATCTGCCAAAAAGGGAAGGAAATTAAACGAGCTCTTTTTTACAGGCTTCAAGTATATTGTGCGCAGCAATGGATGGGGCTCTAGATGTGTGGAGGTAGGCTACTGCTTCAGCAGAGTCAGACTCAATCAGGATCTGTTTGAGGCCTAGAGACCCGGCCAGTTGGATCCCTTTAAGTAATGCCCAAGATTCCGCTTCAAGAGGGGAGCATATGCCAATTGCTGATACAAAGCCTTTTATCCATAAACCAGTGTGATCTCTTATGACTCCACCACAGCCAGCTAGACATGAGTGCAGCATAACGGAGCCATCAACATTCAGCTTCACGGAGCCCTCAGGTGGTTTTTCCCAACTAAACTTCGTCTAAGCCATGAGCTCTTCGAAATTTGGGGACCTTTTGCTCTGGAGAAAGCTCTGCTAATTTCCTCTACTTGTAGTCTGATCAAGGATATTTTTGCTGCCAGTGGTTTGAAGGAGCCACTAAAGATAACCTCATTGCACCACTTCCATATCCACCACATACCAACTGCAAAAATGATGCTATCGTTGCATGGGGCCCTGCCATGCCCGGAGATGGAAATTCCTTCGTCTAGCCAGTTCACAAGAGGCCTTGCTCGTAATTTTTCATGTATAGATGGCAAAATATGTTTCCAGACATCATCCGCAACTGGGCAGAACCGTAGAGCGTGATCCGAATTTTCAACAATTTCCTCACAGTACCAGTAGTTCGGATGAGTTGTCAGACCCCGCTTTAGTCGATTATGATTCGCCATGATCCTATCATGCCTGACGAGCCAAAGAAATGTGCGAATTCTATTGGGAAGTTTTAATTTCCAAATTTTGTTCCACTTAGCTGCATCGAGAGGAGCCGCAATATTGCGTGAAATATCATAAGCAGAGCTGACTGAGAAGTTTCCGTTGCAGCCTCCAGTCCAACCCATTGAGTCACTTAAATCAGTCTCATTATGCAGTAAAAAACCAGCTAGTTTGTTCAAAGTTTCAGACGGCAACAAATGGTCCACTTGATCCCAATGCCAGCCCTCATCTGCATCCCAATAGCTGTCCACACTTCTATAAAAATCGAGAGGAGGAATGACACCAGTTGCAAATTCCAGGAGAGGTTTATTTTCTAGCTACTTGTCTTGCCAGAATAGTGTGATGTTTCCATTGCTAACAAGTTTCTTACTGCCACACTGGAGAATAGGTATGGCTTTGATGATTCCTCTCCATGCATTGGAGCTAGTGGCCTTAACCTGCCAAGATCTTAGGTCAGCCGGCAGTACTCCATATTTGGCTTTGAATAATTTGATCCATAGGCAATCCTCGTCTTGAGCCAGCCTCCATCCGAGCTTTGCTAAAAAAGCTAAATTCATATGTTTAAGATTACGGATGCCTAGGCCCCCATTTGATTTACTGTTAGTCACCGAATCCCAGTTTAAAAGGTGGCATTTTCTGGCCCTATCTTTGCTGCCCCAAAGGAAATCTTTAATCAATCTTTCAATGGACGAGATCACCCCAGCCGGAAGCAAGGTCGTTTGCATGGTAAAATAAGGGATGGTTGCAAGAGCCAATTGGACCAATACGTGTCGTCCAGCAAGGGAGAGAGTCTTGGATTTCCATCCTGTCAATCGTGACTGTATTTTCTCCAGAATTCCACTATAAGAGTCTTGTTTGAGCCGGCCATGGATAGAAGGGACCCCCAAATATTTCCCCAGGTCCACCACGCTGGGTATGCCCATTGAATCGACGATTTGTTGTTGGAGATGAGGATCGGTATTCCTTGAGAAAAACAGCGAAGACTTTTGCATACTGACTCTTTGGCCTGAGGACGAGCAAAAGAGATCCAAACACGATTTCATTTCCAAAGCTTGCCGGACAGATGCCTCACCAAAAAAAAATAGATTATCTGCAAAAAAAGATGGGATATGTTAGGAGCATTGCGTGTAATTTTTATACCTTTCCAACGACCGTTTCTAGTGGAAATGCCTATTAAATGGCTTAATCTTTCTATGCATAAGACAAAGAGGAGAGGGGAAATAGGATCTCCCTGTCTTATTCCTCTTCCCGGTGAGAACCAATTAGTTTGATGCTTATTCCACAAAACCGCAAGGCGCGAAGAGGATACACATTTGAGGATATTTGTAGACCAAGTACGGTTGAGCCCGATATCCTGCAGAGTATCCATTATAAAGTTCCATGAAAGCCTATCGTAAGCTTTCTCAAGATCAACTTTTAGCATCATCCATCCTACTTTCCCTTTCTTGTATCTCATTGAATTAAGGAGTTCCTGATAAACAAGGATATTGTTCGAGATCTGTCTCCCCGGGATAAAGCTTGTTTGGTGTGGGCCAACTAGTTTTTTGGAGATGTCTTTAAAGCGAAGTGTCATGATCTTCGTGATTAGTTTGTAGGAAGTATTGCACAGGCCTATAGGCCGGAATTGCTTGATATTTTCCGGGTTGGAGACCTTGGGAATTAAGGAGAGGAAGGTATCGTTGCAGTCAGCTGGAAGAGCACCAGAAGCAAAGAAATCAACAACCATTTTGAGGAGGCTGCTACCCACAATATCCCATGATTTTTGAAAGAAGCCGGCAGTAAGACCATCCGGGCCGGGAGCTTTACAGGGTGCCATGTCAAACAACGCAAACTCCACTTCTTCCAATGAAACTGGAGAGTAAACCTCCAACCAATCAGATTCATCTAGTTGAGGGAAATTGCCTCGCTGCAAACCTTGACTAAGATTTGGGTCGACCGAAAACAACTTTAGAAAATAGCTACGGACATGACTCCTTATCTCGCTCTCGTTTGTAATGATACATCTTTCATCATTTCTTAAGCAGTTGATGGTAGCCTGCTTGCTCTTGATTGAAGTAGCAATGTGGTAAAACCGAGTGTTACGATCCCCGGATGAGATCCATTCTTCACGCGAACGCTAAAACCATATGAGTTCCTATTGATATAGTGTTTCCTCCAGTTCTTTGCGTAATCTACGCTCCAATTTGATAAGATCAGATCTTACTCTCAAGGACAAGTTGCGTTGAATTCCCTCAAGCCTAGCCAAGAGTCGTTTTTTCCTTTGGAAGACATTACCAAAAGTATCTCTGTTCCAGTTAGTTAAGGCTTGAGACACAGCAGTGATGTTGAGTGGGAGAGGCCGGTCATTTTGCCAGTTTGCTTGGACACAAAGCTTGAAACTAGGGTGCGTTGTCCAGGCTAAGTTAAATATGAAGCGGGAGATTGCCATATTCTGGGATACCGGCTCCGTATTAATCAAGATTGGGCAGTGATCCGACCCAATCCTTGGAAGGTGATGAACCTCTGCATTCGGGAAACAACATTTCCAATCCATGTTACATAAGGCACAATCCAATCGGGCACCCTTGAAAGTGACCGAGTCCGCTCCTCTCACCCATGAAATTTTAGGTCCCGAGTAGCCTAGGTCGATGAGTCCTTCTCTAAAAATTCATTCGTTGAAGTCAGCACATCTTGACGACGAAAAGGTTACCGGATTGCTTACTTCATCCCGGCATGTCACAGCATTAAAGTCTCCTACTGTAAGCCAGGGGCCTTGTGGATTGAAAAAATTTCCAGATAAATCCGAAAATAAACTCCTTCTTAATGAAGGACTAGGGCTGCCGTAAACCAGAGAAAGTAGCCATGGTTCCACAGTATGCTCAAGAACCTGAACAGAGATGAATTGCGGGTGAGTGAATAGAATTTGTAGATTTAATGCAGACTTCCACAAAATCCAAATACCCCCCGAAAAGCCTAAAGCTTCTACCCTTACCCATTCATCAAATCCTAGTCTAGAACAAATTCTATTAGCCTGACTTCCTGAAGTTTTTGGTTCAAGGAGACAAAGCAAAGAAGGCTTATAAAGGTGCAGAAAGTATTTGAGGGAGCGTCCAAAAGAATTCGAGACCGCACCCTGACAATTCCAAATTAATAAAAACATTAAAACAGGTTGAAAAGGAACAAACACACCTAGAGGTGAAGGCGGGGATCCGCCTTAATGGCAGCAGAATCGCTGTGAACAACATCTAAATGCATAGACACTTCTTGGGGAGGAATCGACCGCAGTGGGTCATTCGATGTATCTGGCGGGACATCCTTATAGGTATTTCCGAGCGCAGAGTGTGTAGAGGACTCCGGTTGATCTGGTGGTACTTCTTTGAAAGTATTCGCAAACGTAGTAAGCATGGGCGACCCTGGCTGATCGACAGTTGTAGAAGAGTGATAGACAGTGTAGGTGGCAACATTGCCTCCTCTACTCGATCCCTGGACTACAGTGTGTTCTGATTCGGCCGCAGCCCTGTTAGGTGCTCCACCCCTCCCTCCTCGGCTACTGCTTGCGCCTCTGCTTGGTGGCTGGGGTTCGTTCTGTCAACGATGGACAGGCTGGTTAGACGTTGATGGCACAAAATCGGGGTTTCTCTGTTCGACACGTTGCTTGCCCCCCCTGTAATTGGTCCTAATTCTTGGGAGATTGACGGCTGGTTGCTGGAAATCTTGGGCGATAAATTGTTCATTCTGGGGTATTTCCATGGCTTCTTCTCCCATCTCATTTAGGGGGGTAAATCTTGATTGCGAAGCGATATCCACCTGCGCCGATGTAGTAGGGCCAGGCGTGTGATGCTGTCTAGACTAGACCGGATCATTTCTCAGTTGATTGGGACCTCTGAATTGATTTCTTCTATCTCTCCTGGTCACTAACATCCACTTACCATAACTTTCCTTAGGAAGCTGCGTGGGCTGTTCTACTTCAATATTACCTTGGGTTCCTTGTGACTGTCCATCAGGGATCAAAGTTGTAGTTGCGTCTTTTCCACATTCTTCCATCCGATGACCGTAGATACCACACTTGAAGCAGATTTGATGGATACCCTCAAATTCTATCGGCCATTCAGTCCCATTTATGACAAAATTGGGTAGCAGGGGTTTGGTAATATCAAGTTCAACGCATACTCTCGCGAACTTCCCTTTAGAAGCCAGGCTAGTTGTTATGTCAATTTTGACAGGGCGCCCAATGACTTTACCAATTTTCTTTAGGAAGTCGTCGTCAAAATATTCTATAGGGAGGGAAGAGAAACGTACCCAAGCCAGCACCTTGTCGATCTTGTTCACTCTGGTGTCAAAATTTGGCCTCCATTCTTGGACATTCAGATAGTGATCGAAAACCATCCAAGGTCCACCATACTTCGCCGATTCGTAGTCTGCAAGAGAGTCGAATTTAGCCAAAAAGTAATCATGATTCAAAGCAATTAGCTCAAACCCGGACTCCGGTTTCCACATCCGTTGTAGTCTCTGCAAGAGGTAGGTATATCCGATTGTTCTGCCCAGAAAACGCATAATCAGAGACCTTCGCCAGGGTCGTCGGAGTCTTTCTTTTTCTTCTTTGGTAACCCGGATCACCGGGTACTCGTAGACAGTATCATCTTCATCCATCTCGTCATCCTTGGAAGCCAGGTCCTCGTCCACCAATTGGGTGTTGGTTCTTCTACTCCATGGTTGGTTGGGTGTCGCCGATGGCGTTCTCCACTGAGTTGAATCCGGAGTTTCTATTCTCGTTCCAATGGGGGTCTCTTGCGCTTGACTTACAGATTGCGGTTGATCGCGTCCTCTCTTGGATTTCTTCGTGCTCCTTTCCAAAAGATCTTGATCTTTCGGCGACCGGTGGGTCGCCGGAGATTGCATGTCCGAGAGAGAGTCCGTTACCATCCAGGCAGTTTCAAGTTATTAAGTGAATATTATGCTATATGAGAAATTAGCATTTTAGCAGTATAAGAGTTACATTAATGGAAAAAAGTTAAATAAATCACAAACTATGTGAAAAAGTTTAATCCTACACTCAAATTAGAAAAAAAAAAAAAAAATCATATAAATATTTGAACTCCATAAAGAAAAATGAAATACTCATTTTTAACCTATAAATTACCTGTTATTATATGTTACTTTTGATAAGTCTTTCATCATATGTAATATATATTACTTGCTTGCATATAAAGTTGTGGCAACTGCAATTATTCTTCTTGATCAATAGCCATGACACAACAACCATCTTCCTTTAAAAAAATGTTTTAAAAAAATCAAAATAGTATACATGCATGGCATTTACACAAGCTAATATAATAATATTATACGTGGAAATCACATCAGCAATAACAAGTAACTTATAAGAAAAAAATGGAATCGACTGAACTTCTTTTTAAAGTGTAGGTATTTGTATAAAGTTTTTTTAGATTCGAGAATCATATGATTAAATAATATTGGGAAAAAAAAAACACAAAAATATGGAGAAACTGAGAAAAGAAAAGAAGGCTACATTCATCTTCCTATGTCCTTGGAGGTGATGTTTCCTCCATCCACCACGGGCCACGGTGGTTGTCGGTTTCGGATGCAGCGGCCCCGCCACCATGAGAAATTATTTGGAATGGATGGACCCACCAAATAAAAGTGAAATTGATTGAACACATACATGCCCTACTCAAAATTATACTTTTTTGAATTCAATGATTTTGTATAGTCATCATCACCATTTCACTATTATAATAATAATAATAATAATAATAATAATAATAATAATTAACATCTTATTTGTTTGCAGTTAATATATTATGTATATACAATTAATTAATAATTTTTATGTGTTTGTAGCTATCATGTTATGTGTATGTCTATAATTATTATCATTTATGTGCCTTCAATTTATTTACAAGTGTAAAAACAATTAATTATATGTACAAAATGTGTCAACTACAGAAACAAAATTTGAAGATTATTTTTTGAATAATGTTCACATTACAAAGTAGACCATGGCCCATAGTATAATTTGCCGATGAAAGTAGAGCTCCTCTCTGGGCTGGACTTGCAGTGGCTATATATTTCGAAGTTAAAGGAAATGTGACATGGGCTGGTTTGCTGCTTCATTGGATTGGTTGGGGACAGGACACGGCAAATTATGCTGTGGACTCGTGTTTAAAACGACGTCGTTTTAAAGGAAAACGCGGTTTTTTAGTTAAAAAAATTTTAATTTTATCTCGCCGTTAACGGCGTTATTCGTTTGTGGCATTATGAATGTACAGTTATGGAATTATGAATGTACAGTTATGCAATTATGAATGTACAGTTATGGAATTATGAATGTAAGTTATGGAATTATGAACACAGAGCTCTGACATTATGAACTTACAATTATGAACATATAGTGATAAAATTATGAACATAGAGCTCTAAAATTGTGAACATAGAGTTTCGAAAATTATGAATTTACAGTTATTGAATTATGAATGTACAGTTACGGAATTATGAATGTACAATTATGCAATTATGAATGTACAGTTATGCAATTATGAACACAGAACTCTGACATTATGAACTTACAATTATGAACATATAGTGATAAAATTATGAACATATACTCCTATAACAAAGTGGTCTGAAATTATTTAAAAAAAAAAGTGGAAGAGAACAGTGCCACTAACGGCACCGTTACCGTGTCCAGCATGCATGCTGGACACGGGTCCATAGCATAACGATTGACAGGACACTCAACTCTTCTTATTCATCCCATTTACTCCTCGCTATGTATATGAGTCGTTATGTTGTGCATCGGTGCACACGGATGCAAAAACGACGTCGTTTTGACGTCGACTTAAAAAAAATTTAGAATTGCATAACTACACATCCATAATTTCATAACTATACATCCAAAATTGCATAATTATACATCCATAATACATCCAGAATTGCATAACTATACATCTAGAATTGCATAACTACACATCCATAACTTCATTATTATACATCCAGAATTGCATAACTACACATCCATAACTTCATAACTATAAATCCAGAATTGCATAACTTCATAACTATACATTAAGAATTGCATAACTACACATCAATAATTTCATAACTATAAATCCAGAATTGCATAACTATACATCCATAATTTCATAACTATACATTCAGAAATTATGCAAAACATAATGTTGTTAACGGGAATCGAAACTGAATTTTTTTAAAAGTTGGACGCGCATTTTTAATCAAAACGACGTCGTTTCTACATCCGTGTGCACCATGCATGGTGCACACGGATGCACAACATAATTTGCCTATGTATATAAAGCCTTATTGCATGGTTTCTTCATAAATGATATATAGGACATTGAGATTATATTCCTCCAATTAGTAATGATAGGACATTGAGATTTTTGAGAGCCCAATCATAATTGGAATTATGTCTACAGGATGGGCAATTATTATATGTGAATCATGGTTTATATTATAAAGTGGACCAATAATATATTAGTTCATTTTATTATATTAGCAAAAAAATAATAATAATAACATTCAATAACCACAAAGCATGGTTGGTTGCTCAGGCATTAATGTTTTAAGTCGAACAATTGTACGTGCAGGCCAAAGTCTCAAGGATGTGGGAGTTATGCAAGTACATTACACGATGGCATAGCCGAGAGGTCATGTTCCTTGGCATGCAATATACTAGGATAGTATTAAAGTAGCTCATACAAAACCATTAAGTAAAAACACCATTATTGACATGATGATGAAGACAATACATGCAACGTACGTCAATATTGGTAAAATTATTCTTTTCAACTGTTTGGTAAAATAGTTAGCATATAAATCAATTTTGACTTATTTGACCACTATTAATTATTTGACTTGGTTTAAAAATCAATATAAGTGTTTGATTAATTAGCTTTTTGTACACCAAAATGCTAAAATTTAAAAAGCTACTCAAAACAACTTTTTCAATTAGCTTTTTGAGAAAAGAAATTATACCAAACAGCTATCAGCTAACAGCTAATTTACCAAACACCTTTCTACAATCAACTAATGTTATTAACAAGTTATACCCTCTAATTAACCCAATCAACTAACAGTCATTTACCAAACATGACCTATATTACTTTCATAGGCTTGTACGAGTTAATTTCTTCACGAAGCAGATTTTCCCATAAGCACAAACATCAAAGCTTGTTGAGCATATAATATATAAATAGGGTTAATTTCACCAAAAGTCCCTTGTTTTTTGTGACAATTTCAAATTTAGTCTTAGACTATTGTTTTTGTCATTTAACATCCTAGACTATTATTTTTTGGACACTTATAGTCCTTCTCATAATTTTTTCTATTTTTAGTAAGGACATTTTTGTATTTTCATTGGTTATTTTTTCGGTTTTAATCGGTTTAATTGTTTTAGAACTTTTACTAAAAACGGTTGAAAAATATAGTTACTAAAAATCAGAGGTTACCTAAAGTTCTAAACCGGTTGAAACCTAAAAAATAACAAAAGAAAAATATGAAAAGACAAAAATGTCCTTACTAAAAATAGGAAAAGTCATGAGAATGACTAAAAGTGTCCAAAAAATAATAGTCTGGGATGTTAAATGGCAAAAACGATACTCTGGGACTAAATTTGGAATTGCCACCAAAGACAAGAGACCTCTGGTAGAATTAACTCTATATAAATATAAATGTGCAATTTAACTATCAGCTTAGACTTTTAGTTGAGATGGAGCACATGCTTCAATTTGGTATCAGAGCCAACTCCATTCCAACGTCCAGACTGGATAGTATGATCATCAGGGTGCCAGACTGGATAGTATGTTCATCAGGGTGCTGAACTATTTGGTTGTATTTAATTAAAGGGAAAATGGTCAAATAGGCCCTCGAACTTTAGCTTAAAATTCAATTAGGCCTCTAAACTTTTTAACGGTGCAATTACACCCCTCAACAATTCATTTAAGTGCAATGAAGTCCAAAAACAAATTAATGACCTGCTATCACAAGTCATTAGGGTTCAGGCCACCTTCCGGCGAATTTTCCGACAAAAAAAAAAAAAAAAAGTGACCGGCGAAATTTTCAACAAATCTGGGTCGGTTGCTGGTCACTTTTTTTTTTTTTCCGGAAAATTCGCCGGAAGGTGGCCTGAACGCTAATGACCTGGGATAGCAGGTTATTAACTTGTTTTTGGGCTTCATTGCACCTAAATGAATTGTTGATGAGTGTAATTACACTTTTAAAAAGTTTAGGGGCCTAATTGACTTTTAAGCTAAAGTTCGATGACCTATTTGACCATTTTCCCTTAATTAAATGTTGTATGTTTTACCTAATGTTTGAAAGGTTTCGATCTCAAGCTGATAATGGATTTTAAAATTTTTTCAGAGATCAGTTTAATCAACACAAAAAAGTGTTGGAAAATGTTATAATGATGTCCGCCATGTGGTATTACTGCGTGGAAGGGCACTGTAGCCTTTTCCCTTAAATAAAGGGAGGCGAGGGGATGAGGGCATTTAGAAACAGGGCATATAAGGTGTATTCTACCACCTAACAAAAACCATGTGGTGTGGTATCACTGAAATCAAATGTCTTTTCTGGTTGCATTCATTGGCTTCTGAAATTGAAATTTTGTTCAGATTTATGGCTTATCAAGCACAAATCCATTGTCAGTTCATCACATGTCTCCCTAACTTGGCAGTCTAGGGAATACAATGGTGTGGGGTTATCTCATGTCAGCACCAGGTCCTCATATGGTACAATATCATAGACCTAATGTTAGTGGAGTAATCACATACGGGATTACTACAGCAATGCAAATACCATATCATTCAGGTATTGTAGCTAGCTAGCATCGGTGCTTCATTTTTCCTTCCATCTTCATTTCCACTTACATAGGGTTTTGAGCATTGAAATAATGAGTGGTGGGTCAGGTATTGTGATGCCATCTCCGGGTCAATCACAAATTGCAGTTCGCTCACATTTACCCAGTTCCCTCAGGGTAGTGCCTCTAATCAAATGTCATGTTGAATTGCTGCGGGAGATGCACCATATCTTCTTCATCTTCAACATGTAAGCTTCATCCCTCTCCCCCTCCATGTTTATGTTGGTTTTGCCTAATCTAATCTTCACATGTATTATTAATATGGTACTATACCTACCTCCTTTTGATTTTCGACTAATCCTACCTTTATTGATGGTCCTTGTGGTGGATACAGGAAATCGCTGATACAAAATTTCCCCAAAACCCTAGCCCATGTTTTTTTTTCCAAAGACTTACCTAAAAACCACGGAATTTTCTTGTTTATTGTTTCAAGAAGCATGACGTCTTTGTTGTCTCTTAGCTGGAAACTAAAGAAGTTATTGGAAGAATATCAATCACTTTTTCGAGATAGTCACCGATCTCTTCTTAGAGGACATAGGAGTCCGCGACCGGGTGGACTCCCTCTTTGACGCCGCCATGGAGTAGTATATAGTTGTTCTCGTCACTAGACTCTTATTTACTATCAAGAGGAGCACCGAAAAACAAATAAGAGTTCGTTGTTTTACTTTGCTAAAATGTCTTCTTGGAGTAAAATGACCCCACATCCACCCTTCATTCCAAGAAATGTGCAAAGACATTTTTAATTTAGCTACTCTAGTGGGAAGATGGGTGAGATCTTATCAAAGTGTAGTGTGAATGCCTGTCCAACATTACCTCTCAGTATTTATGTCCAGAATTGATAGATATGATATGTTAATTGTTATCTCCCAATAACAAAACACTAACTAAATCCGTTGCAGGTATTTTGTTTTTCCAAATTATTTCAAAATGTTGTGAGGCTTTTAGACCAGTTGCGGGTTGGTGGTAAAATATCATAGCCTAGGTTTGTTTCTGTTTTGGTCTACTTTGTGTTACAAAGTGGTATGAAAGCCTAAGTTAGGCCCTTGACTTAGCGAGTTTAAGTTGCGAAATCTTGGGCATAAGAAATAGAATTTTTAGGCTCTGATACAAAATGGTATCAGAGCGGTACGAACCTTTGCAATATAAGAATCGTTATGCTATGGACCCGTGTCCAGCATACATTGTGGACACAGAACGGTGCCGTAAGTGGCACCGTTATCTTCCACCATTTTTTTTTTTAATTTCAGACCGCTTCGTTATTGGAGCATATGTTCATAATTTTATCACTATATGTTATAATTGTAAGTTCATAATGTTAGAGCTCTGTGTTCATAATTCCATAATTGTACATTCATAATTTCATAACTGTACATTCATAATTCCGTAACTATACATTCATAATTCAATAACTGTAAGTTCATAATTTTCGAAGATCTATGTTCACAATTTTAGAGTTCTATGTTCATAATTTTATCACTATAAATTCATAATTGTAAGTTCATAACATCAGAGCTCTGTGTTCATAATTCCATAAATGTACATTCATAATTCAATAACTGTACATTCATAATTCTGTAACTGTACATTCATAATTCTGTAACTGTACATTCATAATTCAATAACTGTACATTCATAATTTTCGAAACTCTATGTTCACAATTTTAGAGCTCTATGTTCACCCCTCGTTGGGATAGAGATCGAATTTCCTCATCGAGATCGAATTAAATTGACATTCATAACCCTTATATATCCCATTATTAGTTTTCAAATATGTGTGATATTTTTTTTATTCTTTTTTTTTTTTGAATATAATGATTCAAAACAATTTATAATTCAAATTCATATATATATGATAATACTTTTTGAGGGATCATTTTATGAACGAAGTCTTATTAGAACTTACTTAGATTAATCTTATTTTGTGAGATGCAAGTAATATTATAAAATAATAATGAAATGAAAAAAAAAAAAAAAAAAGTTGACTATTCAAACTCTAAGCTACTAGTCGAATTATGCACGTATGTAGGCATATGTAGCAATCGTGACAGCTATCCTTATGTACCGTAGCTATACTTATAGCTACAGTACCCCTTTGCTGGCAATGGAATTGGATGTATGCATATGCTCAATTTAAATTAAGAGTTTTAACTAAACAAACACATAAAATGATTTCTTTTAAATTTTTAGTGCTCGGGAGATGGTGAAAAATTGAAGTTTACGAAAATAATTTTTGGTTAAATAAAAAATAGTTTAATATTTTTTATTTTGAAAAAGAGTTAATTTCATATTTGGTCTTAGATTTATAAGTGACCGTCCATTTTTTAATTCTTTTTTTATTAGAACATTTTATTTTGGTCCTAGTATTATTGTGATATGACCAATTTTGGTCCTCTATCAACAAAATCGTTGAAATTTCGTTAAATTGAATGACATTTTGATCTTTTTAATTCAAATTGCATTAATCCGTTATATTTTTTATGTTTATTTTTTGAAAAAATCATAATTGAAGAGCTAAATGGCCTTGTGTTTAACGAAATTTCAACGATTTTTTTGATAAATGACTAAAATTGGTCATTTTACAATAATACTAGAAACAAAAAGAGATGTTTTGATAATAAAAAAAAAAAGAATTAAAAGTGAACTGTCATATATAAATCTAGGATCAAAAATAGAATAAATTCTTTTGAAGAAGTTAATTTTTTAGGGGAAGTTATTTTCGAATCCAACTACTTCTTCTTCATGACTCTTTTTAAAAATACTTCCTCGACTTTCTTCCACCATCGTCCACTTTTTACCTAAAACAGGATTAAAATAACGTCTTAATCACTTTCTCAAAAACATCATTAAAAAATCGTAGGAAGAAACAAGTGAGTCTCCTCTTTTACGGATTAATGAGAAAACATTGATCGCTGTCTACTGCTTAAATGTTCTGTCCGATGTACACAACCCTCAAAAATTGGGCACGTTAGTACTTAATCCCCAATCTTTTTAATTTTTTTTGGTGAGTAATCCCCAATCTTTTTGCCCCACACGCCAAGTTACATCATCTTCAAAAAGCCGCCTTGATTTTTCAAACAACATTGTTTGAAAAATCAACGCCTTTTGAAGATTATGTAACTTATATATCGTTCAGATAAGAACAGATGTTTATAGGACAAAATTGAAAATCAGTCATAACTATCTACGTGTCAAGATTTAATAGATTAGACGTAATTTTTTTTAAAAAGATGCAGTGATATTTTTGTAAATAACTCAAACATTGATGTAAGTAATATGTGATAAAAGTGCAAGTAAATGGTGCAAGTAAAATTACTTAAAAGTGCAAGTAATTTACTTTTTTAACTTTGATGCACTTAATGATAACGTTAGGTGCACTTAATATTGATACTCAATGTACATTATTTGTTACACTTTTAATACATTTTACTTGCATTTAGGTGTACTATATGAAACCGTTACTTGCACTTCAAAGTTCAATTATTTATGAAAATGTCATCGCGTTTTTTTAAATAGTATTTCTGATCCGTTAGATCTGGACATGTGGACGACTGCGATTGATTCTTAATTCTTTCCTGAGCATGTGGTTCTCACCTGAACCGTCTCATATATATATATATATATATATATATATATATATATATATATATATATATATATATAACACTGTTAGTCCACTTAATTATAAGATAAATATAGTTTTCATCCTTAACTAATTAATATTCATATAAAGTTGTAATAGTGTTACCTAATTAATCACTAAGGTAGTTTATTTAGTTTGAATGGATATTGTTATTTTGGATGGAAATTAATGGTGGAAACAGGACATATCGAGATAAACCTCAACAAATTAACATTGAGCATGTTATAGAATCTAAGGCCTAAGCCGATAAGTAGCAATCATTATTGTATGGACCATGGTCCACACAAGTTGTAAGGACCATATTTTGTCTACTGTAAAATAATGTACACTCAGTACAAAAATAATGTATATTCAATACAAAAATAATGTACATTGTATTCAGGGGATGTACATTATTTTTGTTCTGAGTGTACATTATATTGTATAATATACATTCAATACAAAAATAATGTACATTTAGCATATTAAAAATGTATTTTTTATTATAGTCCACATAACATTGTGTGGACCATGGTCCACACAATAATTTGCCGATAAGTAGGTATTTTAGGGTTAAATCTGAACTTTTTAAAGGCCGACTCAATATATGGGCTATTTAAAAAGTATTGGAGCGTTATGTTCTGTGTGCACCATGCAAGGTGCACACAGAATTGAATCCATAATTTCTATACTATAGATCCATAATTTCTATATTATAAATTCATAATTTTTATACTATAAATTCATAATTTCTGTACTATAAATTCATAATTTCTAAACTGTATAGTTATCAAATTATGAATATATAGTTCAGGAATTTGTGAATACAGAGTCCAACAATTGGAAATATGAACATTGAAAATTATGAACATAGAGTTTTGTAATTGTGAATATAGGGTTCAATAATTATGAATTTATAGTATAGAAATTATGGATCTATAATATAGAAGTTATGGATCCAATTCTGTGTGCATCATGCATGGTGCACACGGTTGCACAACATAATTTGCCAAAAGCCATCGTTATGCTGTAGAACCGTGTATACCTTGCAAGGTGGACACGATTCTATATTCATAATTACTGAATTATATGTTCATAATTATAAAATTATATATTCATAATTTTTGAACTTCATATTCATAATTATTGAATTTTATATTTACAATTACAGAACTCTATGTTCATAATTACTGAACTATATGTTCCTAATTATAAAACTATATATTCATAATTTTTGAACTTCATATTCACAATTATTGAATCTCTATATTCATAATTACAGAACTATATGTTCATAATTATGTTCACAACTCTATGTTCATAAATATAGAACTACATATTCGTAATTATGAACAGTTTTGAAACCGTGTCCACAGCATAATTTGCCCCTTTTAACGGGAAATTATGATGTGCATGGTGCACACGGTTGCAAAAATGGCGCCGTTTTACTTTTAAAAAAAAAATCATTTTCAATTGCCGTTAGTTACGTAAATATATGTTCATAATTTTATAATTTCACATTCTGAATGTATAGTTATGAAGTTATGGATGTGTAGTTATGCATGCAATTTTGAATGTATAGTTATGAAGTTATAATTTCACATTCTGAATGTATAGTTATGAAGTTATGGATGTGTAGTTATGCAATTCTGAATGTATAGTTATGAAGTCATGGATGTGTAGTTATGCAATTCTGAATGTATAGTTATGAAGTTATAATTTCACATTCTGAATGTATAGTTATGAAGTTATGGATGTGTAGTTATGCAATTCTGAATGTATAGTTATGAAGTTATGCAATTCTGAATGTATAGTTATGAAGTTATGGATGTGTAGTTATGTAATTCTGAATGTATAGTTATGAAGTTATGGATGTGTAGTTATACAATTATGAATATATAGTTATAAAGTTATGGATATAGTTCAAATTATGCACAACATAACGCTGCTAACGGCAATCAAAACTATTTTAAAAAAAAATTAGACATCAAAATAACGTCATTTTTGTAACTGGTACACACGATTGCACAACATAACGCTCCCCTTTTTACTTAACAGGCATAGTCAAGAGAGGCCCAAACTCAGCCAAGTCGTGGGCCCCTTGATAGGGCCCAACCTATTTCCATTCCCTATTGGATACCT
Source organism: Ipomoea nil (assembly GCF_001879475.1). Lineage (NCBI taxonomy): Eukaryota > Viridiplantae > Streptophyta > Magnoliopsida > Solanales > Convolvulaceae > Ipomoea > Ipomoea nil. Next base: position 1,874,266 of record NW_017619597.1, read on the forward strand.
AATAACACTAATATAAAAATGACAAAAATTGTATTTTCAAGTAAAAGTTTATTCTTTATTGATTGTAACTCAAATTAGAGATTGTCATTTTAACTATGCATCCTCCATTTTTGTAATTCAATATTATTTTAGTTGATCTAGGGACTACTATTGTATTTTCCATACTTCTAATCGATTGCAAAAATACAAAATTTTCATTGTACAAACTCACACATATACATATAAGTAATTTGCCTAGATATAATCAGTTGCAAAATTGAAAAATATAATATCAATCCTTGTATCAAATAAGAAAGTACTACCCTTCAAAAAAAAATTACTAAGGGTCTGTTTGGAATTATGGTGTTTGACTAGACTGAAAATTGAGAAGTCAAAAGAAAATGGGGTCTGGTCAAATGAAAAATGATCTCATTTTTTCGGAAAATGACTTCCCTTTTTTTTGGGAGAAGTCATTTTCCATCTCCTTAGACACGCTCTTCACTCCCTTCGGCCTTCCCCTTCAACATTCAACAGACAAAACTCAACCAACACCTCCTCCTCCAACAATCCAACAACCACAAAAGCTTCACCAATAGATCTCTACCAACACTAGAAAAGCTACAGAAATCCTTTTCCAGTTTGATTTTTTTTTTCTCAGAATTTCATAGATCTAAAAAAAGTGTGTTATTTTCCAGAGAAAGTTCCAGTGTTCGTCACTGATTTCCTCGCCCGGAAACCAGGTCCGGCTGAGGAAACCAGTGCGAACTGGTTTCCGCTGCGAAACCAGTGAATTGGTTTCCGCGAAAACCAGTTCACTGGTTTCGCATCAGAAACCAGTGCAGAGTGACTCTGCACTGGTTTCCGACTGTGGAAATCATTGGTGTTTTCCGATTGGTTCAACTTCTCATTGTTTATGCTTGCTATGCAGTTTTTATTAGTATTAATGATGTGAATTTTATTGGTATAACAATTAAAATATTTAATTATACTATTTTTCTCATTTTTCAATTCATTTTCTGTAAAATGAACTAAACACCAAAAGACAGTTTTCCATTATGCAGCTAAATACAGGAAAGAAAAATGACTTCTGGAAAATAACTCATTTTCCAAAAGTCACTTTCCTACTTTCCAAACAGACCCTAAATTACATAAGAGTGATGCTACAAATCCCTTCTAAATTGATAACAAAAATGACATGTTAACATCATTGGAAGAAGTACAAATTGTATTATTTCAGAATAAAACATATCTTGTGACTATAGATTATATATAATTGGTAAATGATCACAAGAAATAAACCAGCTTTATTAATTCATGCATATTATATTCTTAATTTCTTATATATAGTTCTTTCATTGGATCCAAATTTCATAACCCCCATCCACTTCAAAAGCATAATTGGGGAAAAAAAAATGAAGTTTTGCTTAGTGTTAGCATTGTTTTCGATCGTGATATTAGCATCCCAAGCACAAGAGCAATGTGGGCACCAAGCCGGCGGAGCATTATGCCCAGGCGGACTATGTTGCAGCCAATACGGCTTTTGTGGCGACGAGCCTGAATACTGTTCGCCAAGTTCCGGCTGCCAGAGCCAGTGTTCCTCCTCCTCCGGCGGCGGCGGCGGCGGCGGCGATGTTAGTAGCATAATCAGCCAGGCTATTTTCGATGACATGCTCAAGTATCGCGACGATTCACGCTGCCACGCCCCATGGTTTTACACCTACGACGCCTTCATCGCCGCCGCGAAATCCTTCGGAGAATTTGCGACGACTGGGGATTTGGATACTAGGAAGAGAGAAGTTGCCGCTTTCTTGGGCCAAACCTCCCATGAGACTACTGGTTAGTTTCATTTTACTTTTCTTCCTTATTAATTATTGATTGTTACAATTAGAGCTTTCAAAATGGTTTGGCCCTCACCTGTCCCGTCATATAATAAGGGTAGGTTAAGTTAAGAATTTAATAATTTATGATAACATTAATTGTTTTGTACAGTTGTCAATTTTGATAGGTTAGTCGGTAAAATAAGTTATGAGTGTTGTAATAATACTTGTAACCCTTGTTACATAACGTTTTGGTATGTTTTGTAAAGGTGGGTGGGATGCTGCACCAGATGGTCGGTATGCATGGGGATATTGCTTTTTACGAGAGGGCACAGATGATCCTTATTGCAATGTAACTCAAGAGTGGTCATGTGCTCCCGGCCAGAAATATTTTGGACGTGGTCCTATCCAAATTTCTTAGTAAGTATATAATATATAATTAATGTTCGAATCATATATATTCACTTATTTTTGCAATTCAAATAACACCAATATTTCATTTTGCAACTTTTTAGCAACTACAACTATGGTGCCGCCGGGAAAGCTCTTGGATATGATTTGATAAGTAACCCGGACCTTGTAGCGACGGACCCAACGGTTTCTTTCAAGACAGCATTCTGGTTCTGGATGACACCTCAGGGAGCCAAGCCATCTTGCCACGACGTGATCACCGGAAAATGGAGTCCGTCGCCGCCTGACACGGCGGCGGGGCGTGTTCCGGGGTACGGACTGGTCACCAACATCATCAACGGTGGGGTTGAGTGTGGGCCGGCGGGCGAGCATGATAAAGAAGCGGACCGGATTGGGTTCTACAAGCGCTATTGCGACATATTTAGTGTAGGCTATGGTGACAATTTGGACTGCTCCACTCAAACTCCTTATAGTCCATAGGAGTTATTAGTGACTTTATAAAGAAATAAAATCATCTCTATGTCTTGAAAAAAAAAAAAAAGTAGTGGGGGTATTAATATTCCAGTAAGAATATTTAAAATAATATACAGAGTATATATTTTGCGTATACTTATGATATTATATAGTTGGTATTTCTATATTGTATTTTCACGTTTTATATCATGATTTGCTGAAACTTATTAATAATACTAGTTTTTATTTTCTTTTATACGTCCATTGCGCGACAGCTTTAATGTTCAATGTTTGTATTTAAATAAATAATTCAAAGTATATCAATGCAATATTATACATGAGAAGTTCATTATAGCTGACATTAAAATTAATGTTTACTCTTTCCTCAAAAAATTATCTAAATAATTATTGTAGTTAGTATAGTATTAAGAATTTTGTTCGATAAAAAAAAAAAAAAAAAAAAAAAAAGAGAAAATGGTCAAATAGACCATCGAACTTTAGCTGAAAAATCAATTAACCCCCTCAACTTTTTAAAGGTGCAATTACACCCATCAGCAATTCATTTTGATGCAATGAAGCCCAAAAACCAGTAGTGACCTGCTATCACAGGTCATTAGGGATCCGGTTACCCTCCGACAAAATTTTCAGGAAAAAAAGTGACCGGCGACCGACAATCACAGAGAAGGAGATCAAGGTCGCCTTCTCCGTAGAGAAGAAGACCACTGGGCAATGTTAAAAAAAAACGATGTCGTTCTGGAGAATAACCTTAAAAAAATAATAATAATAAAATCCCGGGGATGCCTAGACCGCCTAGGCAGCCAGCCGCGGAAGAGGCCGATTTCGGCATTTCTCAACGCGATCGGGCGCCGCCTAGCGCCTAGGCACGATTTTTACAACCATGCCACTGGGTTGCCTTCTCCGGTTGAGAAGGCGACCCCTTCTCCACCCTTTAACCATTTTTTTTTGAACACATCCTTTAACCATTTAATTATTAGCTTTTAGTCATTTTAGCTCCTAGCTATCTAATGGTTTTATAAAACCCTCATTGGAGTTGGGCTGGCCTTTTTGGAACAAAAGTATCGAGTATAATTATACATGTATAGTATGCTTGTTTGTACCAACCTACCAAGTAATGTGGGGATTAGGTATCAAGTACAAATTTTATATATGTACAGTATGCTTGTTTGTACTAGCCTACCAGGTAATATGGGGATTAGATATCATACAAACTATATATAGTATGCTTGTTTGCAGGAACAAGTTAAGGGCTCAAGTACAATCATGCATAGTATACTTGTTAATATGAACAGTGCCATTACTATCACACTTTAGACTAAACTTAGTAATTCGGAATTGTCAGAATTTTTTCTTTTAAAAGCAATTTTAACCATTTAATTATTAGCTTTTAGCTATTTTAGCTCCTAAGCTAGTTATCAAATGGTTTTATCAGGACCAAGTCCACCACAAATCGGGTACGAATGCATAAAATCGGGATAATAAAATAATAATATTATTGCTTGGGGCGCTAGGCCTAGAAAAGTATGTATAATGCCAAAAATAACCACCTAAAGAATAAATAAATAACAAATATTATAGCCCCGATGCTTAACTTCGGAGTTAGGACCACAAGCCACTGGGTTAAAAGTATTGTAAGGATCAGAGAATGATATCCAAATGAGAGACAAGAGTGTCATTTTTATAGTACTGAAACCCTTTCATGGTTTAACAAATGTTTTGTCTTCATTGGCCTCTCATCTTAGCTATATACATGTATCCCATCTTCACTCAACTCCCACTACTTTAATTTGCTGCTAGCACCCATCAACTGAAATACTAAATATGTATAACATGCTAATTTATTAACCCAGACGGAGCTTCTTCAATTCAATTCAAATTGTTAGCAATACAATTGCTCATTCATAATAATTAAAAGTTAAAATGACTAAATGCTAACATACATCAATAAAGGACTAAAATCACACTTTTTTCAACCAAAAAAAGGGGACAACTAGTTAATATAGCTTGGCAATTGAGACAATAAATAGATCATTTCCCTCAACTTGATTAGGCTAGAAGGAAATTAAACATACTATGTTACAGACTACTAGATTACTAGACCACTGAACACAACATTTTTTTTATTAAAACATGATTTAAACCTCCTAATTAAATAGATCGAGATATAATTTATCACCAAATTACACCCCGACCTCCATAATTAACACAAATATAATGCTGTACAGATTATGTGCTTTAACTACGTACCCCCATCCAATTTGACAGCACCTAATCTAACAACAATTCGTTTAGTCCGTCCAACAGCTTTATGAAAATTAGTGAACGTGGGTCCGACCGTACGATGGTCGGAATTATCTCAGTACATGGCAAACAGGCTCCAATTGTCCCGGTCCCGGTCCCGGACTTGATGAAATAGGTTTCCCAGCGAGCCCACTACTTCCTCTGACAATACATCCTCCTCCTGCTGCACAAAACCGTGTTTGGCACACATTTTTTGGGTATTGGATTCTTGATCCGATGAGAATATTGTGGGGACGTGGAAAAACGTTGACCCAAAGTCCTTTTGTGGGACCTCGTACCCCAGTCTGTCGCCCCCTGACGCGGGACTGGGATAGGCGGCGCCCGCGTATCCTTGTTCTTCCTTCAGGGACTTTTGTTCCAATTCTTTGAAGGAGGTTGCCTTCCTGTACACTTTGCACAGTACCACATCCTCCTACAATAACAGTATTGTTAATAAAGATTCGAATCCATAACCTTTGGTCTGACTCTGATATCAAATTGAAGTATGTGTTTCATTTCAATTAAATGCCTAAGTTGATAATTGGATTGCACATTAATAGTTATATGGAGTTGGATGTACTATACCTTGAGTAAGGTGCAAGTAGTATCAGAGAGTCTGAACTCATTCATGACCCAATCTGTTCTGCGCCCTCTTGGAGCTCTTCCTTGGTAGAACACCAGAGTCTTCCTCATCCCCAACACCTTATTCTTCCCTTCCGACGGCGAGTTGCTTCGAATTGGCCGGTCCGAGCCCGTCGCCTTCCAGAACCCGTTTCCGGTCGTCCGGTTCGCCTTCCCGCCGCCGTGCTTCCTGTCCCGAGCCACAAAAAAATACCATTCCCGCTCCCCCTGCCCTTCGCTCGCTTTCCCTGCACCCATATTCAAATTAATTTCTCACTTTACAGGCCGCCCGGACAATTCAAAAAACCTTAAATATACTAAGAACACGTAGAAATTAGTTTGAGGATGGAATTATTGGAAGTACCTGGGAGGTCCCAAGGGTCATGCTGATAGATGTTGAGGAATCCGATGATGTCGGAACGGAGCTTTTTGGCATTCACAGCACCCCGGAGATAGAAATTCAGAAGCTCTTGTTCCGTCGGGTGGAAACGGAACCCCGGCAGCTGCACTTCCATGTCGGAATTTTGATCCGATAATGTTTTTTTTTTTTTTTCTGTGTTTTGGGTGGTGGTTTAATTCTCAGAATCTATACTATTTTCTGCCCACTGTAGTATATAGGCCACAAAGTGGTGATGATATTGATGAACTATAAATGGTTTCCATCGTTTTCGTTCCATGTCCCCTTTAAATAACGGAATATTTGTGAAATAACTCTCATTTTCTGCCCATTACTTGTTAGTTGACTTGACTTGACTGACTTTTCAAAAAGGAATTTTCCATCAAATTATTTATTAAGCTAATAACAACTTGGGCATTTTTTAATAGTTTAACTTTAATTTAATTATCATGGTGCATAAAAATGTAAATATACCGGTATGATGCAATTTTAGCTATTTTTGCTATTAAAGGAGGTATAGCCATTAGCGAACATGATTCAAACTTCCAACCTCAACTCTTCAAGCATGGTAATACAAGCCCCAGTACACTAAGTTACTTTATATCTCATACACTACTTGTGAAGCATCTAGAGGGGTTTTCAACGCTATATAAGAGTATCATGTTTCACCTTTAGACATCATTTTTAGTTCATTATAATTCTCATAACTTGATGGTCACTTGTCCTAATTTTATACAAAAATATGATTTTGACCCTATAGCACATGCATATTATTTATTTATTTATTTTTTATTATTATTATTCTTCGTGTCGCCAGTTTGAACCTGATGTGGTATATACTCTTGAGTATACAGATACAAGTATAAATTACAGATACGAGAAGAAATTATAACATAGCAGCTCGGGGTAGTTAGGATCGATGATCGAGGGTTAGAGGGTCTCGAGCTTATAAGGATTTTGGAGAGAAAAATACTTAAAAGTCCATTCTCAAAGCATTCAATGCATTATTTATAGGAGTGCTATGGGAATACATGCCGGATGGTCGACATATGCGCCACGTGTGACACATGGACAAGGGGAAGGGGAGGGGAGGGGGGGGGGGGGGGGGAGGGAGGAGACATTGCTGCTACCTCCATGTGTGCAAAAGTTCCTAATGTTCGCATTCTCTTTGTGATCGGGTTGACATTGAGAAATAAGGCTCATCTCTCTAAGTGGCCTGGCTCCGGATAATCGTCTCGACTTGCAGGGTCGGTTTCGATCCCAAGGTTGGGTGAAAGGTATACACTAATTAGTATACTTGCTCAGCCTATGCATGGTGGTCGGGGTCGGTCTATGGAACATGATCGATTCTAGTCAGAAATTTCTTTCTGCACCTTAAAGAGTACATACCGAGTAAGTATAGGACCATACGTCCAAAAATATATTCTTTATCAGGATCGTTATTCAGGTATTTATAGTAAATTCGGTCCTAATAAAACAACCGATAATATAATCACTTTTATAAATTCTTAATCACTTACGCATATATAACATAGAGAATTATTGTTAAGTCTATAGTAGTGTCCTCTGTGGATCGACTGTGGTACAAAAAATTATTTCACATTTTGATTTCCTTTCCCATTATGGTACGCGACTACGCGGTTCCACACCTTTTTAATTTACTTTTTACTTTTTAAGCTTTGCAAAATGCAATAATGAATCACAAATTGACTTAAAAATCATTTTTTATTCACATATGGTTGAATAGTTTTTTACCTAAATTTATTATTACTGTGTAAATTAACTTTACTTTTTAGGTAAAAGGGTCAAATAGGCCCTCAAACTTTAACTTAAAAAGTCAATTAGGCCCTTAAACTTTTTAAATGTGCAATTACACACATTAACAATTTATTTAAGTGCAATGAAGCCAAAAAATAAATTAATGACCTGCTATCACAGGTCATTAGGGTTCAGGCCACCTTCTGGCGAATTTTCTGGCCAAAAAAAAAAATGACCGGTGAAATTTCCGGCAAAAAATTGACCGGCGAAATTTTTGGCAAATCTGGGTCGGTTGCTGGTCACTTTTTTTGTCGGAAAATTCGCCGGAAGGTGGCGTCAACCCTAATGACCTGTGATAGCAGGTCATTAACTTATTTTTGGTCTTCATTGCACCTAAATGAATTGTTGATGGGTGTAATTGCACCTTTAAAAAGTTTAGGGGCTTAATTGACTTTTAAGCTAAAATTCGAGGGCCTATTTGACCATTTTCCCTACTTTTTATTCTAGAGTTGATTTCATTTTAGTTCTAGTCCTAGATTTATCATTGTCAATTATTTTTAGTCATTTGTTTTTCCAAAACATCTCTGTTTAATTTTAGACTATGTTTGGCAAATCTAGTTGAAAGGTGAAAAACTATAAATTAGAAGCTAAAAACTGAAGAGATGTTAACTAGCGCTTAAAAGTATTTGGTAAAATTAGTTTTTTTGATAAGCTGATAAATGTAAAAAATACTAAAAAGGACATTTTTCTAAAATTTAAATGATGTGATTATTATATCGTTTTTAAAAAATTGTTAATTGCTAAGGGTAAATGATATCATTCTTCCAATAAAGGCACCCCGGCCCGACAGAGCATGCAACATCGTTTTTAAAAAGTTGTTATCATTCTTCCAAGGCACCCAGCCCGACAGAGCATGCAACTGAACATGAACTACAGATGCTAGACCGGTGCTCACTGCGCACAAGGAGCCCCACACTGCCGCTGGTGACACTCGAATCCTGGTCATTCTTCCAAAGTTTCACCTCTATGACCAGTTGAGCTACCCATGCGGGCGGGTAAATAATATCATTTATTTATGAACGGATGATTGCAGTTAGAAATTTAAGGAATTGCTGGGTGGTAAAGAGTTGCGGAAAAGGATGAATAAAAATATAGGAGAAGAAAAAAAGGCCAAAAAGATTTTAATTGGAAAGGGTAAAAGATGTCATTTATTTAAAATAGTAAAGATAAAGATAGAAAAAAAATTAGAAAGTTCCTAATTTATTTTTGAAACGTTACCTAAGATAACTCTTCTGAAATAAGCTCTTATTTTAAACTACCAACTTATTTTGAGAACATTACCAAATAGAACTTATAGTTTATTAGTAATTTAAAATAAGTTATAAGTTCTTAAAAAAACTCTACCAAACACAGCCTTATATTATTGTGGCATGACCATTATAATTTTATCTAACATGCTCATTGTAATTTGTTTTAACACATGATTCCAGAATATTCCATGGGTGTATGTCTCACGCCTTCGCACAATTTCAAGCGTAATTTCAAGATGATTTCCTACTAGCAAATAAAAAAAGTGTGTGTATATACAATTATTACATTATATAAAAGTATTAAGTCTTTTACCAATAAATCTTATAAATAAGTAAAAATAAAATATCTCCAAACAGTTCAAAGTAATTAAAATATCATAGATAACATTATTTTCAATAAAGTTAAAATTTCAAAAAAAAAAAAAAAAAAAAAAAAAACTACCCAATTATTGGTGATGGAGAAATATAGTTATTAGCATTTATCAGCCTTTTAACTGGCAATAATGGTAAGATGCGACAGGTTCACCTTTAAAAAAAAAATTATAAATACACGAAAATTAATTTCAAAATTTTACATAAATCATTCGACTATTGGAAGTTGACAAGTTCAAATTACTTGTTTGTCGTCATTAATGCATCTAATTCCGTTATATCAGGAAGCACAATTATGAGCGTGGAAATGCACGTTGTAACCCAAAAGGACTTTCGAGGATTTCTATTCGTTCACAATTATTATTAAGTTTAAGAATCATACATTTAAGAAGCTGGTGTGGTTGGGTGAGAGGGACTCATCCATCTTTAATTAAAGGTCAAGAGTTCGATGGTATATATGGAGCAGTCTTAAATTTCTAAGCCAGTTGTCCACCCAAAATAGATGCTTACAATTCGGCAAATTATATCATGGATCAGGGTTGATATAGCATTATAGACTCTGGATTGAAACAATGAGGTACAAAATTTCATAACACAGACACATAGCATACCCGATTGGATTAAAAATACGAGGTACATAATTTCATAACACATGACAAAAAATCATAACACATACACATTATATATTTACTTAATTATTTTTCAAATATGACTTAAGTACATAATTTGTGTTCATAGACACAGAATTTCATAACACAAGACACAGAAATTCATAACATAAGACACAATTACTAATTTGTTCCAGGTACAGAATTCATACGCCTAAGGTATAAAATTTTATAACGCAAGACAGAATTCATTCTTAAAGTACAGAATTTCATCATGTAAGACACAAAAAGTCACAACATAAAACACATGCACATAAACCAGGATCCATAGTGCAGTGTGAACCTTGGTCCATGGTATAAGGATTGCTACAATTCAGCGGGGAATTAGTCGTTGTGTCAGACAGTGAAAACCCTGGATAAACAAAAAATCAAAAAAAAAAAAAAGAATCAGAGCATATACTTAATATTCTTTTTTTTTTTCTTTTTTTTTTTTCGAAAACATATACTTAATACTCTTGGTCCATGGTGCAGTGTGAACCTTGGTCCATGGTATAAGAATTGCTACAATTCAGCGGGGAATTAGTCGTTGTGTCAGACAGTGAAAACCCTGGATAAACAAAAAAACAAAAAAAAAAAAAAAAAAACAAAAAAGAATCAGAGCATATACTTAATACTCTTTTTTTTTTCTTTTTTTTTTCCCGAAAACATATACTTAATACTCTACGACTATTAACAAAATAAAATTTATTAACTTATTTTGAATTAATTGACTAGTTAAATAGAATACGTTTCGAGAACTATATATACAGACAATTATTGTTGATATTATTAGAAGATGAGAAATTTTGACTTGGGGTCAACCCAGAAGACTCCAATACATGACTATCATGCTTATTCATACCCCTTTCCTCATCTTGAATTAATGCTGCACACTTGTTTTAAATTTATTCTACAGCCCTGCCCTACACATCTCTTGCTTTGATTTTTTCTAAATAATTTGGTCTCTAATCGAAAATGATAGACCATGACATTACAGCTTCTGGTTTATATTATCACATTATTATTTTGTCTTATTAGTAGAAAGACTTCAGCTTTTATGGGTCGCCAGAATTATATTTATACTTTTACGGCTTAATAATAATTTAATTAATAAGAGAATGCCAAATAAGCTCCTAAATTATTTAAGAAAAGTTAATTGTATATTTGAACAACAAAAAATTTTATATTAGCCATTAAATTCTTTAAAAAGTAGAATTAGAATCTTTTTACCTGTAAGTTACTTGCTATTGCATGTTATGTTGATGTGACTTTCACGTCTAATTTTCTTTGTATCATGTGGGAATTATATCTAATTATTGTTATATCTAAACCTAACAGGGCGTTTGGTTGCAATAAGGGAATTAAGGGGAAAAAGAATTGCAATTTCTTGAGAGAGGCCAGAAATTAATGATGTGGAATAAAATAGAAATCAAATTCTATTATTTGGGTTGTAGGAACACAATTGCTAGGAATTCATATTCTAATGTTTAGTTTACATGTGAATTGAAAATGAATAAGTATAGTAAGACCAAAATGTCGAAATTGCAATTCCTTCTTCCAAAAAGTTAAATCCCTAATCCCAAGGGTCCCCACACCGACCCGACATATATAGCATTTGGGAAGATGTAAATCACGGTGACTTAATGGCTCAACAGACATGGCCAAATGACGGTGCACACAAGAGATCTACTCACTTTGATTATAATCCTCACGCTGTTGCTACCGAAGTTCCAACATTAGTCAACGAAATTGCAATTCCTAGATGAGGATGTGGGATTACTAACGAGGGATAATTTAGTCCTCACAACCTAACATTTGTTCCCACATACCATGAAGTTGAAATTCCTAGCTAGGAGAGGTAGGATTTGCAATTCTTCAAAATTGAGGAATTGCAATCCCTTTCCACCAAAGTATGAAATTGTTCATTTTTTGAAATTAAGTGAAAAATGAATTGTAATTTTTCTCTATCAAATACGCTGAAAAAGTTTAGATATAACTGTTATATCTATAATTAGATATATGATTGTTACACTATACAAAATTATAGTATTAAATTGCCAACTTTAAGAGGTGACAAGGGATAGTTTGGTTTGAGATTTTTGGAGGATCCACTAATGGGATTAAGTCGCTTTTAGCAACTAATTTGCGAGTGTGGTTCGTCCCTGCTTTATTTAAGTTTGTTGTTTAATTATTTCTTTTCCCACTGTATGAAAAAAGAATGTCAAAATTTAAGAAGTTTGGATATAATTATTGTAAGCCATAAAATTAGTTTTTGTTTTCCCAGTAATAAGCCTTCCAATTTTATATTCGCACTATTGAATTGGTAAATAGCTATTAGTTGATTGAGTTAATTAAATTGTATAACTAATTGATAATATTAGCTGATTGTATAAAGGTGTTTGGTAAATTAACTGTTAACTGATAGATGTTTGGTATAATTTTTTATTTTATTTTTTTTCAAAAGGTTAATTGAAAAAGTTACTTGAGTAACTTTTTAAATTTTAGCATTTCGGAATTACAAAAAGCTAATTAATTAACTAAACACTTGTATTAATTTTTAACTAAGTCAAACAATTAATAGTGATCAAATAAGTTAAAATTGACTGATAGGTTAACTATTTTACCAAACGGTGCCATTATTTAAGAATTTCCAAGAATGAGATTCCAAATTACCTTCAAGACACTCAGTACCTGTGGAAACCAAGTTGTACAAGTTATGGCATTATTTTAGTGATGTAAGATTTCTAAGAACATAATGTGAACCTAATGCAATTAATTTAATTTTGCATGGTTATATCATTGATTAGGATTTACGTACCATGCGTATGGTGAATCTTATTCAGATTATATATTTGCAGTTAATAATATATATATATATATATATATATATATATATATATATATATATGATATATTTTGTCCTTTCAATTTATTTATAAATATATAATTGTTAATTAAAAGTAGATAATATGTTAACAGCGCGCAGACATACAATTTGGACTAGGATTTACTATTCGCATGCGTATAGTGAGTCTTATCCATATTTTACACTTGCAGTTAACATATATGTATATATAATTGATATATTATGTCCCTTCAATTTATTTACAAATACATAATTGTTAATTAAAGGTAGATAATATGTTAACAGTTAATAACTTAATATATAATTTGGACTAGGGTTTACTATTGGCATGGACAACTGTGGTCCATGATATAATCTCCCTTTTTGTGAATCATTCATATTTGCATGTAAAACTTGATTGACAAGCTAAGGTGTGTATGTATTGCAAGTATGGTTGTTGTGTTTATATTTCATGAGGAATGGAGAACCAGTCAGACCGGACCAGACTTGGGCAAAGGACCAATTGTATGACTCAAAATGTTGAACAACTTTAATTTACAATACTTCACTTTGTTTCTCAAAGGAATTGAACATATATATTCAACAAAACTGACTTCAAAACTGCGTGTAAATTATTGGGAAGCTAGCTATGGCAATAGTTTGAACATACATATGAAAAGGTTGAACCCAACTCGAAATGTCGATCAGTCTATTATCCCATTCTTAGGGTTAAGTTTTGTGTACAGAAAAAAAAATCGCAGTATATGTGTCTCAGTGAGTAATAATTGAGAAGTTTGCTGAGATTTATCTTAGTTTTTTAATTAAATATGTGTTTCATTATAAAAACAGTTGTTGAATTAATTAAGTTGAAGGATTAGACGAAGTGTATTATATTGAATGTGGCTTGGTGTATAATGTATAGTAGCAATTGAGTCTTGTAGACTTGTAAGTTGGTTCATTGGATTCTAGATTTGGTATGTAAGAGAAGATCTAGATTAATAGACTACTAGAAAAAAACAAAGAACCATATATATGACAATGATATATCATACATGTGATTGTACAATAAAGATAAATGGTGTAATTGATATTATCGATCAAATGCATAGATCAAAATGTTTACAAGAATTTGAATAGTGATACAAGAGTATGAGGGTAAAGTGTTACATAATTTTTTTTTTTTTTTAAAACAACTATTAAGATAATCTTACTAGTGTTTTATACATTATTGAATGACAAAATAACAAATGTTATATGTTTTAAGCAAATGAAGTGTGTTAATGTATTCTCTAATCGCTTTTTGGTTTCCCCTTTCCCTAGCTTCTTGATAAGTGTTTAAATACACTTATTTCTAATACCCTATTAATAATGTTTTTGCTTGTATCTCATTTAGTTTGATGGATTATGCAATGATACTTAATTCATTACTACTTGGTTTTCAAACAAAAAAAAAAAAAAGAAAAAAAAAAAGAAGCAAATATGGCCAAACATACACTTTGTAACATGATGAGGCTATTCTGGTTGTATATCTATCGTACGAAGTTCAATACAAGTGGTTCAAGTTTTATGGAAAGTTAAGACATTCCTTTAAAATTTTCATGTTAATAGTTTTTTAGGATAGATCATGGTAAAAAAACAAGTGGACAAATTTTGATAGGCCTAGTGACACAGTTCTTTAACAAGTAGATAGTATTTGGTCATCTTTTTTTTTTTTTTTTTTTTTTTTTTTTTAATCCAATATAATTGAGGTAATTCAAGTGTTCATGGAAAGCTAAGATAGTCCTCTCTATAATTTTCATGTTCAAAGTTTTAAGAGATGACTTGACCTAAATTATGGAAAAGAACCCAGAGAGATTTTGACACGACCGTGTTGCAAGGTATGTGCCGATTGTTACAACTCTATTTAAATAGTGATTTCAACACTTTTGAGGAATTTTTTGACTTAAACTTCAAGGAAATGATCCAAGGAACTTTTAGGGCTTCAACCACTCTTTGGAAGACGCTTTTACTCCTCGGAAAAGTTTGGACACAAGATTTCTTCACGAAATAAAGGGATGTTGCAAAAATTCCGCCTATGCGCTGGCCGGCTGCCAAGCCTATCACCATAATCGGTGGTCTAAGCGGCCGACTAGGTCACCTAGTCAGTCGATTATCTATTGTTCCTTTTTTTTTTAAATGAGTTATTTCACTCAAATCGACATCGTTTTGAGCGAAATAACCCTAAATTGTTCAAACTTTAAATTTTTTTAGGTTAATATTTAATATTTTAATATTTTAATATTAAACACTAAAGTATTAAATAGTTTATAATCATCAAGTCTTAAAAATTAAAAATTTTTAAAAAAGAAAAAAGAAAATAAAATATACACAGGCGCCCGAGAAGCACCTAGCGATATATATGTTGGAAAAAATAGCTTAAAATGGCATGTGTGCACGGGGGGGGGGGGGGGGAGGTGGAGGTGCAAATCAAATTCCAACTAGAAGAGATTGAAGAAGGCTTGATTCAAGCTCGAGTGCGCGGGCACGAATATCGTCCGGAAATTGATGCCAAACTTTAGAACTGTGCTCTCGGCCTAAGACGCCGAGACGAGCCACACTGCCAGTGCTCTCGGCCTAAAACGCCGAGATGAGGAAAGGCACTAAGGCCGAAACTGGAAACTGCCACACTGCCAGTGCTCTCGGCCTAAAACGCCGAGATGAGGAAAGGCACTAAGGCCGAAACTGGAAACTGAAAGTCTCGGCCTACACGAACCTGTGCAGTCTGTGATCGTTGGGTGTTCAATTCTATCGTTACATTGGTAATGGCGTTGGGTGTTCAATTCTATCGTTACATTGGTAATGGCTGCTGTTACCAGGGGGGGGGGGGGTGGAGGTGCAAATCAAATTCCAACTAGAAGAGATTGAAGAAGGCTTGATTCAAGCTCGAGCTCGTGTGCGCGGGCACGAATATCGTCCGGAAATTGATGCCAAACTTTAGAACTGTGCTCTCGGCCTAAGACGCCGAGACGAGCCACACTGCCAGTGCTCTCGGCCTAAAACGCCGAGATGAGGAAAGGCACTAAGGCCGAAACTGGAAACTGAAAGTCTCGGCCTACACGAACCTGTGCAGTCTGTGATCGTTGGGTGTTCAATTCTATCGTTACATTGGTAATGGCGTTGGGTGTTCAATTCTATCGTTACATTGGTAATGGCTGCTGTTACCAGGTGTAGTGGGGGGGTGCCTTAAAGTGCCCTATTAAAAGCTATTGACTCCTCCACCCCTATATAAGAGAGGCAATGAGAAGCAAATTTTTATACACAAGAGCACAAGCACTCTACACGAAACTTAGAGTTTTTCAAGCCTCAAAATTTCTGCCTCTACTCCTTCTCTTTCTAAGCCTACTGTGTTCAAAACCTTGTCTTGCTCGCCAGATTCCTTGTTTGAATGCTCAAACATTGAATCATAGCAAGTTTTATCCTGAGAAGCCTAGGCCACAACGCTCCTAGCATCTTTGGGAGGTGGCAAATAAGGTTTTAAGGAAAGAGTGCTCACTTGACTCTTGCAAAAACCCAACACCAAACACTAGCCAATTTTTTTTCCTTCCCTTCTTTCCAGAAAATAATAATCTTATTTTTATTTGATTATTATTTGGTTTTCTACCAACGGTACCAACAAAATATATATATATATATATATATATATATATATATATATATATATATATACACACACACATATATACGGAGTATTTTTTTTTTCAACCATGAAAAGAGTGAATTGCAACCCTAGCAATAAGATGACATTAATCCTCTATGTTCGAATCAAATAATTTAGTAGAACTCACAAATCTTTAATGTAATATTTGGATGTTTTAATATGGAAAAGATTTTGATTAATCAACCTAGGGATTAGTGTTGGAAAAATAGCTTAAAATGGCATAAAATGACATAATAAATGTCTATGTTGTGGTGCAATTATTAGTGAGGTCCAGTTCCGATTTGGGTCGGGCGAAGTGGATTCGGGTTCTTCATATTAAGGCGGAGAGATTGATATATTATATTGTACGCTCAAAACGGATAATGAGTGAATGAGAAATTGATTCTCAAAGTAGACCCATTTGAGTTGGAAAAATGAAGGGAAAAAGCTTTAAAGTAGCATTTGTCCCACATTCATTTGGGAAGTGGGTTTGCACCACTATTTATACAAGAGTATTTCTAGAACTTATTAAATTCTATAGCATAGAAGTTCTCTTTTGCGCGCAGGGGGTGCAAATAGTACGTTTTATCCTGAGGGACCGTTTTCTACTAGTGTTCATCCCAAAGCTCTATCTTGGGGAACCTAGGCCGTAACGCACCCTTGGGGGACGGCAAATAAGGTTTTAAGGAGAGAGTGCAACTCGACTCGTACTTACAACCTACCCTTAAAATCCCTTTGTCCTCATGGTTACTTTCTTCCCAGAAATTTTCAGTTTTTTCTCAGAAAATAATAATCTTTTTTTTTTTGTATGACTATTGTTGTTTTTCGTGTATTTTGTACAACAATTAGTTATTATACTCTTGAAAAAGATATTAGGATTAATTAGGTCTTGTAGTTACAAACATGAGCAATTGTTTTAGACATTTACGGAGTATTATTTAGTGTGGTCGGTGATGTCGTAGGGGACGGGAATCAAAGGTTCAAGTACCCTTTATTCATTAGTTCATTTTCTTAATTGTGTTTTAGATTCTCTTTGCTCTTCTTGGTCGTTAATTAGTTATTTATTTTATTATTTTTGTTATTACACCGATCCCTCAATATATATCTACGACTTGATAATAAAATCGTAGTTAGTATTAGTATCCTATGAGATACAATACCCGTTACTCACTTTTCAAACTAAAAAAATAAAAATAAAAATTATAAGTATACTTGCCTAATTGAATTTGTATAATTGCAAGTTGAGTATTACTGCTACAATACTTTTGTTGGATTTTAGACCCGAGGTATAAACAATAATGATGTAATTAAGATGATAAAAGAAAATAATACAACATAATAAGAAGGGGTTAGGAGCCATGGTTTACTTTAATTTGTCCAAGCTACCAGACTACCATGGAAACACACTTAAGAGCTTCTGGGAAGAAGAGTTTGGGGCAGAGGAAGGCCAGAACCCCCCCCCCCCCTCCCCACCCCCTATCCTTATTTCTTAATACCTCCCCATTAAAGAATAATAGAATATATTTCATTTTAATTAAATCTTAAGATAATAGTTAGACTGTACATTTATTATTTATTTATATTAGAGAAACGTTTACTTTTCGCTCCTAAATTATAGTGTGAGTGTAGAATTTATCTACGAGTGTTAATCATACTCAATTTTTGTTCCTAAGTTATAATTGACCTTGCACTTTTTGCCCCTTTGTGCTCACTTTTTGTCCTTTGAGTTATACTAAAATTGTAAATTTTATCCCAAATATTTTATTAATAAAGGGATGAAAATTATAATGTGACTTCATGACCAATAAATTCGGTATCACATAGCCTTATAAATCATTTCACACTGTAATCTAACTATATATAGATCAGAAGACAAAATAGGTCAAGCATGATTGATAAAAAAATATGATCAAGAGTGGAAATCTTATGGATAACACAATAAAAGGCAAGCAAACTACATGTTACTGCTAACTGGTTGGTATTTTTTTCCGCAAGCGTACAAATCAAAGTCAATTTTACAAGAAAAAAGAAAAGAAGAAAAATTAACCTCAAGACAATCTCTATCCTCCACTTGCCAATAGAGACAAAGAAAGATTTGCCTGCATAGGCTTAGCTCAATCGTTTGGTAGGTAATATTTAAAAGAAGAAATCAAAATTCGAACTTTGACAATGTGAGGATTATGCTTAAAGTGGACATATCCTTTGTATGTGCACCGGCACTTGGTGAACAATTGAGTCACCGTGATTGACATCCTTCCAAATGTTCTGTTGGGTTGGGGTTGGAGATTCAACATTTTGGGAGTGGAAGACAGAAAGATTTTGAATGTATATATTTTAAAGATAGTTTTTTTTTTTTTTAAATTAAGGTATTTTAAAGATAGTTAAGGTCAAGGTTTCATACTTTAATCTTTGCTTAAAACTAACCATTAATTATGAACTAACCTTCCATTCTTTAATTGTCCTACTCATCTTTCTTCAAGCAACTAATAATAAGATTGTGCCTAGTGTAGTCACATAAACATCATTTATATTTCTATCCTAAAATTTGTATTTTGTTAATCTGGACCAGAGTCTATAGTGTCTATGGTAAATTCCACAATATAATTTGCATCTAGATAGTATGTTCGATTAAATACGCTTTGAATTATCACTTCTATACTATATAAATTCAATTCTCAACTGCGACTGAACAAGTGAACCAATTTTACGACTTGAATTTGCCTAACTTAGACCTAAAATCAACATTATTTTGACGAAATGACCTTAATTATATTATTATACAATTAAAGTAATCTCAGCTCAAAACAATTCCAATTCAAACAAAAGAAACATTGAAAATTACAACCCATGTTACTCCAGTCTGGTCGGAAATGATAGATTGAGACATCTCCCCCAATTAGGGCCACTAAACAGGGTTTTGAATTGGATATTCGCTATTTTGGAAGTTGGAACCAAGTTGGTCTTCTTTAGCCTTTAGGGACAGTTGATTTCTATCACAATATTTGAACATATATAGGTGATGAAAATAATTAAAAAGAGGTTCGTTTTCATTATTTTTTGTTGGTTTGTTTCTTTCTATAATAACAAATTAATGACTGTGTTGTAAGAATAGATCAGAACATGTATGTTATCCCTTACTAGGCAACGCAAATAATATTCGTACAAAGTTTCTAATAACTTTTAGGCAATAGCCAAGAGAAACGGGCTAATGAGTGATAAGTAAGTGGACATTAATCATTTAACATCCCTTCATATTAAGTCACAATTGAATCGAGCAAATATTGAACTCGATCGACCTGGCGTACGCCAACATTGACCCCGTATTCCCAAACAAAATTGTTGTTGACTCGTGAGCACACATGATGAGCTCAATGGCTAAGCTCCCTCCCTCGACTAGGCTTTGTGGCCAAATTGACTTCAGTTATGGGTTGGGATCATTCAGCTTCTCAAGCTCATTGGTCTAAAATCTCCACTTTACCATTACACTTTTCTTAGGGTTCATTATTGACACCGTATTTTTACATGGATCTCAAAAAATCGAGATGACCTCGTTAAGGTCAATTGGCCAAGGTCACCCAAACTAGCAAGGTGACATCGCTAAGATGAACTTATTCACTCCAAGCCATATCAGGACACCAAGATAACCTTGATGAGCGCAGCTAAGGTCATCCGTCTCAAGCCTTTCACCCTAGAATGACTTCACCATTTTAAGGTCTTCCAAGCCTAGTCTCATTAAGGATGAGCTCATCATTTGATTAAAGTCATTTGACTCAAGTCATTAAAAAATGGGCCATTGATCTAATTACTCCCCCAATAGGAAAATACTTGCACTTAAGTGTTATAATCACACTTCTAAAACATATTTATCCTGTTGAGCAAACTGGAAAACCTCCTAATAGAAGAACCTAAAACTAAGATTATTAAAGATGCTAATAAGGTTTATCATTAAGTTTTTGGCTACCACATAAAGATCTTAGAGACAAGATACATTAATGCGATTATAGTAGATACTACTCGTATTAAGAGGACGTATCTCTATAGTTCGTGTTCATTGTTTCTTTGAGTATACTTGCACCAAGTGGGAGAATGTAACGTTTTCCATTTGAAAACGTAATGAATGGTGCAAGTTTATGGTCATTAAGTAGGAGCCAACTAAGTGTTGTAACGGAAACCGTTACAAAGTCTATATTGATGGCATATAAACTATAAAAGGACAGGTCCCCTGGCCCACTGCACGATTACTATCATTTTGATTTTTTTTTGACATTCTATACTCCATCTTTTGAATTTGTGAGAAAGTGGGAAACACTCTACTGAACAACTACAGCAACAACCAAGGCAATTCACAGCAATACAAGACAATCTACTGAAAAATAACTATGGCTGGAGGTTAATTTACGTTTAAATATTCTTACCATGATTGCATATGAAATTGCAACACAATTACATAATGCTCTCCCATGATGTTCCTCTACCTTTTATGGTCAACAGTCTACAGACAACTAGACAAGCCACTGCACGTACATTTTCAAGTGGCCAAGTTGCAGAAATGTCGAGATGGTGAATCCAAATTCCAATACTAACTTTTTTTTAAAAAAAATAAATGTTTAAGTAAATTGTAGTTCAATAACGATTCTCTTAAATTGGAGATCACAAATTCAAATTTTAATTGAGATATAATTCTCAAATACTATATTATAATAGAGTTTTTTTATCTACTTAAGGCATGTTTTTAAGAATCTTAGAGATCATATAGTGTACTCTTTTGTACAATTTGGATGGTTTTCTCTCTTAAGTTGCGCATATATATATATATATATATATTATTTTGAGAAACATCCCTTAAGGTGCCAAGAATAAACATTAGGTTTGTTCATAAAGGATTTAAGTTGGAGAATCAAATCAAAATGCATGTGATCATAAAAGATATTACTCACTTGTTTTGTTCATGTGTTTTGTTCTTTGATGAGAATTGTGCTAATACTTGCACCAAGTAGACTTTCCTATACGGGCCTTAATTATGTGGTGCAAGTGGACTAGGCCCATTAAGTAATTAATTTTTGAGTTATATCTGAAGAAATTACCATTACCAATTTTGATAATAGCATAGTATTTCTCACGCGCGTGCACACACACATTATGAGTTAGACTAGTTTTTTTTTTTTAAAGGATGAGTTAGACTAGTTAATTGATTGTATTTAATCTTTTAGTGTGATTTGATCCATGTGTATTATAGTCCACTTAAATAAATTTGTTTAATTACTTTGTATTCAGCCAATTATCTACCATGACATCATCTTGACCCAATGTTAAATTATAACAGAGTCTTGCTTAACCAAAGGTGTGACAGTCTCACCGGGCTTGGTGCAGGAAAGCACATGGCTACCACATTAATCTGAGCCTTCCATGTTCCATTACCTGTATGTCTCGTCTCCCATCAAAATTGTTTCTTCTATGGTGGAAGTGGTCACAACAGATTATAAAACTCATTAAATATTCCAATGCAGATATAATTAAGGCGTGTACACGTGTGTGTGGTTACACCAGAAAACGTGTTCGTGGGAAATGATGATCTTCCTATATTTCTTTAACCACAGCATCTACGAAGTCTTGTGCTGGCAAAACCACCGATTCTGGCCAACCATGCCTGCACATAGCGTAGGATTTCTTCTCTTCACTCGTGCAATTTTGGGTTGGCACAGAATCAATAAATCTACAGAATGAAACAAATTTGTCATGATGATTATTTTCCTCTTCTGTTATGATGGGTATAAACTTTCTGGGTAACAAGCTGTTTGGTAAATAGCTGTAAGTTGATTGTGTTAGTAGGTTTGACTAGTTGATAACATTAGTTAATTGTAGAAATATGTTTGGTAAATTAGCTGTTAGTTGATAGTTGATTGCATACAAAATGACTTTCTCAAAAAGTTTATCGAAAAAATTGCTTTGAACAGCTTTTTGAATGTTAGTGTTTTGGAGCAATAAGCTATTACAAAAAGTTAATTAATCAAACACTCATATTGGTTGTTTAATCAAGTCAAACTGCTAATAGTGGTCATACAAGCCAAAATTGGTTGATAGACTAATTATTTTACCAAATCGGGCCAACACCTACTAATCATTTTGTAATTTTTTTTTGAATGATGGTGAAAACCTACAGTCACTATTTAAAAGTGTGTATATTGAGTAAATCCTGCCTTGTAATCCTAGCCTGCAAAGAATCACAAGGAGGTAAACCGATCTTGATTTTTCATTGCTGATCGGTTCAAACTAAGAAGCCAATAGGCCATCCACTCCTGCTAAGAATCGAATTTGTAACCTTGTGGACTTGTGGCTACTAAGTCAATAGCATGATCAACTTAGTTGGTGTTGCAACTTTGAGGATTAAAAAAATGGGGGAAACTGTATTATTGTGTTGTTTATGAAACTAAAACGCAGAACTTATTTCCTAAAGTCAAAGAAATTTGTTTGCTGATCTGATTCTTACAACTAGGCTAATTACAGCCATGCATGTCTCCTTCTATATAGTCCATGGTGTAGAACAGATAAATTAATCACAACCCACATGAATGCATTAATGATTGAGAGGTTTTATATTACAAATTTGTTTAGAAATGTTCTTAATATGCTATCTGTTTTCAAGTTGATGAAGCGAAACAGAGGGAATAAGCTAGCCAAACTAATGAGAAAAAAAGGAATCCAATCCAGGCAGGATGCATCTTGGAAAATTGACAAAAGATGTAATTATTGAGAGTAATGGCACATTGTTGGGAAGCAAGAAGAAACAGCTAACCTTTTGTTAATGCAATTGAAGGGAGATCCACAGCATTTGTTCCAAGCCTGGGAGGAATAAAGAATTGTAAATGATTCGAGTTTGTTGGCAAAGTAAATAACAGGTTGGCTAAGTTCAAGAAAAGGCACATTGCAGTTCTTATCTCCATGCCTTCCAATCTGCCAATATATAACCAAGTCTAGAGCTTATTCTAGCCAACACAGACTTGAGTTTACTTTCCTGCAGAAAATACAACAATGGCAAAATCCAACCATGTCCGATCTATTAGCATTCCCAGCAGATCACATCCGAGCATTCAAAAGGTGGAAGAAGAGCTGACCAAGCTCAAAACATTACAAGTATCAGCCACGCCAGAAGCAGCTACAATCAGCACTGGTCTTCTTGGATTAGAAGAGCTTTACAGGTGCATGGATGATCTTCTTAACTTGCCACAAACCCTTCAAGCCCTCTCCCAAAATCAAAATCAGAAATGGGTTGATGGCATATTGGAGAAATCAGTGAGGCTTCTTGATATTTGTGGTCTAGCAAGAGACTGCATCTCTCAGTTGAAGGAACATTTGAGAGATCTCCAATCCTCCCTAAGGAGAAGAAAGGGAGATTCAAGTACTGAAGCCACCATCACCAGATACACTTCATTCATAAAGAAGATGAACAAGGATGCAAAAAAGTCAATTGCAGCAATAAAGAAAATCGATGATGAGATCGATGGATCAACACCCTTAGATGTGCATCATGACATCTCAGCAGTGATCAGAGCACTAAGAGAAGCAAGTGCAGTGAGCACTTCTATTTTCCAGTCTGTCCTGCTTTTCTTGTCTGTGCCAGTTTTGAAGCCTAAGCCATCTAGGTGGTCACTGGTTTCAAAATTGGTACAAAGTGGAAGAGTAGCATGCGAATACCAGCATGACAACACTTGCAATCTGGAGACATTGGAAGCTCAACTTGAGGCCATTGAGAATCAAATGGAAAGCATATTTAGGTGCATCATTAAATTAAGGAGCTCTCTCCTTAACATCATCTCTTGCTAAGCAATTGTATAGCAATACTTGTATTATCAATTTTGTAGTTACTTGAGACAAATACAATACAGAAGTGATAGTTTATACTCCAACTTGCATCTATCTTCTCTCTTAATCTCTTACTTGAAATCAAGCCCTCCCAGTAACTGCGAAAGATCAGTTAAAACAGTATCATTTGCAACACATCAAGATACTGAGCCATCCATGCACTTTAATACAAATCTTATCATCATACCAAGCTTTAACCAGCTAATCTGTATTAGTAATAAGATATCAGTATTTCAGCATAGCATGCATGATTCATGTTTTGGGTGGTCATGCAAAGGATCTATCATATTTTCTGATTAGCTTTATTCTGTTGTGAGATTTTTCCAAACATCAGAAGCATAAATTTTCCTAGATTTAATTTAGATATCATTCCTCTTGCCTGTGTTAACCACTCCTTGTGAACAAAAGGAAAAATTACAACCCAGAACAGTGCAGGTTAACTAGGATGAAAGTGACAAGACCTGTCACTACCCTTGGCTCTTTTCTTGTCCTTCGATCCCCAAATCTCAATCAAAGTAGATATAATATCTTACAACTGTTTCATAACATTGTATATGCAACACAAAAGCTGAGTATTGAAGGAAACTCCTAGGTTTTTATTACAATTACTTTGTGCATGTGTATTAAGGTAATGTATAAACAAGCTAAGTCACATATGTTTTCAAGAATCAAAGGGGCAGAAATGGTGAGATGCCTGGTCCAAATTCCAAGACAACTAAAGAAATGATTATCAACACAAATTGCAGATGGCAATTACAGTTTTTGCTAACCAAAGGTGTGACCATCTAACCAGACTTCAGCAGGAAAGCACATGACTATCACATTGATCTGAAGCATCCTATTACGTGTCTTGTCTCCCATCAACATTGTTTGTTCCAAGGAAGTCACAAGAGATTATTAAAGTCAATTTTGCAATGCAGATATAAGTTGTGTACATGTGTGTGTGGTTTTCCCAATACCTCAAACATGTCCTGGAAAATGGTGATCTTCATATATTTCTTTAATCACATCATCTCTGACGTCTTGCATTTGGCAAAACCACCGATTCTGACCAGCCAAACGTGCATATAATATAGGATTTCATCCGTTCAGTCGTGCAAAGTTATGGGATGGTGGAGAATAAAAAAATCTACTGATCTACCGAAACAAAATTGTCATCATGATTATGTTCCCTTTCTGTTATGAATGGAGCAAAGTTGCTATGGGGTAAAAATCTTCTGGTGCCTGGCAGGTAGGAGAAAGCATAATCTTCACGAACTAAACAATGATAGTATTATAGTTAACACCTATTATTCATTTTAAAACTTGGAGAATTGAAAAATAGGAAACTGTATTATGAGTATTGTTGGTCAAACTAAAATTGAGAACATATTTCTTTTTTTTTTTTTTAAACCGCAAACTGATCTGGTTCTTACAACTAGGCTAATGACAGCCATGTTTGCTTCTATATAGCCTATAGAGAATAAAGTAGAAGGAAAAAACAAAAACAGCCAAGAAACAAGGCATGCATGTAATACAGATAAAATAATCACAACCCACATGAATGCATTAATGATTGAGGGGTTTTATATTACAACTTTGTTATGAAATGTTTTTAATACGCTTCTGTTTTCAAGTTAGTGCATGCGGTTCATGCAGCGAAACAGACGGAATAAGCAAGCCACATGTTTCTAAACTAATGAGAAATAAAAAGGAATCAAATCCACGCACTATGCATCTTGGATAATTGACAAGAGATGTAGTTGACAGAAATGGCACACTAGTTGGGAGGCAAGAAGAAGCAGCTAACCTTTATTAATGCATTTGAAGGGAGATCCACATCATTTGTTCCAAGCCTGTAAGAAATAAAGAATTGTAAATCATTAGAGTTTGTTGGCAAAATAAGTAACAGGTTGGCTAAGTTCAAGGAATGGCACATTGCACCACATGCAGATAACAATACTACATCCTAGTGCTAATTCTATGTCCATACCTTCCCATCTACCAATATATAACCAAGTCTAGAGCTTATTCTAGCCAACACAAAGGTTGAGTTTACTTTCGAGAAAATACAACAATGGCAAAATCCAACCACATCCGATCTATTAGCTTTCCTAGCAGATCACATTCAAGCATTCAAAAGGTGGAAGAAGAGCTGACCAAGCTCAAAACATTACAAGTATCAACCACTCCCGAAGCAGCTACAATCAGCAGTGGTCTTCTTGGACTAGAACAGCTTTACAAGTGCATGGATGATCTTCTTAACTTGCCACAAGCCCTTCAAGCCTTCTCCCAAAATCAAAATCAGAAATGGGTTGATGGCTTATTGGAGAAATCAGTGAGGCTTCTTGATATTTGCGGTCTAGCAAGAGACTGCATCTCTCAGTTGAAAGAACATTTGAGAGATCTCCAATACAACCTAAGGAGAAGAAAGGGAGATTCAAGTACTGAAGCCACCATCACCAGATACACTTCATTCATAAAGAAGATGAACAAGGATGCAAAAAAGTCAATTGCAGCAATAAAGAAAATCGATGATGAGATCGATGGATCAACACCCTTAGATGTGCATCATGACATCTCAGCAGTGATCAGAGCACTAAGAGAAGCAAGTGCAGTGAGCACTTCTATTTTCCAGTCTGTCCTGCTTTTCTTGTCTGTGCCAGTTTTGAAGCCTAAGCCATCTAGGTGGTCACTGGTTTCAAAATTGGTACAAAGTGGAAGAGTAGCATGCGAATACCAGCATGACAACACTTGCAATCTGGAGACATTGGAAGCTCAACTTGAGGCCATTGAGAATCAAATGGAAAGCATATTTAGGTGCATCATTAAATTAAGGAGCTCTCTCCTTAACATCATCTCTTGCTAAGCAATTGTATAGCAATACTTGTATATAATCAATTTTGTAGTTACTTGAGACAAATACAATACAGAAGTGATAGTTTATACTCCAACTTGCATCTATCTTCTCTCTTAATCTCTTACTTGAAATCAAGCCCTCCCAGTAACTGCGAAAGATCAGTTAAAACAGTATCATTTGCAACACATCAAGATACTGAGCCATCCATGCACTTTAATACAAATCTTATCATCATACCAAGCTTTAACCAGCTAATCTGTATTAGTAATAAGATATCAGTATTTCAGCATAGCATGCATGATTCATGTTTTGGGTGGTCATGCAAAGGATCTATCATATTTTCTGATTAGCTTTATTCTGTTGTGAGATTTTTCCAAACATCAGAAGCATAAATTTTCCTAGATTTAATTTAGATATCATTCCTCTTGCCTGTGTTAACCACTCCTTGTGAACAAAAGGAAAAATTACAACCCAGAACAGTGCAGGTTAACTAGGATGAAAGTGACAAGACCTGTCACTACCCTCGGCTCTTTTCTTGTCCTTGGATCCCCAAATCTCAATCTAAGTAGATATAATATCTTACAACTGTTTCAAAACCTTGTATGTAAAACACAAAAGCTGAGTATTGAAGGAAATTCCTAGGTTATTATTACAATTACTTTGTGTAGGTTGTATTAAGGTAATGTATAAATTAAACAAGCTAAGTCACATATGTTTTCAAGAATCAAAGGGCCAGAAATGGTGAGATGCCTAGTCCAAATTCCAAGACAACTAAAGAAATGATTAACAACACAAATTGCAGATGGCAATTACAGTTTTTGTTAACCAAAGGTGTGACCATCTAACCAGACTTCAGCAGGAAAGCACATGGCTATCAAATTGATCTGAACCATCCTATTACGTGTCTTGTCTCCCATCAAGATTGTTTGTTCCAAGGAAGTCACGAGAGATTATTAAAGTCAATTTTGCAATGCAGATATAAGTTGTGTACATGTGTGTGTGGTTTTCCCAATACCTCAAACATGTCCTGGAAAATGATGATCTTCATATATTTCTTTAATCACATCATATCTGACGTCTTGCACTTGGCAAAACCACCGATTCTGACCAGCCATACGTGCACATAATATAGGATTTCATCCGTTCAATCGTGCAAAGTTATGGGTTGGTGGAGAATAAAAATATCTACTGATCTACAAAAACAAAATTGTCATCATGATTATATTCCCCTTCTGTTATGAATGGAGCAAAGTTGCTATGGGGTAAAAATCTTCTGGTGCCTGGCAGGTAGGAGAAAGCATAATCTTCACCAACTCAACAATGATAGTATTATAGTTAACACCTATTATTCATTTTGAAACTTTGTGAATTGAAAAATAGGAAACTGTATTATGAGTCTTGTTGGTCAAACTAAAATGAAGAACATATTTCCTTTTTTTTTTTTTTTTTTTTTTTTCTAAAGGATACTAAAACCGCAAACTGATCTGGTTCTTACAACTAGGCTAATGACAGCCATGTCTGCTTCTATATATAGCCTATAGAGAATAAAGTAGAAGGAAAAAACAAAAACAGCCAAGAAACAAGGCATGCATGTAATACAGATAAAATAAGCACACAACCCACATGAATGCATTAATTATTGAGGGGTTTTATATTACAACTTTGTTTTGAAATGTTTTTAATACGCTTTCTATTTTCAAGTTAATGCATGAGGCTCATGCAGCGAAACAGACGGAATAAGCAAGCCACATGTTTCTAAACTAATGAGAAATAAAAAGGAATCAAATCCACGCACTATGCATCTTGGATAATTGACAAGAGATGTAGTTGACAGTAATGGCACACTAGTTGGGAGGCAAGAAGAAGCAGCTAACCTTTATTAATGCATTTGAAGGGAGATCCACATCATTTGTTCCAAGCCTGTAAGAAATAAAGAATTGTAAATCATTAGAGTTTGTTGGCAAAATAAGTAACAGGTTGGCTAAGTTCAAGGAATGGCACATTGCACCACATGCAGATAACAATACTACATCCTAGTGCTAATTCTATGTCCATACCTTCCCATCTACCAATATATAACCAAGTCTAGAGCTTATTCTAGCAAACCACAAACAAAGTTTGAGTTTACTTTCCTGTTACACACAGAAAATACAACAATGGCAAAATCCAACCACATCCGATCTATTAGCTTTCCTAGCAGATCACATTCAAGCATTCAAATGGTGGAAGAAGAGCTGACCAAGCTCAAAACATTACAAGTATCAACCACTCCCGAAGCAGCTACAATCAGCAGTGGTCTTCTTGGACTAGAGCAGCTTTACAAGTGCATGGATGATCTTCTTAACTTGCCACAAGCCCTTCAAGCCTTCTCCCAAAATCAAAATCAGAAATGGGTTGATGGCTTATTGGAGAAATCAGTGAGGCTTCTTGATATTTGCGGTCTAGCAAGAGACTGCATCTCTCAGTTGAAGGAACATTTGAGAGATCTCCAATCTTCCCTAAGGAGAAGAAAGGGAGATTCAAGTACTGAAGCCAGCACCACCAGATACACTTCATTCATAAAGAAGATGAACAAGGATGCAAAAAAGGCAATTGCAGCTATAAAGAAAATGGATGATGAGATCGGTGGATCAACACCCTTAGATGTGCATCATGACATCTCACCAGTGATCAGAGCACTAAGAGAAGCAAGCGCAGTGAACACTTCTATTTTCCAGTTTGTCTTGATTTTCTTGTCTGTGCCAGTTTTGAAGCCTAAGCCATCTAGGTGGTCACTTGTTTCAAAATTGGTACAAAGTGGAAGAGTAGCAAGCGAGTATCAACATGACAACACTTGCAATCTGGAGACATTGGAAGCTCAACTTGAGGCCATTGAGAATCAAATGGAAAGCATTTTTAGGTGCTTGATTAAATTAAGGAGCTCTCTCCTGAACATCATCTCTTGCTAAGCAATTGTAAAGCCATACTTGTATATAATCAATTTTGTAGTTACTCGAGAAATACAATACAGAAGTGATAGTTTATACTCCAACTTGCATCTTCTTCCCTCTTAATCTCTTATGTGTATCAAGCCCTCCCCAGTAACTGCAAAAGATCTGTTAACAAATAACAATATCATTTGCAACACATCAACATAATGAGCCATTCATGCACTTTTATATAAATCTTCATAACATGTTTTAACCAGCTAATCTGCATTAGTAACCATATACCAGTAATTCAATATATCATGATTCATGTTTTGGGTGATCATGCAAAGGATCTATCATACTTTCTGATTAGCTTTATTCTCTAGTGATATTTTTCCAAACTTCAGAAGCATAAATTTTCCTAGATTTAATTCAGATATCATTCCTCTTGGCTCTGCAAAGAGTTACTCCTTGTGTACATGTTAAATTACAAGCCGGAATAGTGCTGATTAACAAGGATGAAAGTGACAAGACTTGTCACTACCCTCAACTCTTTTCTTGACCATGGATCCCCAAATCCCAATCTAAGCAGATACAATTTCTTACAACTGTTTCATTACCTTGTATGTGCAACACAAAACTGTGTATTGAAGGAAATTCCTAGGTTTTTATGAGAATTACTGCGTATGTATATTAAGGTAATGTATAAACCAGCTAAGCCACATATGTTTTCAAGAGTCGAAGGGGCATAAATGGTGAGATGCCTGGATCCAAATTCCAAGGCAACTAAAGAAATGATTATTAACACAAATTGCATATGGCAAGAAGAGTTTTTGTTAACAAAAGGTGTGACAGTCTAACCAGACTTTCAGCAGGAAAGCACATGGCTATCACATTGATCTGAACCATCCTATTACCTGTCTCGTCTCCCATCAAGATTGTTTGTTCCAAGGAAGTCACAAGAGATTATTAAAGTCAATTTTGCAATGCAGATATAAGTTGTGTACATGTGTGTGGTTTTCCCAATACCTCAAACATGTCCTGGAAAATGATGATCTTCATATATTTCTTTAATCACATCATCTCTGGCGTCTTGCACTTGGAAAAACCACCGATTCTGACCAGCCATTCGTGCACATAATATAGGATTTCATCCCTTCAATCGTGCAAAGTTAAGGGTTGGTGGAGAATAAAAATATCTACCGATCTACCGAAACAAAATCATCATCATGATTATGTTCCACTTCTGTTATGAATGGAGCAAAGTTGCTATGGCGTAAAAATCTTCTGGTGCCTGGACGGTAGGAGAAATCATAATCTTCACCAACTCAACAATGATAGTATTTTAGACTTATAGTTAACACCTATTATTTGTTTTGCAACTTTGGGGATTGAAAAACAGGAAACTGTATTATGAGTCTTGTTGGTCAAACTAAAATGAAAAAAAAAAAAAAAAATAGAGAGAGAGGATACTGCAACCACATACAGACCTGTTTCTTACAACTAGGCTAATGACAGCCATGTCTGCTTCTATATAACCTATAGAGAATAAAGTAAAAGTAAAAAAAAAAAAAAAAAAAAAAAAAAAAAGCCAAGAAACAAGGCATGCATGTAGTACAGAAAAATAATCACAACTCACTTGAATGCATAAATGATTAAGAGGTTTTGTATTACAACTTCGTTTCGTAACGTCTTTACTATGATCTCTGTTTTCAAGTTGATCCATGAGGTTCATGCAGCGAAACAGAGGAATAAGCTAGCCACATGTTTCAGAACTAATACGAAAAAAAGGAATCCAAGCCACGCAGTATGCATCTTGGAATCTCCTGATTAGCTTATGTGTGTTAGTAATCAGATCCAATCAGTGTATCATGTTCTGGGTGATCATGCAATGGAGCTATGACATTTTCTGATTAGCTTTATTCTCTTGTGAGATTTTCCTAGGCATCAGAAGCATAAATTTTCCTAGATTTATATCAGATATAATTCCCATTGCCTCTGCATAGCTTTAACCACTCCACCTGATCAAAAGGTAAAATAATAAGCCTGGAGCAATGCTGGTTTAACTAGGATGAATGGCGACCACCCTCTGCTCTTTTCATGACCTTAGATCCCCAAATCTAAACCTGAGTAAATAGAATTTTCCTGTAATTGTTGCTTGTCCTTGTATGTGCTACCCAAAAGCTGAGTATTGAAGGAAATTCCTAGATTTCCACATTGATCTGAGCCTTCCATTACCTGTCTCGTCTCCCATCAAAATTGTTTCTTCTATGGTGGTCACAACAGATTATTAAACTCAATTTTGTAATGCAGATATAATTAAGTCATGTACACGTGTGTGTGGGTTTCCCAATACCTATATGTTAAAGCAGAAAACGTGTTCGTGGGAAATGACGATCTTCTTATATTTCTTTAGCCACAGCATCTCCGAAGTCTTGTGCTGGCAAAACCACCGATTCTGACCAGCCATACGTGCACATAAGAAAGGATTTCTTCTCTTCCCTCGTGCAAAATTTTGGGTTGGCAGAGAACCAATATATCTACAGATTGAAACAAAATTGTCATGATAATTATGTTCCTCTTCTGTTATGATGGGGTATAAACCTTCTGGTGCCTGGCAGGTAGGAGGAAGCACAATCTTCACCAGCTCAACAATGATAGTATTTTATAGTTAACACCTAGGGTAAACCTTGCCTTGTGACTCTAGCCGGAAAAAGACAACAAAGAGGTAAACCAGCCTAGATTTTCCATAGTTGACCGGCTCAAACCAAGAAGACCAATGACCAATAGGCCACTCCTGCTAGGAGTCAAACATGTAACCATGTGGTTACTAAATCAATAGCCTGACCAACTTGGTTGGTGTTGCAACTTTGAGGATTAACAAAATGGGAAACTGTATTAATGTATTGTTTATGAAACTAAAATGCAGAAACCATTTCCTAAAATCAAAGATATTTGCATGCTGATACCACATTCTGATCTGATTCTTACAGCCAGGCTAATGGCAGCCATGTCTCCTTCTATATAGCCTATGGTGAATAAAATAGTAGGGGAAACAGCCAACAAGGCATGCGTGTAGTACAGATAAATTAATCACAACCCACATGAATGCATTAATAATTAAGAGTTTTTATAATGCAACTTTGTTTTGAAATGTTTTTAATATCTTTTCTGTTTTCAAGTTGATACATGAGGTTCATGCAGCGAAACAGACGGAATAAGCTAGCCACATGTTTTTGAACTAATGAGAAAAAAAGGAATCCAATCCAGGCAGTATGCATCTTGGATAATTGACATGAGATGTAATTGACAGTAATGGCACGCTGGTTGGGAGGCAGGAAGAAACAGCTAACCTTTTATTAATGCAGTTGAAGGGAGATCCACAGCATTTGTTCCAAGCCTGGGAGGAATAAAGAATTGTAAATGATTAGAGTTTGTTGGCAAAGTAAATAACAGGTTGGCTAAGTTCAAGGAATGGCACATTGCTGTTCTTATCTCCATGCCTTCCAATATGCCAATAATCCCAATATATAACCAAGTCTAGAGCTTATTCTAGCCAACACAAGCTTGAGTTTACTTTCCTGTTACACACAGAAAATACAACAATGGCAAAATCCAACCACGTCCGATCTATTAGCTTTCCTAGCAGATCACATCCAAGCATTCAAAAGGTGGAAGAAGAGCTGACCAAGCTCAAAACATTACAAGTATCAGCCACGCCAGAAGCAGCTACAGTCAGCAGTGGTCTTCTTGGATTAGAAGAGCTTTACAGGTGCATGGATGATCTTCTTAACTTGCCACAAACCCTCTCCCAAAATCAAAATCAGAAATGGGTTGATGGCTTATTGGAGAAATCAGTGAGGCTTCTTGATATTTGTGGTCTAGCAAGAGACTGCATCTCTCAGTTGAAAGAACATTCGAGAGATCTCCAATCTTCCCAAAGGAGAAGAAAGGGAGATTCAATTACTGAAGCCAGCATCACCAGATACACTTCAATCATAAAGAAGATGAACAAGGATGCAAAAAAGTCAATTGCAGCAATAAAGAAAATCGATAATGAGATCGATGGATTAACACCCTTAGATGTGCATCATGACATCTCAGCAGTGATTAAAGCATTAAGAGAAGCAACTACAGTGAGCCTTTCTATTTTCCAGTTTGTCATGCTTTTCTTGTCTGTGCCAGTTTTGAAGCCTAAGCCATCTAGGTGGTCACTTGTTTCAAAATTGGTACAAAGTGGAAGAGTAGCAAGTGAGTACCAACATGACAACACTTGCAATCTGGAGACATTCGAAGCTCAACTTGAGGCCATTGAGAATCAAATGGAAAGCATCTTTAGGTGCTTGATTAAATTACGGAGCTCTCTCCTGAACATCATCTCTTGCTAAACAATTGTAAAGCCATACTTGTATATAATCAATTTTGTAGTTGCTCGAGAAATACAATACAGAAGTGATAGTTTATACTCCAACTTGCATCTATCTTCCCTCTTAATCTATTATGTGTATCAAGCCCTCCCCAGTTAGGCCCAGTTACTGCAAAAAGATCTGTTAACAGTATAGATTTGCATAAATACAAATCAAAGAGGGCATCAAGATAATGACCCAGCCATTCATGAACTTTTAATACAAATCATATCTTCATAATGTACGTTAACCAGCTTATGTGTATTAGTAATCAGATCCAATCAGTGTAGCTTGATTCATGTTCTGGGTGATCATGCAATGGAGCTATGATATTTTCTGATTAGCTTTATTCTCTTGTGAGATTTTCCTATACAACAGAAGCATAAATTTTCCTAGATTTATATCAGATATCATTCCCATTGCCTCTGCAAAGCTTTAACCACTCAACCTGATCAAAAGGTAAAAAGTGGAGCAGTGCTGGTTTAACTAGGATGAATGTCACCACCCCCTGCTATTTTCATGACCTTGGATCCCCAAATCTAAATCTGGGTAGATATAAGTTTCCTGTAATTGTTTATTGTCAATAGTTGTCATTGTATGTGCTACCAAAAGCTGAGTATTGAAGGAAATTCCTAGATTTTTTATGAGGATTACTATGTGATGTGTATGTGTATTAGGGTCTTCTAACCATGAATGTTATAGAGACAAGCCATGTACATTTTCAAGTGGTGAAGTGGCAAAAAATGACGAGGTGCCTGGATCCAAGACGAGTAAAGAAATGTTTATCTACACAAAAATTGCAGATGAGGATTACAATTTTGTGTTAGCCAAAGGTGTGACAGTCTCACCAGACTTGCTGCAGGAATGCACATAGCTATCACACTGATCTGAGCCATTCCATTACATGTCTTGTCTCTCTGAAAAATCATGTGTTCTATGGAGGCCACAACAGATTATTAAAGTTAATTTTGTAATGCAGTATTGCAGTGTACACAGTTGCACACTGGTGGTGATTTTCCCAATACCTCAATGTTAAAGCAGAAAACGTTTCGTGGAAATCGATGATCTTTATATATTTTCAACCACAGTATCTTCAAAGTCTTGTGCTTGGCAAAACTACAGATCCTGACCAGCCATACGTGCACATAATATAGGATTTCTTCCCTAAATGATTATGGGGTATAAACCATCTGGTGCCTAGAAGGTAGGAGGAAGCATAATCTTCACCAACTAAACAATGATAAGATTATAGTTAACACCTACTAATCATTTTGCAACTTTGAGGATTAAAAAAGAGGAAACTATATTAAGAATCTTCTTGGTGAAACTAAAATGCAAAACCCATTTTTGAAAATCAAAGAAATTAGCATTCTGAAAGTGGTACAGATAAATTAAGAGGTTTTATATTAAAACTTTGTTTTCAAATGTTTTAAATACTTTCTCTGTTTTCAAGTTGATGCATGGGGTTGATGAAGAGAAACAGAGGGAATAAGCCACATGTTTCTGAGAGTAATGGCACACTGGTTGGGAGGCAGGAAGAAGCAGCTAACCTTTTATTAATGCAGTTGAAGGGAGATCCACAGCATTTGTTCCAAGCCTGGGAGGAATAAAGAATTGTAAATGATTAGAGTTTGTTTGCAAAGTAAATAACAGGTTGGCTAAGTTCAAGGAATGGCACATTGCATCACATGCTATTCCTATCTCCATACCCTCCCATCTGCCAATATATAAGCAAGCCCAGACCTTATTTTAGCCAGCACAAGGTTGAGTTTTCTTGCCTGTTAAAAAGAGAAAAAGTAGAACAATGGCGAAATCCAACCACATCAGATCTTCTAGTTTTCCCAGTATATCACATCCAAGCATCAAAAAAGTGGAAGAAGAGCTGAACAAGCTCAAGACATTACAAGTTGCATCCATTCCTGAAGCAGCTACAATCTGCACTGGTCTGTTTGGATTAGAGCAGCTTTACACATGCATCGATGATCTTCTTATCTTGCCACAAACCCTTCAAGCCATAACCCAACATCAAAACAAGAAATGGGTTGATGACTTATTGGAGAAATCAGTGAGGCTTCTGGATACTTGTAGTCTAGCAAGAGACTGCATCTCTCAGTTGAAAGAACATTTGAGAGATCTCCAGTCCTCCCTAAGGAGAAGAAAGGGAGACTCAAGTACTGAAGCCAGCACCAGGTACACTTCATTCATAAAGAAGATGAACAAGGATGCAAAAAAGTCAATTTCAGCTCTAAAGAAAATGGATGAAGAGATTGACGGATCTACAGCCTTAGATGTGCATCATGACATCTCAGCGGTGATCAGATCACTAAGGGAAGCAAGTGCAGTGAGCATTTCTATTTTCCAGTTTGTCCTGCATTTCTTGTCTGTGCCAGTTTTGAAGCCAAAGCCATCTAGGTGGTCACTGGTTTCAAAATTGGTACAAAATGGAAGAGTAGCGTGTGAATACCAACACGACAACACTTGCAACCTGGAGACTTTGGAAGCTCAACTTGAGGCCATTGAGAATAAAATGGAAAGCATATTTAGGTGCTTGATTAAACTAAGGAGCTCTCTCCTAAACATCATCTCTTGCTAAGCAATTGTATAGCCATACTTGTATATAATCAATTTTGTAGTTACTCAAGACAAACACAATACAAAAGTGAAAGTTTATACTCCAACTTGCATCTATGATCTATGTCCTCACTTATGTTTATCAAGCCCTCCCCAGTTCCTTTAAACAGATTCCTTTAACATTATGCATTTTGCATAATTATTATCATTGAGGGCATCAAGATAATGATCCATTCATGCACTTAAATAAAAAGCATATCTTCATACTGTGCTTTAAGCACCTTATCCATTTTATTAATCAGATCAAATCAGTATGGCAGGATTCATTTCCTCGGTAACCATATCCAGTAAACTGATATTTTCATGCTTTAAAAGCATTAATTTTACTAGGTTTGTTTCAGGCATCATGCCTGCCTCTTGCCTTTGCAAAGCATCCACCAATACTTGGACGCAGTAACAAAACTCACCACCACTCTCTGCTCTTTCCACGAACAGAGATCATAAAATCTCAAAACCGACTAGACAGACATGCTTTACTACAACTGTTTGGTGTGTGCTACAGAAAAAGTTGAAGGAAGTTCACAGGTTTTATGAGAATTACTAATGCAGTAGCATTGGATGTCATCCTAACATCCGTGGAATAAAAATCCGGTGGTAGGGTTCTGAACCCCCATTTTCTTGGTTGCTTCTTTGCCTCTAGGGATCGGAGTAGAATACTACGACGCATCGAGGGATTCGCTACAAACACACATATATATGTAGCATTGAATGTCATCCTAATAAAGTAATAATGTTGCATTCCCATTTTATTTCACCTCCCAGTTAGGGGTCACCACGGTTCCGGTTCCGGTTCCGGTTCCGTGGATGGTGAAACCGGAACCGGAATCTTATAGTAAGGTTCCGATTTCGGTTCCGGTTCAGAATCGGTGGTTCTGGTTGGAATCGCCGGTTCTAACCGGAATTATTAAAAATAACACTATAATATTTAATTTTTTTCGGTTTGGAACTGGAACCGCCGGTTCCGGTTCCAAGATTTTACAAACCTTAACCGAAACCGTACGGACGGTTCTGGTTCGGTTCTGGTTTGCACAGTCATGGTTCCGGTTACCTGAACCGTGGTCATCTCTACTCACAGTCTCGGTAAGGCAGTAAGTAGATTCTTTATTATACCAAACACTTTCAATCATAACAGCAAGCTTAACAACTCTTCAATTTTCAGCTCTGAGCTTATAACTTTTTAACTTTTAGCTCCTAGCTTATAGCTTTTCAGCTAGGTTTGCCAATAAGAGTCGTATTGTTTTGCATAATAATCGGTCCTGGTTGTTCACTCACCGTGTCTAGTCATGCCTGGAGGGGTCCGCTGTGGTGGGGAGGATTTTTGACTAAAATAGGAATGAGACTAGACTGATTGACAAGAATGGGAATGAAATTTTTTTTAACAAAAAGGGGAAAACAGAGTTTGGGAAACGCAGTTGAGCTGAAAACCGCATTTCCCAAACTCAGTTGTGCTTGATGGCCACGTCAATAACAGCCGCATTTCCCAAATGCGGTTGTAGTATAATATACGACAACTGCGTTTTCCAAATGCGATTGTCGTGTACACAAATACGCATTTGAAAAACGCGGTTGTCGTATATTATACTACAACCGCATTTTCCAAATGCGGATATGCTTCCCGATTTCCGGTCAGCGCCGGCAGCCAAAACGCATTTGGGAAATGCGTTTTTCGAACAAAAAAACGAAGTTGCCATAATGGAATGAAATAAAAGTAAAATATGTGATGAAGAGATATAATATGCTCTGTTTAAATTCACGAAGGCAAATGGACATATTTATACCCAAAGTTGTATAATATATCTAAAAATAATAATTTTCTATTGTACAGCCCATGTGATACCTGACCCATATGGACTATCAACTTTTATGATAACACATATATTGCATGTCAATTTGGCGTGGAGACCGAGACAACCTAAGAGACTACACATGGAGCAGTCAAACGTGCAGACAGCCCCAAATGGGGCTTTGGGGCAGTCAGTCGAGACATTTTGTCTCGGTTGACTGCCCCACAATCCGTGTGCTCACAGCCCATGTGGGGTGAGCACGCGGACTGTCACGCGTACATATATACCCCATCCGTAATAGTGTAAGTTTTAGTGGACCAATGAGCTCAACCGCATTTCTCAAATGCGGTTATGTGGCTTCGAATTTCGTGCACCACTAATGTAGTACACGGCTATAAATGATGTGGTCTCCCCAGCAAAATTACTTACTATGATCATAAAACACAAACTCGTATAATGTTAGCATCCCTATTGTTTAAAGTAGCAAAGCACAAACATAATATGTGGAAGATGTGACATATATTTCTATCTTTGGAAAAAAAAAAAAAAACAAAACAAAACAAAAAATGGTAAGAATAGTAGATATATATGTATATGTTGTAAAGTTATATAAGAGTAGGTAATATGTACATGTTGTAAATTTATATATGTATATATAGTACTCCGTAAATGTTTTTTTTTTTTTTTTTGCATAAATTTAATTTTTACACCGAATTTATTTGTGTTGGAATGTAATAACTTTCTCGTTTTGATTTGTTTGATTTACAGCTACAAACTATGTGGAGTTAGAGCTTTTGATTGACTTGCAATTAAGACTCGCGATTAGCAAACAACTTGCAATTAATTCTCGCGACATATTTTTATTCCTAAAAATACGTTGCGAGTTTTAATTGAAAAGTTTATATTATTTGAGCCTTTTGGTTGGATTTGGGTGGATTTCACACCTCTCCCACACCATCATTTTCCTTGTGGTTCTTTGCCTCCTTTCAGAGATGTCAAGAATCGCCACACACATATATATATATATATATATATATATATATATATATATATATATATAATTTCACTTCATGGTTACAAGAGCTAGTGGGTCTTCTTGACTTGGAAGCAGAAAGACTGATCCTACAGACTTTGTGTTTTTGTCCGTGAAGATTGTTGCTGCTAAAAGGGCTCTTAAAAGACAAACATCCGCGTCATCTTATGTGATTTCTGCGCACAGCAACAGAAGCGATCGTTCTAATTGTAGTTGTTGTCTGTATGAGCAAGATATATGTTATAAATTTGTAAAATATATATATATATATATATATATATATATATATATACACACACACACACACACACATATACTTAATAAAATTTATGCTTTATTATGGTGTTGATCACATTTCATTTTTAACATATTTGCTATAATAAAATCAATTACATGTATTGAAAAAGGAGAAACGACTAATAAATTCATTTTATTGAGATAGGAAAAAAAATATTTCGTGAAGTGCACATTGCTATGGCTGCACTAGCCGACTGACGTAGCCGGAATGAGACTGACGTGACCGGTCGCTGTTTGATGTGATAGTTACGTCAGTTAGACTGGCGTGACTGTCAATTGTACTGACAGTCACGTCAGTCACGATAAATTGTTTTAAAAATTTGTTTTTGTTAAATTATATGCGTTAGTAAAATATGCGGGCTCACATCTGGCGGGAATAATGCATTAATATTAATTGAAAAAAAAAACTTTGACTACGGGAATGAAAATGAAATGAACAAATATTAAAAGCATTTCACACAGTGAGAATGGTTCATTAATGTAAAATCATCTCATTGACGTCGTTAATTGGTGGATTTCGCCGTATTCATTCTTCAAAAGTCAAATATTTCATGAACCTTATGCACTGTAAATGTAATGTTACCGGGATCAAACCGTCGAGTATTTCTCCTTCCACCAAATTGATTAAATTCTCTCTTTGGACTGTAAGAGTCGACGCTAAATAAGTAACATTCGAAAATGAAGAATCCTGTATGTCGAAATAGGACAATGTCTTCAGGGTATAAATTATTTTCCGTCTTGAACTCACTAATTCCTGTTGTAAATTGCATATCTTCGATATAAACTTTTGTCCATGCGCTATGATGCCACAATATTGCTTTTGTCGTTAGGTGTTGCATTAGATGGCGGTGCATACAATTTGGAATTCTCTATTATACAAGTGTATACAGTATGTCAGAATGAAAGTAGTGTTGCAATTAGTGTTAAAATGAAAGTAAATTGATAACTAATTACCATGTGTAGGTAAGATGTAACTAGAATAGTGAACCAAGTCGTAGCATAGTAACTCACATCAGGCATATGCATTAGATCGTTGCAAGCTAGTAACAAAATGAAAAAACATAAATGAATCTTATCGGCATTATTAATTAATAAAATGCGCTAAAACTTACGTGAAGGGAAACATATTTGTTGCAGACATTCAAATATGACCAAAGCATATCGTTTTGCATCTTCTATATTTGCAAAAATCATTGATTCGGGCACGGGTAAACCTAACATCAGTAGATATCGACCCCAACCACGAGTGGGATAAGATACAAAAGTATCACAGGGTCTTCGATCTACACTTGCATACACAATTTTTCTTCCATGGATGGTTATTGCCTGATACAACAGTCGATGACAAAAGAGAAGAGTGAGTCCAAGAAGTATTTCAAAATCATCGAATAGATCCATTGTTTATCACAGAGTAGAAAGAAGGAGAGCTATAATTTCTTTTAGACGATGATGAAATCAGTAGTAGTTATATTGGGGTGGCCTTATATATATATATATATATATATATATATATATATATATATATATATACTAGTTTTTTTTTTTTTTACGCGCATTGCACGATTGGCATAA
Organism: Ipomoea nil; assembly: GCF_001879475.1. NCBI lineage: Eukaryota > Viridiplantae > Streptophyta > Magnoliopsida > Solanales > Convolvulaceae > Ipomoea > Ipomoea nil. The sequence continues at coordinate 1,916,181 of NW_017619597.1, forward strand.
TGCCCAATGTTTTTTTAAATAAGTATTTAAGTATATAAATGCAAGATTATATTGGAATTGTTCATGCATAGATAATTGAATGTTGAATTTGCGTATTTAAATAGGTAATTCTAAGTTTACAAATGCAAGATAATATAGTCAAAATTGATTATAATTTTCAATAAAATAATTGTATAGGTATGGTTGAAACCAAATACGTGACATAAGGGAGAGCAAATAAAAATTAGGGCATAAAATATTAAATATATACTAATATTGAAGAGCTAACTGCTGATTGCCAAACAAGGACATTGCGAGGTAGTTTCCCACTTCAATTTGCTGTGCGATTAGAATACTATTTTTGTCAATAAATCCCCCAAGTAGTTAATATGATTGACTTAATTATATCTTTTATTTTTTTATTTTTTCAAAACAATTATTATTATTATTATTATTATTATTATTATTATTATTATTATTATTATTATTATTATTATTATTAAATATATGTATACCCTTAGGTCATTTTACATGTTAATCTAAACAGCTATTTTTTTCAAATATTTGTTTACCAATCGTTGATATAATTCGCTGGTCAAATCCGCTAATATAATCCGCTAACCGCTAATTGCCAAACAAGGACATTGCGAGATAGTTCTTACTTTAATCTGTTGTGTGATTTGAATACTCTCTTTGTCAACAAATCTTTCAAGTAGTTAATATGATTGGCTTTATTAATTATATATTTTTTTTAATTATTTCATAGTATTAATAAAATACTTGGTAAATAAATATATAGCATTATTTTGTATTATAACTTTGATATTTAATTAAAAAAAAAATAGTGCACAATAAAGATAATAGACAATGTAGTGAATATAATAAATTGATGAATTTGAATGTAAAGAATTTTTACATTGGAGAAATATAAAGACAATATAACTAATAAAATTATTTCTCTTAATTAATTTATTGATAATGAATAAATTTTTTTAATAAAGACATTGTAGAGATAATGCAGCGAATATAATCAATTGATGAATTTGAATGTAAAGAATAGAGAAAAATAAAGACAATATAACTAATGAAATTATTTCTTATTTAATTTATTGATAATGAATAATTTTTTTGAATAAAGAAATTGTAGACACATAATTCTAAATTAAAGTAATGCATATGTATTTTTTTGTTGTTGTAGCTAGTAAATTATTATTTATACCAACTTTGATTGGGATGGGATTCGAACCTAAGACCTTTCTTATTGGAATCAATGAGTAAGTTAACGGTGAACTAACAGAAATTAACGGAAAAAATAATATTTAACAGAAAAGTTAATGGATAATCATATTCATTAAGGATAAATTAGGAAATCTTAAGGAAAAATTAAAATCTGATCAATCTGAGCCATTCATTTGATCAAAAAATTTGACCGCCATTTTTTCTACCTATTATAGGCCTAACTCTCTTGGGCTCTTATTAGTGTGTGTGTGTGTATATATATATATATATATATATATATATATATATATATATATATATATATATATATATTATAATAATAATAATAATAATAATAAGCAGGGCCGTGTGGTTTCTTGATGTCCGGACTAAACATAGAAACTCTATAATTCGGACAAATATGAGAATATAGCAAAAAAAAAAAATTGTCTGCGTTTGAGAAATGCGGTTATGTGGTGGCTTCGAAATCCGTGCTTAAGCCGGACAAACATAGACCACATCCGCAAAATAGCAAAAATGTAACTAAATCACATTTGGGAAATGCAGTTATGACGACACCCCATCCCCAAACCGCATTTGAGAAATGCGATTTTGTGTGGACTAGTTTTGTTTCGAAATCCGTGCTATAAGCATACCAGTAGTAGAGGTCTATCAATTCAGTTGTCTAAAGAAGCAAATATCAATGATAACATTTGGAAGTTTGCATATATTTCTACCTATGGGGAAAAACAAAAAGAAACGGTAAGAAGAGTAAATATATTTATATGTATGTATGTTGTAGTAGTAAATTTATGTATGTATATATAGTAAATGTTTAATTTTTATTTAATTGTTACCCAGTATTTATTTGTTTTTGAATGTAATGAATTTATCGTTTTCATTTGTTTGATTTATAGCTTCAAATTATGCGGATCTACACCTTTTGATGGTAAAAGTCATCCGATTAAGTCCCGCGATTAACAAACATCATGCGATTAAATCTTGCGACATATTTTTATTTGTAAAATATGTTGTGAAATTTAATTGAAAATTATATATTTGTATTTTCAAGTCGGGGTTGAATTAGCCAAGTATTCAACTTTAATGCCGCTGCCTAAGATCCCTACTTGTACTGGATGTAAGCTGAAATTAAGCAAGGAAGCGTTCGTTGCAGTTGCAGTTGTTGTCTGTATGAACATTGTCCCCATTGATGTCAAAAAAAAGATGGAGTTAATTCAACTCACTGAAGGAGATGATGAAACTTCTTGGATTGCTGAACCCTCAGGTATGTTTTCTATCTGCTCAGCTTATAACTTGATTCATGGACATGCCTTGTCTGTGCAGACCCCCATCTGGAATAATCTGTGGAAAACAAAAGTACCCTCTAAAATGAAGACTCTGTTATGGACTGCCCTCCATAATAAAGTCTTGGGGAATGCTGAACGAAGAAGGAGAGGTTTCACTATGAATGGTGATTGCCAACACTGCCCAAACCAGGAAGAGACGACGGAGCACATCTTCCGGACCTGTCCCAAGGCGGCGGATGTCTGGGAAACTCTACAGGAGATCCTTGGCGATTGGACGAACACCCAAGCAAATTTCAAAGATTGGGTAGCGAGCAACATCCAGCCGACTAGGAAGAGGACGGACGGGTTTAACAAGCCAACCATATTCATAGTCACAATATGGTGGATATGGAGATGGCGGAACAATAACATTTTTCGTGGTGAAGAAATTGAAACCCCGAGGAAGGCGGCATGGATCCTTGAAGCTGGGAAGGAGATTGAGCGGGCCTTTGAGCATCTCCAATCAAAAAACGACATAAGACGCAAGGGGAACGACACGAACCCCCACTGGACTCCATCGAATGTGCATGCGACAACGCTGAATGTCGACGCCAGCGTCAAACACACCACCAAAAAAGCTGGGTTTGGGGGAGTCCTTAGAACAGCTGATGGCAAGTGGTTGCGGGGCTTCATTGGTAAATCAGTCTACACTTATGCTACAATCATCGAAGCGGAGGTAATCTCGAAGGGGCTATCATGGGCTTGGAACTTGAACATCAGAGACATTGAAGTCCAGACAGATGCTGAAAGGGTGATCAACTGGGTGCATGGAGATGAAGCTTTGAGGGGTCCCATCTGTGACCACATTGAGAATATTCGCCAAATGTTGAAGAGTAATTGGAAAGTTTCCATCCGAAAGATTGTCCGAGAACATAATGAATGCGCCGATTCCCTAGCCAATATAGGCGTGATCATGAACAGAGACTGGAGCGAGCTTTCTTGGTGCCCACCTGGGCTGGAGGAGATAATTGACAACGACCGTTTGCATGCCACTTGGTCCCGAAGGGATAGGACCTAGTTTCTCTTAATTTGGGGTGTCCCCCTCCTTGTCGTTTAAATAAATAAATAAATATATATATATATATATATATATATATATATATATATATATTCTACATGTATGCATGTAACTGATGTATCAATATCCTGTGAAATTTAATTGAAAAAAGAAAGGTTGTCCCCTACTTACATGTTTGCTATTTCAAAATGAAATTCATGTACTGAGTTTTGCTGTATGATTTTTTTTTAGGGACGTGACTGTCAGTCACGTCACTGAAGCTGACTGACGTGACATGTCACGTCAGTCAGCTTCACAGTCACTTTCCGTGCCTATTTAAATCACCTTCAATCGCAACCAAATAAATGCCGTCAAGATCGTCATGGTGTTTAATAATGGCGCGGTACTTGTGGCCTTCCCTTTTCAACATCTCATCGAAAATATTACGTGGCCATTGCAACCCACCTTGTTGCATTACCAATCCAGATGTACGCCTCTCAACAAACATCAATGCAGATTTTTCGTTCGTTAGCTTTACTATCGCCGACACAAGCAAAAGACGATAACGCTTTAAACTGTTGTTGAAAGATTCCGAGCTGTTGGTCGTCATCAATCCATGTCTAAAGCCCCCATCGTGACTTAGGGACCAAAACCGTGCTGGGATTTCCATCAAGTAATTATATGTCTCTTCATCATTTGCGCAAATTAAACTCATTACAGCCTCAAACCCCCTTACATCCATAGCACAACCGGCTTGCCAAAACAATTTTTTTAATTCTTTGTTCTTAAACTTGGTCATCAAATTTGACCACAGATGTCGGCGGCAGTACCGATGCTGGACTCGCGGCTCAGCCAGTTCTGGTAATTCGCAAAATGCGACGTCGATACCACCGTGCCGATCGGAGATGATACATATGTGTTTAAGATCCCCAAACACATGTTGTGCCACCAATGTCAAGAACCAACTCCAACTATCTCCCGTTTCAACGTCAATAATTGAGTATGCAACTGGATGTATTTCTTTGTTAGCATTTATAGATAATGCTAATAGAAGGTAACCTTTGTACTTTCTGTACAAATGCGTACCATCAACCGTAAGTACGGGTAAGTAGTATTTAAACCCTTCTATAGCGGGTTTGAATGCCCAAAAAACATACTTAAACCAGAACTCATTCGGGATAGTCGTTGGCGTGCTGACAATATCAACAACAGTTTCTGGGTTTGTTTGCTGTATGGCCATTAACGTTTGTGGCAATATGTTGTAGGACTCATCCCACTTACCATACAGCGTCTCCAACACGATGACCTTTGCGTACCAAGCTTTCTTGTAATCAACACAAACACCCCATTTTGCCTTAACATCTTCGATGACGTATTTAATTTTGTATCGTAGATCCTCTACAATTTTTTGCAAAATTAGTTCCGAAATCACTTTACTGGTAAGGTTGTAGTCGTCTCCGCCCTGCGTATAATCCACACAGCATCCGTGGATATTATGAAACTTTTTTACTATCCAACCTTCGGCATTTAGAATATGCACAACACTAATCATCCACGCACATTGTTCGAGATATAAACAGGTAGCCTTCCAATATTTGCTCTTCTTGGCCGCTGTTTTGAATTGTGTATGTTGGTCAAGATTATGTTGTGTAACCATATTCTTTAACTGTCGGTAGCTGTCGAACACCATTCCAACCGCAATGGATGAACTCGCAGTTTGAAAAGCATTCCCGTATGCTGTATAATCATTGTACCATGCTGCATCATGTGTTTGTCGACCAGATGACATATCATGCATAGACGTGTTGACAGACGATTCAACCTCTTCACTTGGCACATAATCATGGTTGTCATCATCATCAGAAGGAAACAAAAATTCATCTGCGCTTGTTTTTTTTTTCGTTGTCCAAAACGGCATTATTTGCGTCACAAATAAGATGTTCCGGTTGCACCATCTGTATGTGCTCTGATTGCGTGTTTTGTACAGACCGACCAACATTACGCCTTCGTCGTTCATGTGTAATTGGAACACGGTCAATGTTGCTACCACCTTGAACAATGTTTAGATTCAATGTTGAATGGGGAGGCATTTGAAGTTTCACAAAAAGCACTAACGCCCCGAACGTGGACATCACTTCCAAAAAAAAAAAGACCACGCCTGATTATCTTTTATTGGAAATGGATAAACAACATCACCTTGAGATTGATTTGATTGAAATTTTCCCCACAATAAAATTTCGCCAACAGTATCTCCAATTTGGAGACAATTCTTTATCTCGGACACTAGCTATTCGAACGAACATGTTTCAGAGACAAACACGACATTTTGCGGAGCAATATTGAAATCAACATCATCTCTACAACCTTCATGTACTGGATGACGACATATCAACACAACAACCTGGTTACCTATAGAAAATAAAATCTTGTACATGTCACAAATATAATATAAATAATTTCATATAAATTTTAATCAATTTTTTTTTAATTCAATCATTATAAAGATGTGAAATTCATACCTGCCATTTTCCGTCAGGTAATTCCTACGAAAAAAATATACATACACAACAAAATAACAGATAAAAATTTACAAAACAAATAATGCTAATATTTACTAAGCTTTAACTAACCACCGATTGAATATGTTAACTTTTACTCTAAACTTCTTGCATCAACCATTCTAAAAAGAAAAAAAAAAAATTCTTGCAGACTCCAAGTATCCACGTTTTAACAAATTTTAAATAACATATCCAAATACATATCCCAAAATTAAATGATCTCAACGGTTAAAACACAACATTTCTTGAATATCGCAAAAACCCACATGGGCTTTCAGATTTCACTACATGCCCAACCATGCGTGACAGCCCATGTGGCTAGTACATGGCCCGCTGACAGCCCCAGGGGCTGTGGCTGTCAGCGGATTATATGGGATGTCGTAATGACAGCCCCATGTATGATAAAGCCGTTATAATTTTATTTTTTTGGATGTATTATACAACTTCGGTTATAAATTGTTCCATTTGCATTCGTGATTTCAAACACAATATTTAGTTATGAAGAATTACATGTTTTATTTTCCTGAATTTCAATATAGAAAATCCGTTTTTTTTTTCGATTTTAAAGTTTCAAAAATGTTAAAGATTTTATCGCACTCTTATACATGTGATAATAATGTTGAATGTCATGCAATTAAGTCTCGCGAATGTATTTGAACCCAAGAAGTGGAAATGTGAAGCAATTAGGAAGGGAAAAGAGTCATCTGCCATTGCTTTGCGCCTGTTGATTGGGTTTGAGGAAAGAGCAAGTGCTTGTTATTACGGTGCCGGTTACGATCACAATTGTCTGCTCTTGTTTTGCGCCTTTTTGCTGGGTTTGCGGTGAGTTCCAAACCACTTATTGCCCTTATATAATTTTTTTAATAGACCCATTGGGTCTCGACAATTTTTTGTTTGACATTATGAGACCCAATGGGTCTACCCTCGTCAAACAAAGGCCGCTGATAGCCCGCCCATGTGAGGGCTGTCAGCGGCTTTCCTAATTTCTGCACAGCCCACATGGGTTGTCACACACTCAACCACATCTACATGGGCTATCACACACTTATTTAATAAAGATGTTATTTTTTTGGTTGTTTGTCCGTATTTTTTTTCCCTATAAATTTCAACTATCCCACATCAATTTTGACATTGATCTTTACACTCAATCTGTTTTTTCTATTTTGTACAAAATATGGCGACGAAGATTTTGCTTACATTTTCTCAACTTTCTCTTAACTTCTTGTCACCATCCTTTGGTTGTCAAGGACAAGTTTATTGTCATTCGATTAAATCTCGCGCACTTGTGATTGTGCTTAGGGATTGAAAGTTTGATATTTTTTCCTAGGTTGTTACGTTGTCGAGATGCTCCTCAATCAAAGTTCCAATGACAACGAGGGGTTGTTCTTTTGTCACAATAGTAGCCTGACATTTTCAATGACATGTTCCTTCAATTCCAAATCCAAAGAGGAGATTATTCCTTCGTGGCCCAGATTTTGTAACCAGACATGGAATGCGCTCCGACATGGGCTTGCCTTTGATGGATTTGAAACTCTAATTTTTCTAAAGACTAATTTCCTAAAGAGTTTGCACTTACAAGGCATTTAGGGGATGTGCCCGGTTGGGTTGCATAAACATATTTGGATTCAAGTTAGAAGACCGCCTGTTTTATTGTAAAAACAATTGCGGGACTTAGATCAATATTTTGTCATTTATTCAAAATATTATTAAATGTGTAATTTCAAGCTATGAAAATTGTAATCCTATACTATATGACTTATATATGCCATGTACTCGACAATTTATTTATTAACAATACGCAAAATATTTTAATTAAATACTATATCATGAAATGTGCATATACAAATGTCATGTTGAATTTTTTACGGCATTCTCATAAAAAAAAACCACAAATTACAAGCAAATCTTATGTTTACAAAATTTTTGATATTGATGTTTTCTTATCTTTAGTTTTAGTTGTGTGTAGTTTCATACAACAAACATCTTTCAGTTTCTTATTTTCTTATGAATTTTGTTCTAAAATCGAAATTCATAATGTCTTGTTAAATACACACATATATTCATTCTAATCAAAGTATCAAACTCTACTCTACTTAGGTTCATAAACAATTCAATATGTAAATGTAGATTTCCGGATAACTAGACGCGCGTTGGACTTGCGAATTATACGCCACTTTGAAAAATATTATGGTCGCCGGAAACCGGGGTGAAATGGGGACATGTTTCCCGCCGACCAAGAACCATATCCGCATTTGGGAAATGTGTTTCGAAAAACGCATTTCCCAAACGTGTTTTGGCCGCCGGCGTCGGTTGGGAATCGGGAAGCATCTCCGCATTTGGGAAATGCGATTTTAGTATAATATACGACAACCGCGTTTCCCAAACTGCGTTACAAATTGTGTGTGTTACAACTTTAGTTTCGACATCACTGTGTACTGCATTTTACAAATTTCAATTGGTGTTAGAGCCAAACTGCTTAAGTTATTAGTAGGATCCTAATGGAGTTTTCCAGAGAATGACTGTCAAGCACCAGGCCCCCCTGCCCTCTTTTGTACAAATTTCTCCTACTGGAAAAGCTATAATGAAAATATATATTTTGGCACAAGGAGAAGGAGTATGGAATGCTATAGAGAACGAGAGGAAGGATCCAGTTGATAATAAAGGTAATCGAAAGCCTAAAATCAACTGGAGCAATGAAGAAAGAAGTGAATATGATTTCAACTCAAAAGCAATGAACGCCATCTATGGAGCGGTAAGTGAAGATACTTTCAAACTAATCGCTACCACTGGCATAACTAAAATTGCATGGGACATATTATGCAATCATCACGAAGGAAACACATCTGTCAGGCAATCCAAGTTACAAATGATACAAACAGAGTTCAAAAATTTAAAAATGGGAGAAGAGGAAAACATTACACAATTTAGTGCAAGAGTCTTAGAAATTGCCGGAGATGCGTTCAACTTAGGCGAACCTATTCCTGAACATAGGCTCGTCAATAAGGTTCTACGCTCTCTACCTGAGAGATTCATGATAAAAGTTACAGCCATCCAAGAAAACAAAGATCTAAACACCTACAAACTCAGTGATTTGATGGGGAATCTTCAAGCATATGAGCTTGAGATACTACAAATCAAGAAAAATAATGACAAAGAAATTGCGTTCAAATCAAAGCAGGAAGAGAGTTCAGAAATTGATACCGACACCATGGAGCAGTCAATTGCTCTTTTTAACAAAGAACTTCAACAGAGTTCTCAAGAAATTCAACAGGTTTAGGAACAAAAAACCTTTGAATAATCAAGGGAGCTTCACACCTGGATAAACCAACCTACTACAAAAAGAAGAGATAACCAAAATCCCAAAATGGTACACTGCTATGAGTGCAAAGAGTTTGGACACATTCAGTCCGAGTGTCCAACATATCTAAAAAGGAAGAATAAGACCTATGTGACAACCCTAAGTGATGACTCAGATAGTGAAGAAGATACCAACACTAATTTTGTAGCCTTCACAACAAGTCACAAAGATGATGAAGAAAACGGAGATGATCTACGTGAACTATTAGATTCTCTTATACTCAACTGCATGCAAAATGGGAACAGATCATCCTAGTAAATCTAGGTCTCAGCAAGAAAATCGGTTTCTAAAAACCGAAAACGAGAGAAAGGAAAAATTCCTCAAAGAGACTCAAGAAGAACTAATAGAAACACAAAAACGAGAGGCCAAGTTAATACAAGAAGTTAAAGTGCTCACAGAAAGGCCTAAGTCACCAGTCATAGCATCGGATGAAAGTTATACAACTAAAAATCTTGAAGTGTCACAACATCACGTTCGACATCGAAGGAGAATCAGATGCTACTACTGTCACAGGCTGGGTCACATAAAAGCATACTGTTATAAGAGGCAAAATGATCTTCAATAGAGGCAAAATTGCAGAGCTTGGGAAGACCATAATAAACATGTTAACAAGAAAGTATGGGTAAGAAAGGAACAAGCACAAGTTGTCACGTATACCTCAAAAACAAGCCAAGAACAAAGTGTTTGGTATTTTGACAGCGAATGTTCAAGACATATGACAGGAAATCCACATTATCTTGAGAACATCCAGTACAAGAATGAAGGGCATGTCACTTTTGGAGATGAAGGAAAAAGACAGATTATCGCAAGCGGTACCTTGAATGTCCATGGACTGTCCAGATTACCAAGAGTCTTTTTGGTACAAGGACTCAAAGCAAACCTTATCAGTATAAGTCAACTGTGTGATGATGAACTCAAAGTAGAATTTTCCAAAGAGAATTGTAAAGTCTACCACCAAAAACATGAATGTGTTATGATGGGAAAAGATCATCTGATAAACGCTACACATGGGATGACGATCTAACCTGTCATTAATCTACCATCAATCAAACACCACTGTGACATCAACTAAGGGAGAGAAAGACAGAGATCAAGGTTTTTGCCAAAAATTTGACAAAGGGGGAGAGTGTTGACTCAAAGTATTTTGTCAATGTTATGTGCAAAAAAAATTCCAGTTCTATAAAGGAATACCAGTCCTAAGAGGAATAGTTATTGAAGAATACTAGTTCTAAGGGGATTTGTTGTTGAAGATTTTCTAGTTCTATTTTGATTAGGAATAACTTTGTTATACACGAATCTGTTAGGAGTAGCTACTATAAATAAGGGTTGTCCTTTATTGCAGATCTCAGGGCCTTCAACATTAATCTTGTGAGGTCTGAGAGTCTTTGAGAATATGATACTAAATTCCCCTAGAAAGTAGTACATGTGTTTAGGTTTCTATAGTTTGGTAGGAAAGATCATTCTATTGTGTAATTTCAGGTTCCAAACAGTGTACTTTAAATATTGAGCTTTTAGTGGATTTAGGCAAATTCTAAAATTGAGAGGTGCCTCACAGATTAAGGTTGTTTGCCCAAATTGCGTTACAAATTGTGTGTGTTACAACTTCAGTTTCGACATCACTGTGTGCTGCGTTTTACAAATTTCAGTATTATTTTTTGTTGTAGCTACTAATTTATTTAATTTAATAAAAGTAATAATGTGGCGTACATACTTTTCATCAACAATAATGAATTCATTGATTTTTTTAATTTACATTCGTTGTTGAGACAAATTGTTTTGAGAGTTTGTCAATGACAATTGTTACAATTCCCGTCAATAGAGGATGATAATAAATAATTCAAAATATATAGTTACAATAGATATTGTTATAATGGTATAGTAAAAATTAACTTACAAATTTCTTTAGAAGTTTTCGTGCATTGATAAAATTACGATGTGTAAACTTGTTCAACTGGAGCCAGTGGAATGTCAACATTGTCAATTATTTGGAAAATGGTCCTACCGTTTTAGAGTCCAAGTGTAATTGTATTTATGAGCAACAACTTTGTAGTTAGGTCGCACATGTCTGACAATGATGTAAGAACAATTTTGTTCGATAAAAACATTAATAGTATAATATTTGTAAAATAATGTACAAATGTACCATTATAAAAATATATACAAAAAATATTAATACCATAATGACCTAAATCATTCCAATAATGCAAAAGTATAATTGAAATATTAAGTTTTGTTCTAATCTAAATAATCAAAAGAAGATTAATTAAACAAAAAAAAAAAAAAAAAAAACCTAAATTTGTCGTTTTTTAAAATGCATTAAAATCAAATGATTTTTAAAGTTCTTGATTTATAATTTTTGATGCTTAACTTTGAATGTTATGTATTTAGTTGTACTAATTATTTGACCAAAGTTTATGTTAAATTTTATATTATATATATTTTTAATATATTTAACATATTCGTAGTATATGTTTAACAATTATGCCAACTCTAGTTGATTCGAACTTAAGACCTTTCTTATAGAAATTAATAAGTAAGTTAAAAATAATAAATAGTTAACGGAATATTCCGTTACTAAAGTTTATACTAACGGAATTTAGGTTATTTAAGGGAAGAAAATAATATAATAGAGGGTAAATAAGGAAAATCATTAAAAAAAATATTAAAATCAAAATAATATGAACCATTCATTTTAAGAAACAATACTATCGACATTTTTTCGTTCCAGGGGCCTAACATTATTGGCTCTTATTAGAACTGTAGATGTAGATGTAGATATACTAGTTTCTTTACGCGCTTTGCGCGAATGGGATAATGTCCAATAATTATTTTTAAATAAGTATTTCAAAGTATATCAATGCAATATTATATAAAAGATGTTCATGCATAGGTAAATAAATGTTGAATTTGTTTATTTAAATCGGTAATTTAAAGTATATAAATGCAAGATAATATATAAGATATTGATTATAATTGTCACTAAAATAAATATTTTCAACTTTGTAATAACGCTAGTCTAATATTATTAGCTCTTATGAGATTTGTATATATATACAAGGTCATCAAATCCTAATGTGTTAATATTATGTAACTGCAGTATTTGAAAGGAACTTGTAAATACAAAACAAGGTAATCAATTACATATATGTTAATATTGTGTGTTCGTACTTCGTAGTATACAAATTGTGAATTTTTGAATGGTAAATTGTGAACATTTGGACTCGGGTCCACGAAATAATTTGCGATCATATTAAAACTAGGCTTTGTACAAGATAAACTAGGTTTAATCCTATCAAAACTCCAATAGTTATATCGTGGACCAAGGTCCACAGTGCCCGTGGACCCTGGTTCAATACACATAATTCATGTTCATAATGCACATAACCCGTGTTTATAATAACATACACATAAACACGATATAATGAACATGAGTTATGTGCATTATGAACATGAATTCTGTACTTTATGAAGTCAAATTTTGTACATTGGACCCGTGCCCACAATATAAATTGCCCCGCAAACCCGCTTGGGGTGGGAACCCTAGCCTGCAAAAGCCCGCCATAAATTAGGCCCGGGGTAGGACGGGCCTAATAAAGTGGACCGGCCCGCTTTGAGAGTACTACATGTAATTTACGCTTTTATCACATTTTTGGCCCCAAACTTTTTGGAGACAATGACTGAAATAGACAATTTTCAATAGACAATGACAAAATAAGAAGCTTTTTAAAAGTGTATAATATTAAAGAAAAAAGCTCATTAGTGACATGCATCTCTTGTCAGAATCATATCTTGTAAGGTTGAGTTGCTATTGTGTATGTACACGAGGGTCCTCCAACCAAGTATAAACAAGCCACGTATGTTTTGGGAGGCGAATTGAAGTAGCAAAAATGGCGAGATGCCTGGATCTAAGAACAGTAAAGAAATGATTGTCAGAACACAAAAACTACAGATGATGAAGTTTATTATAACTTTTTGTAACCCAAAGGTGTGACAATCTCACCGGACTTGCTGCAGGAAACCACATGGTTACCACCATTGATCTGAGCTATTACATTACACGCCTTGTCTCCCATCAAAATTGTTTTTTCTATGGAAGTCACAAGAGATTATTAAAGTCAATTTTCTTTCCATCACCCTTGCAATTTAATGCCTGGCAGGCAGGAGGAAACATAATCTTCACCAGCTCAATACTGATACACCTACTAATCATTCTGTTAATATGAAGATTAAAGAAATAGGAAACTGTATTATAAGTTTAGTTAGTGAAACAAAAATGCAGAACCCATTTCGTAAAATCAAAGAAATTTGGATGCTGCAACCACATGCAATGGTGATCATATTCTTATAACAACCAGGCTAATATATAATGTTAGTCATGTCTGCAATGTGTCCTACTATATAGCCTATACAGAATTAAAAATTATAAATGATCAGAGTTTGTTGGCAAAATAAATAACAGGTTGGCTAAGTTCAAGGAATAGCACATTGCATCACATGCTCACCACATTGCTATTCCTATCTCCATACCTTCCAATCTGCCAATATATAACCAAGCCTAGGGCTTATTCTAGCCACAACACAAGCTTGAGTTTACTTTCCTGTTACAAAGAGAGAAAATACAACAATGGCAAAACCCAACCACATCCGATCTATTAGCTTTCCCAGCAGATCACATCCAAGCATCCAGAAAGTGGAAGAAGAGCTGACAAAGCTCAAAACATTACAAGTATCAGCCGCTCCAGAAGCTGCTACAATCAGCAGTGGTCTTCTTGGATTAGAACAGCTTTACAAGTGCATGGATGATCTTCTTAACTTGCCACAAACCCTTCAAGCTCTCACTCAATATCAAAACAAGAAGTGGGTTAATGGCATATTGGAGAAATCGATAAAGCTTCTTGATATTTGTGGTCTAGCAAGAGACAGCATCTCTCAGTTGACGGAACATTTGAGAGATCTCCAATCTTCCCTAAGGAGAAGAAAAGGAGACTCAAGTATTGAAGCCAGATACACTTCATTCATAAAGAAGATGAACAAGGATGCCAAAAAGTCAATTGCAGCTATAAAGAAAATCGATGATGAGATTGATGGATCCACACCCTTAGATGTGCATCGTGACATCTCATCAGTGATCAAAGCACTAAGAGAAGCAAGTGCAGTGAGCACTTCTATTTTCCAGTCTGTCCTGCTTTTCTTGTCTGTGCCAATTTTGAAGCCTAAGCCATCTAGGTGGTCACTGGTCTCAAAGTTGGTACAAAATGGAAGAGTAGCATGTGAATACCAACAAGAAAACACTTGCAACCTGGAGAATTTGGAAGCTCAACTTGAGGATATTGAGAACAAAATGGAAAGCATATTTAGGTGCTTGATTAAATTAAGGAGCTCTCTCCTAAACGTTATCTCTTGCTAAGTAATTGTATAGCCATACTTGTATATAATCAATTTTGTAGTTACTAAGGAGAAATACAATACAAAGTGAAAGTTTTTACTCAAATTTGCTTCAAACTCTCCTCTCATGTGTATGAAGCCTCCCCCAGTTCTTTCAAGGGACCTGTTAACAGTAGACATTTTCATGAATATAATCAAACAAGGCATCAAGATATTGAGCCATTTGTGCACTTTTTTGGTACAAATCATATCTTCATAACTAGCTTTAACCAAGTTATCTGTATTATGTAATCAGATCCATTCAGCATAGCATGATTCCTGTTCTGGGTGATCATACACTTTAGCTTTATTATCTTATGGGGTTTTTTCTAACTTCAGAAGGGCCTATTTCAGATATCATTCGTCCTTCCTCTGCAAAGTGTTAACCACTCCCTCTGGCCAATCAGTATCATACCTGAGATATCATACCTATCTCAGGTATGAAGTGTATTCATTAAGTTAATGCTGTGGGGAAAAGCAGAAGATGCAGTAGTCTTGGATTTCATTCTAACTTCTGTGAAATAGACATCTTATGGTTGAGATTTCCAAACAGGGAATTTTTTGGTTTCTTCGTTTCATACAATACATAAAACTCAACTCAGTACAATGATCCTGAACTAAATTACATTCCAAACTAATAATAGGACAATATTTAGGTAAGAACAAAAGACCTCAGTCCAAATCATGAATCATATCTTTTTTTTATAGTTCTTAACCATCATATCTGACATATAGTAATTAGTTAGTAAGACCACAAACTCCAACCGGCCATACATGCACGAAATTTATTATTCCATTCACTTGTGCAAAATTATGTTATGGATCTTCTGTAATTTGATAAATCTTCCTGAGCTAATTTTTTTGAACATGTTATGGTTATGTTGTCATTGATAAAATTAAGGTGCTAAGTAATACTCTTCTAATGCTGGCAAGAGGAAACATGATCTTCACCAACTCAATATTGATAAGCACCTACTATTCTGTAATGGTGAGGATAAAAGAAGTATGGAACTGTGTAATAAGAGCCTGAGAACCAGGTCATGTGTCTTCTATAGCCAATAATGAACGTGTAGTAGGGAACATGACAGCAAGGCATCTATAATGTGCAAAGATTAATTTATTCATAATCCTCGTGCATCTATAATTCATTCAGTACTATATATTCTATCTTCATTTCAAATTTTGAACAGATTTACTATCAATATTTTAACAAATTCTCCATTATCTTGTAGATGAATGAAGCTCGTGCAAAGAGACAGACAGAATAAGCCATGCGTGTTTCAAATAATTAAATACAAGAGTGGATCAAATTGTATTGACCATAATAATTGAAGAGAAATGTGGCACAGTGCCTTGAGGCAGACAGGAAGCAACAAACCTTTTATTAATGCAGTTGAGAAGAGATTCCAAATCATTCAATTCTAACCCTGTAAGGAATAAAGAAATGGGTATGATTATAGTCTTGTTGGCAAAATAATTAGCAGGCTTACCAAGAGCCACATTGCACCACATGCTGATCACTTTTTTATTTATATAGAATAGTGGAAATCCTGTCTCCTTGCTTTCTTATCTGCCGATATATAACCAAGCCAAGTTCTTTTTCTAGCCATGCAAGGTTGAGTTTACTTTCATGTTAAAACAAGAGAAGAATACAAAGAATGGTAAAATCTGACCACATCCGGTCTATTAGTTTTCCCAGCAGATCGCATCCAAGCATCCAGAATGTGGAAGAAGAGCTGAACAAGCTCAAAACGTTACAATTATCATCCAGTCCAGAAGAAGCTAAAATCTGCAGTGGTGAGCTTGGATTTGAACAGTTTTATGAGTACATGGATGATCTTCTTAACTTTCCAGAAAGAAGTAGAGCTGAACAAGCTCAAAACACTACTAGTATCAACCAGTCCATAAGAAGCTACAATCTGCAGTGGTATTCTTGGATTAGAACAGCTTTAAGACATCTCAATTGCAATTAGAGTACTAAGAGAAGCAACTTCACGGAGCATTTCTATTCTCAACAGCTTTCTGCTTTTCTTATCTATGCCGGTTTTGAAACCAAAGTCATCTAGATGGTCAATTTTGTTTCAAGGATGGTACACAATGGAAGAGTAGCATGTGAAGACCAACAAGACAAAATATGCAATCTAGAGAATTTGGAAGCTAAACTTGAGGTCCTTGAGAAGAAACTGGAAAGCATTTTTAGATTGTTGATTAAATTAAGGAGCACTCTCCTAAACATGGTTTCATGCTAATCAGAAATTGCATAGGTATATATACTTGTACATAATCACTTAAATAGTTACTCAAGAAAAATATAGTACAGAAATTAAAATTGATATTCCATTATTCATCAACCTTCCTCTATGCAGAGTTTCAAGTGCACCTAATTTCCACAAATGAAATGAAAAAGCTGGAAGGTTCAAACCAATAGCTCAAATTGGGGTTTTCGAAACAATTAAAACAGAGTCTCCTGATTGTATCTAAGTATCAGTATAGCATGGTTCATGTTTCCAGGTAACTTTAGGAACTTGGACATTTTGTATTCGTATATATCAGTGAATTGTGATTTGAATATTGTTGTTATAATCTAAGTTTGAACCAGGTCACTCAATTGGGTATAATGCACATGAGCCAAACCACACTAAAAGATCGAATCCAATCAATTAGTTAGTCTAACCCATGGCCTTATAAACCCATATATATTCTCTCTTATTTTTTCAATGTGGACTCTTAAAAACTTGTCAAGATTATGCTCCCCTGATGTGAATTCGGCAAAGTTGCTATGGGGTATCAACCTTCTGATGTCTGTCAGGCAGGAGGAAACATAATCTTCACCAGCTCAATACAGATACTCCTACAAATCATTCTGTTAATATGAGGATTAGGAAACTGTATTATGAGTTCTGTTGGTGAAAAAAAAATGGTGACCCCATTTCCCAAAACTAAATAAATTTGCAGGCTGCAACCACATGCAATGGTGATCATATTCGTATAACAACCAGGCTAATATAATGTTAGTCATGTCAGCAATGTCTCCTTCTATATAGCCTATACTGAATAAATAATTGTGAATGGTTAGAGTTTGTTGGCAAAATAATTAACAGGTTGGCTAAGTTCAAGGAATGGCACATTGCATCACATGCTCACCACATTGCTATTCCTATCTCCATACCATCCAAGCTGCCAATATATAACCAAGCCTAGGGCTTATTCTAGCCAGCACAAGATTAAGTTTACTTTCCTGTTAGACACAGAAAAAATACAACAATGGCAAAACCCAACCACATCAGATCTATTAGCTTTCCCAGCAGATCACATCCAAGCATTCAGAAAGTGGAAGAAGAGCTTACCAAGCTCAAAACATTACAAGTATCAGCCGCTCCAGGAGCTGCTACAATCAGCAGTGGTCTTCTTGGATTAGAACAGCTTTACAAGTGCATGGATGATCTTCTCAACTTGCCACAAACCCTTCAAGCCTTCTCCCAAAATCAAAACCAGAAGTGGGTTGATGGCTTATTGGAGAAATCGGTAAAGCTTCTTGATATTTGTGGTCTGGCAAGAGACTGCATCTCTCAGTTGAAAGAATATTTAAGAGATATCCAATCCTCTCTAAGGAGAAGAAAGGGAGATTCAAGTACTGAAGCCAGCATCAATAGATACACTTCATTCATAAAGAAGATGAACAAGGACGCCAAAAAGTCACTTGCAGCAATAAAGAAAATCGATGGTGAGATTGAAGGATCCACATCCTTAGATGTGCATCGTGACATCTCTGCAGTGATCAAAGCACTAAGAGAAGCAAGCGCAGTGAGCACTTCTATTTTCCAGTCTGTCCTGCTTTTCTTGTCTGTGCCAGTTTTGAAGCCTAAGCCATCTAGGTGGTCACTGGTTTCAAAATTGGTACAAAATGGAAAAGTAGCATGTGAATACCAACACAACAACACTTGCAACCTGGAGACTTTGGAAGCTCAACTTGAGGATATTGAGAACAAAATGGAAAGCATTTTTAGATGCTTGATTAAATCAAGGAGTTATCTCCTAAACATCATCTCTTGCTAAGCAATTGTATAGCCATATGTGTATATAATCAATTTTGTAGTTACTCAAGACAAATACAATACAAAAGTGAAAGTTTATACTCCAAATTGCACATATATCTCTCCTTTTATGTGTATCAAGCCCTCCCCTGTTCTTGCAAAAGATCTGTTAACAGTATACATTTGTATAAATATAATCCAAGAGGGCATTAAGATTTTGAGGCATTCATGCACTTTGATGCAAATCATATCTTTCACAACTTGGCTTAACAAACTTATCTATATCAGTAATCTTATCCATTCAGTATAGCATGATTCATTCTGGGTGATCATACAATGGAACTATAATATTTACTTTTTAGCTTTATTCTCTTAAGCAATTTCCAAACTTCAGATTTCAGAAGCATAATTTTCCTAGGTTTATTTCAGATATTATTCAGTTTGCCCCTGCAGAGTGCTAATCACTTCCTCTGACCAAAATGTTAAAATTACAAGCTGGTTAACTAGGATGGAAGTCACAAGACTCATCACCACCCTCTGCTCTTTTCAGGACCTTGGATCCTCCAAATGTCAATCTGAAAATATATACTTTCCTGCAGTTGTTTCATGAACTTGTTTGTGCTACACACACAAAAAAAAAAAAAAAAAAAAAAAAACACACACACAGAATTGGTTGGATTCAATCTTTTAGTGTGATTTGGCCCATGTGCACTATAGCTCAGTTGAGTGACCCTGACCCAAGCTTAGATTATAACATACTCAAATTTGCCTCTATCTCTCCTCTAATGCGTATCAAGTCATCCCCAGTTCTTGCAAAAAGTCTGTTAACAATAGACCTTTGCATAAATATAATCAAAGAGGGCAGCAGGATATTGAGACATTTGTGCACTTTGATACAAATCATATCTTCATAACATGCTTTAACCAGATTATCTGTATAGTAATCAGATCCATTCAGCATAGCACGATTCCGGTTCTGGGTGACCATACAAAGGAACTATGACATTTACTCCTTAGCTTTATTATCTTATGGGGTTTTTCCTAACTTCAGAAGCATAAATTTTC
This sequence comes from Ipomoea nil, assembly GCF_001879475.1. Classification (NCBI taxonomy): domain Eukaryota; kingdom Viridiplantae; phylum Streptophyta; class Magnoliopsida; order Solanales; family Convolvulaceae; genus Ipomoea; species Ipomoea nil. The sequence goes on from NW_017619597.1 coordinate 1,936,160, forward strand.
CTAGCTTTATTTCAGATGCCATTCATCTTAACTCTGCAAAGTGTTAACCACTCCCTCTGACCAATCGGTAAAATTAGAAGCCAGAAGTTATTCAGGTTAGCTAGGACAGAAGCCAAAGCACTCATCACCATCCTCTGCTCTTTTCATGACCTTGAATCCCCAAATGTCAATCTGAATAGATATACTTTCCTACAATTGTTTCATGAACTTGTCTGTGCTACATAAAATGCTGAGTTTGGAAGGAAATTCTTAAGTTCTCATGAGAGCTGTTTTTTCTACACTTGTGACTTGTGAGTCATATTTATATGTAAAAACCATGGAATCTCACGTATGAAGTGTATTCATTAAGTTAATGCTGTGGTGAAAAGCGGAAGATTCAGTACTATTGGATGCCATTCAAACTTTTGTGGAATAGAAATCTTGTGGTTTTGTTGTCATTGATAAAATTAAGGTGCTAAGTAATACTCTTCTAATGCTGGCAAGAGGAAAAATGATCTTCACCAACTCAATATTGATAAACACCAACTAATTATTCTGTAATGGTGAGGAGACAAGAAGTATGGAATTGTGTAATAAGAGTCTGAGAACCAGGTCATGTGTCTTGTATAGCCAAAAATGAATGTGTAGTAGGGAACATGACAGTAAGGCATCTATAATGTGTAGAGATTAATTTATTCACAATCCTCGTGCATCTATAATTCATTCAGTACTTTATATTCTATCTTCATTTCAAGTTTTGAACAAATTTACTATCAATTTTTTAACAAATTCTCCATTATCTTGTAGATGAATGAGGCTCGTGCAAAGAGACAGACCGAATAAGCCATGCGTGTTTCAACCAATTAAATAGAAGAGTGGATCAAATTGTATTGTCCATAATAATTGAAGAGAAATGTGGCACAGTGCCTTGAGGCAGACAGGAAGAAACAAACCTTTTATTAATGCAGTTGAGAAGAGATTCCAAATCATTCAATTCTAACCCTGTAAGGAATAAAGAAATGGGTATGATTATAGTCTTGTTGGCAAAATAATTAGCAGGCTTACCAAGAGCCACATTGCACCACATGCCGATCACTTTTTTTTTTTATATAGAATAGTGGAAATCCTGTCTCATTGCTTTCTTATCTGCCGATATATAACCAAGCCAAGTTCTTTTTCTAGCCATGCAAGGTTGAGTTTACTTTCATGTTAAAACAAGAGAAGAATACAAAGAATGGTAAAATCTGACCACATCCGGTCTATTAGTATTCCCAGCAGATCACATCCAAGCATCCAGAATGTGGAAGAGCTGAACAAGCTCAAAACGTTACAATTATCATCCAGTCCAGAAGAAGCTAAAATCTACAGTGGTGAGCTTGGATTAGAACAGCTTTATGAGTACATGGATGATCTTCTTAACTTTCCAGAAAGTTGAAGTAGGGCTGAACAAGTTCAAAACACTACAAGTATCAACTAGTCCAGAAGAAGCTACAATCTGCAGTGGTGTGCTTGGATTAGAACAGCTTTAATAGTTCAAGGATGATCTTCTTAACTTGCCAAAAACGCTTCATTCCCTATTCCAATATCAAAACAAGAAGTGGGCTGATGACTTAATAATGGAGAAATCAGTAAGGATTCTTGACGTTTGTGGTCGAGCAAGAGGTGAAGTTTATTAGTTAAAGGAAAAGGTAAACACACTTGTACTTATCTCATTTCTTCCTTTGTGTCATATGACCGTGTCATCAGCCTCTTGTTCTTTCATGGCTTCTCTTGATTCAATTTCTGTTCCCAAAACTGTTAAAGAAGCTTTGTCCCATCCTAGGTGGCGAGATGCCATGATTGAAGAGATGAATGCTTTGGATCGTAGTGGTACTTGGGAATTGGTTAATCTGCCTGCTGATAAGAGGCCTATTGGTTGTAAATGTGTGTTTACTATCAAGGTTAATTCTGATGGGTCTGTTGCTCGACTGAAAGCCCGTCTTCTGGCTAAGGGATATGCCCAAACTTATGGAGTTGATTATTCTGACACTTTTTATCCTGTGCTAAGCTTACTTCTATCAGGTTACTCATTTCGATGGCTGCCATTCACGATTGGCCTCTACATCAGCTCGATATCAAGAATGCATTTTTGCATGGGGATATTCACGAAGAAGTGTACATGGAGCAACCTCCCGGGTTTGTTGCTTAGGAGGAGTCGGGGAAAGTATTCTGACTTCGTCGATCATTATATAGGTTGAAACAAAGCCCTCGTGCCTGGTTTGAGAAATTTAGTCAAGCTGTTGAGAGCTTTGGGATGGTTAAAAGCAAATCAGATCACTCCATGTTTTACAAGTGGTCTAAAACATGCATTATTTGGCTAGTGGTCTACGTGGATGACATTGTCATTACAGAGAGTGACACCGAAGGGATCTCGTTTCTCAAGACATTTCTTCATAGTCAATTTCAAACAAAAGACTTGGGGCCGCTGAAGTACTTACTGGGTACTGAAGTTACAAGGAGTAAAACATGTATATTACTTTGTCAACGAAAATATGCACTTGACTTACTATCTGAAACAGGAAAACTGGGTACTAAACCATGCAATACTCCCATGATACCAAACATACAATTGTCAAAGGAGGGGGAATTGTTTAAAGATCTTGAGAGGTATAGGAGATTAGTTGGGAAGCTGAACTACTTGACAATGATTTGTCCATATATTGCATACTCTGTTAGTGTTGTGAGTCAGTACATGGCATCCCCAACTGTTGATCACTGAGCAGCTGTAGAGCACATATTGAGTGACTTGAAGGGAGCCCCTAGACATGGGATTCTATATAAGAATCATGGTCACACTAAAATTGAGTGTTTCACTGATGCTGATTGGGCAGGATTTAAAGAGGATCGAAGATCAACAACTGGTTATTGTGTTTCCTTTGAAGGTAATCTGGTTTCGTGGAAGAGTAAAAAGCAGAATGTGGTTTCCCGTTCGAGTGCAGAGTCTGAATATAGAGCAATGACACAATCAACATGTGAAGTGATGTGGATAAATAACTTCATGAATGAATCTGGTTTCAATGAATTTGGTTTCAAAGCTCCAAAGGTGTGAGAGTCTCAAAGCACACAAAAACTGCAGATGATGTGCGTTATAAATTTTTGCAAGCCAAAGGTGTGAGAGTCTCACCAGACTTGCTGCAGAAAAGCACATGGTAATCACATTGATCTGAGCCATTACATTTACATCTGGCGTCTCGTCTCATCTCCCATCAAAATTGCTTGTTCTGTGAATGTCACAAGAGATTATTTAAATCAATTTTTGCAAAGCAGTATTCTAGTGGGATTTCAGTATACAACCCTAATGTAAGCGTGTACAGAATATAGGAGAATTTCCTTCCCTTCATCCCTACAAATTAAAGTTATGGATTGGCTATGCCCCCATATATCTACAAAAAAAAAACAAAATTGTCAAGATTATGTTCCCCATCTGTTATGTATGTGGCAAAGTTGCCAACCTTCTAATGCCTGGCAGGGAGGAGGAAACATAATCTTCACCAGCTCAATACTGATACACCTGCTAATTATTCTGTTAATATGACGATTAAAGAAAGAGGAAACTGCATTATGAGTTTTGTTGGTGAAACAAAAATGCAGAACCCATTTCGCAAAATCAAAGAAATTTGCATGCTGCAACCACATGCAATGGTGATCATATTCTTATAACAACCAGGCTAATATATAATGTTAGTCATGTCAGCAATGTCTCCTACTATATAGCCTATACAGAATAAAAAATTATAAATGATCAGAGTTTGTTGGTAAAATAAATAACAGGTTGGCTAAGTTCAAGGAATGGCACACTGCATCACATGCTCACCACATTGCTATTCCTATCTCCATACCTTCCAATCTGCAAATATATAACCAAGCCTAGGGCTTATTCTAGCCACAGCACAAGCTTGAGTTTACTTTCCTGTTCGACAGAGAAAAAATAAAACAATGGCAAAACCCAACCACATCCGATCTATTAGCTTTCCCAGCAGATCACATCCAAGCATCAAGAAAGTGGAAGAAGAGCTGACAAAGCTCAAAACATTACAAGTATCAGCCGCTCCAGAAGCTGCTACAATCAGCAGTGGTCTTCTTGGATTAGAACAGCTTTACAAGTGCATGGATGATCTTCTTAACTTGCCACAAACACTTCAAGCTCTCACTCAATATCAAAACAAGAAGTGGGTTGATGGCTTATTGGAGAAATCAATAAAGCTTCTTGATATTTGTGGTCTAGCAAGAGACAGCATCTCTCAGTTGACGGAACATTTGATAGATCTCCAATCTTCCCTAAGGAGAAGAAAAGGAGACTCAAGTATTGAAGCCAGATACACTTCATTCATAAAGAAGATGAACAAGGATGCCAAAAAGTCAATTGCAGCTATAAAGAAAATCGATGAGGAGATTGAAGGATCCACACCCTTAGATGTGCATCGTGACATCTCATCAGTGATCAAAGCACTAAGAGAAGCAAGTGCAGTGAGCACTTCTATTTTCCAGTCTGTCCTGCTTTTCTTGTCTGTGCCAATTTTGAAGCCTAAGCCATCTAGGTGGTCACTGGTCTCGAAGTTGGTCCAAAATGGAAGAGTAGCATGTGAATACCAACAAGAAAACACTTGCAACCTGGAGAATTTGGAAGCTCAACTTGAGGATATTGAGAACAAAATGGAAAGCATATTTAGGTGCTTGATTAAATTAAGGAGCTCTCTCCTAAACGTTATCTCTTGTTAAGTAATTGTATAGCCATACTTGTATATAATCAATTTTGTAGTTACTAAGGAGAAATACAATACAAAAGTGAAAACTTTTACTCAAATTTGCTTCTATCTATCCTCTTATGCATATCAAGTCATCCCCAGTTCTTGCAAAAAGTCTGTTAACAATAGACATTTGTATAAATATAATCAAAGAGGGCATCAAGATATGGAGACATTTTTGCACTTTGATACAAATCATATCTTCATAACATGCTTTAACCAGATTATCTGTATTAGTAATCCGATCCATTCAGCATAGCACGATTCCTGTTCTGGGTGACCATACAAAGGAACGATGACATTTACTCCTTAGCTTTATTATCTTATGGGGTTTTTCCTAACTTCAGAAGCATAAATTTTCCTAGCTTTATTTCAGATGCCATTCATCTTAACTCTACAAAGTGTTAACCACTCCCTCTGACCAATCGGTAAAATTAGAAGCCAGAAGTAATTCAGGTTAGCTAGGACGGAAGCCACAGCACTCATCACCATCCTCTGCTCTTTTCATGACCTTGAATCCCCAAATGTCAATCTGAATAGATATACTTTCCTACAATTGTTTCCTGAACTTATCTGTGCTACAAAAAATGCTGAGTTTGGAAGGAAATTCTTAAGTTTTCATGAGAGCTGTTTTTTCAACACTTGTGACTTGTGAGTCAATTTATATGTAAAAACCATGGAATCTCAGGTATGAAGTGTATTCATTAAGTTAATGCTGTGGTTAAAAGCGGAAGATGCAGTACTATTGGATGCCATTCAAACTTTTGTGGAATAGAAATCTTATGGTTGGTTTCTTCGTTTCATACGATACAGAAAACTCAACTCAGTACAATGATCCTGAACTAAATTACATTCTAAACTAATAATAGGACAATATTTAGGTAAGAACAAAAGACATCAGTCCAAAACCATGAGTCATATCTTCTTTTTTTTATAGTTCTTAACCATCATATCTGACATATAGTAATTAGTTAGTAAGACCACAAACTCCAACTGACCATACATGCACGAAATTTATCATTCCATTCACTCGTGCAAAATTATGTTATGGATCCTCTGCAATTTGATACATCTTCCTGAGCTAATTTTTTTGAACATGTTATGGTTTTGTTGTCATTGATAAAATTAAGGTGCTAAGTAATACTCTTCTAATGCTGGCAAGAGGAAACATGATCTTCACCTACTAATTATTCTGTAATGGTGAGGATAAAAGAAGTATGGAACTGGTTAATAAGAGTCTGAGAACCAGGTCAAGAGTCTTCTATAGCCAATAATGAATGTGTAGTAGGGAACATGACAGTAAGGCATCTATAATGTGCAGAGATTAATTTATTCACAATCCTCGTGCATCTATAATTCATTCAGTACTTTATATTCTATCTTCATTTCAAATTTTGAACAGATATACTACCAATTTTTTAACAAATTCTCCATTATCTTGTAAATGAATGAGGCTCATGCAAAGAGACAGACCGAATAAGCCATGCGTGTTTCAACTAATTAAATACAAGAGTGGATCAAATTGTATTGACCATAATAATTGAAGAGAAATGTGGCACAGTGCCTTGAGGCAGGCAGGAAGCAACAAACCTTTTATTAATGCAGTTGAGAAGAGATTCCAAATCACTCAATTCTAACCCTGGAAGGAATAAAGAAATGGGTATGATTATAGTCTTGTTCGCAAAATAATTAGCAGACTTACCAAGAGCCACATTGCACCACATGCTGTACACTTTTTTTTTTAATAGAATAGTGGAAATCCTGTCTCCTTGCTTTCTTATCTGCCGATATATAACCAAGCCAAGTGCTTTTTCTAGCCATGCAAGGTTGAGTTTACTTTCCTGTTAAAACAAGAGAAAAATACAAAGAATGGTAAAATCCGACCACATCCAGTCTATTAGTTTTCCCAGCAGATCACATCCAAGCATCCAGAATGTGGAAGAAGAGCTGAACAAGCTCAAAACGCTACAATTATCATCCAGTTCAGAAGAAGCTAAAATCTGCAGTGGTGAACTTGGCTTAGAACAGCTTTATGAGTACATGGATGATCTTTGTCCCATCCTGGGTGGCGAGATGCCATGATTGAAGATATGAATGCTTTGGATCGTAATGGTACTTGGGAATTGGTTAATCTGTCTGCAGGCCTATTGGTTGTAAATGGGTGTTTACTGTCAATGTTAATTCTGATGGGTCTATTGCTATACTAAAAGCCAGTCTTGTGGCTAAGGGATATGCCCAAACTTATGGAGTTGATTATTTTGACACTTTTTCTCATGTGGCTAAGCTTACTTCTGTCAGGTTACTCATTTCGATGACTGTCATTCATGATTGGCCTCTACATCAGCTCGATATCAAGAATGCCTTTATGCATGAGGATATTCACGAAGAAGTATACATAGAGCAACCTCCTGGGTTGGGTTTGTTGCTCATGGGGAGTCTGGGAATGTATGCCGACTTCGTTGATCATTATATGGGTTGAAACAAAGCCCTCGTGCCTGGTTTGGGAAATTTAGTCAAGCTGTAGAGAGCTTTGGGATGGTGAAAGGCAAATCAAATCACTTCATGTTTTACAAGTGGTCTAAAACAGACATTATTTGGTTAGTGGTCTACATGGATGACATTGTCATTATAGGGAATGACACCGAAGGGATCTTATTTCTTCATAGTCAATTTCAAACAAAAGACTTGGGGCCACTGAAGTACTTCATGGATATTGAAGTTATAAGGAATAAAACAGGTATATTACTTTGTCAAAGAAAATATGTACTTGACTTACTATCTGAAACAGGAAAACTAGGTACTAACCATGCAATACTCCCATGATACTGAACATACAACTGCCAAAGGAGGGGGAATTGTTTGAAGATCCTGAGAGGTATAGGAGATTAGTTGGGAAGCTGAACTACATGACAGTGACTCGTCCAGATATTTCATACTCTGTTAGTGTTGTGAGTCAGTAGATGGCATCCCCTACTGTTGATCACTGGGCAGTTGTGAGCACATTTTGAGTTACTTGAAGGGAGCCCCTAGATATGGAATTCTGTACAAAAATCATGGTCACACTAAAATTGGGTGTTTCACTGATGCTAATTGGGCAGGATCTAAAGAGGATCGAAGATCAACAACTGGTTGTGTTTTCTTTGGAGGTAATCTGGTTTTGTGGAAGAGCAAAAAGCAGAAAGTGTTTTCCCGTTCGAGTGCAGAGTTTGAATATAGAGCAATGGTACAATCAGCATGTGAAGTGATGTGGATAAAGAACTTCCTGAATGAATTTGGTTTCAAAGCTCCAATTCTGCAAAACTATGGTGTGATAATCAAGTTGCTCTTCATGTTGCGTCCAACCTGGTATTTAATGAATGAACCAAGCACATAGAGATCGACTACCACTTCCTTTGTGAAAAGATATAACAAGGTTTAATATCCACGGGATTTGTGAAGATTGGAGAACAATTAGGGGACCTATTCACAAAGGCCCTTAATGGGACTCGAGTTAGTTATTTGTGTAACAAGTTAGACATGATTAACATCTTTGCTCCAACTTGAGGGGGAGTGTTATTGAATTTATTAGTATTATGAAAAGTATATATTATATTAGGCAGCCTAGAGATTTATAGGGATTGGAGTAGGTAGTCATATGGAAACTTATTTCCTTATTTGAGTCTTCTAGCATGTATTTATAGGGCTGTGTATTCTCTTTTCTAATGTATAGTATATTTAAAACTCCTCTTTCGTACAGGTGGCATTCAAAGCTTTCGTTTAAGTGTCCTAAATGAGATTTGAGTTAGTTATTTGTGTAACAAGTTGAGCATGATTAATATCTATGCTTCAACATGAAGGGGAGTGTTATTGAATATACAAGTATTCTGGAATGTATACATATTAGGCAGCCTAGAGATTTTTAGGGGTGTGAGTAGGAAGTCATTTGGAAACTTGTTTCCTTATTAGAAGTCTTCTAGCATGTATTTATAGGGTTGTGTATTCTCTTTTCAATGAACAACATATTCAGAAATCTTCTATTTACTTTCGTAACATATTTAATAATCAAATGAATTGCAATTTGAATATTGTCAATAAAGTACAAGTAAAAAACCTGGGGGTGTGGTTGAGTGGAAGGGACTCATCCATTCTTAACCAAAAGTCAAGGGTTTGATCCTTGACTTCGGTATGGAGTAGCCTTAAATCTATTCGACGGTAGAAACCCGGGGTACACCAAAAATAAAAACAAAGTACAAGTCAAAGAGTGCATGTAAATGTTTACATTATGGGTAATTGAGGTGCTAATGCGGTTATAGGTTGTAACCACACTTTCGAACATACTTAAGCAATTAATCAAACAGGTAAAACTCGTGTAAAAAAAAAAACCTCTTTTTGTAGAAAGATTATTTAAAAAGCTGCAGTTGCATACTTGCATATGTAATTGCAACAGAATGGCTCCCATGATCTCCCTCCACTCTTTATTGTAAGGTTGAGTTGCTGTTGTGTGAGTGTACGAGGGTCCTCCAACCAAGTATAGACAAGCCACGTATGTTTTGGGAAGTGAAGTAGCAGAAATGGCGAGATGCCTGGATCAAAGAAGAGTAAAGAAATGATTGTCAGCATATAAAAACTGCAGATGATGCGCATTATAAATTTTTGAAAGCCAAAGGTGTGACAGTCTCACCGGACTTGCTGCAGAAAAGCACATGGTAATCACATTGATCTGAGCCATTACATTTACATAAGGCGTCTCGTCTCGTCTCCCATCAAAATTGCTTGTTCTGTGAATGTCACAAGAGATTATTTAAATCAATTTTTGCAATGCAGTATTTTATTGGGATTTCAGTATAGAACCCTAATGTAAGCGTGTACAGAATATAGGAGAATTTCATTCCCTTCATCCCTGCAAATTAAAGTTATGGATTGGCTATGCCTCCATATATCTACAAAAACAAAATTGTCAATACTGTGTTCCCCTTCTGTTATGAATGTGGCAATGTTGCCGACCTTCTAATGCCTGGCAGGGAGGAGGAAACATAATCTTCACCAGCTCAATACTGATACACCTACTAATTATTCTGTTAATATGACGATTAAAGAAATAGGAAACTGTATTATGAGTTTAGTTAGTGAAACAAAAATGCAGAACCCATTTCGCAAAATTAAAGAAATTTGCATGCTGCAACCACAAGCAATGGTGATCATATTCTTATAACAACCAGGCTAATATATAATGTTAGTCATGTCAGCAATGTCTCCTACTATATAACCTATACAGAATAAAAAATTATAAATGATCAGAGTTTGTTGGCAAAATAAATAACAGGTTGGCTAAGTTCAAGGAATGGCACATTGCATCACATGCTGACCACATTGCTATTCCTATCTCCATACCTTCCAATCTGCCAATATATAACCAAGCCTAGGGCTTATTCTAGCCACAGCACAAGCTTGAGTTTACTTTCCTGTTAGACAGAAAAAATAAAACAATGGCAAAACCCAACCACATCCGATCTATTAGCTTTCCCAGCAGATCACATCCAAGCATCCAGAAAGTGGAAGAAGAGCTGACAAAGCTCAAAACATTACAAGTATCAGCTGCTCCAGAAGCTGCTACAATCAGCAGTGGTCTTCTTGGATTAGAACAGCTTTACAAGTGCATGGATGATCTTCTTAACTTGCCACAAACCATTCAAGCCTTCTCCCAAAATCAAAATCAAAAGTGGGTTGATGGCTTATTGGAGAAATCGGTAAAGCTTCTTGATATTTGTGGTCTGGCAAGAGACTGCATCTCTCAGTTGAAAGAACACTTGAGAGATCTCCAATCCTCCCAAAGGAGAAGAAAGGGAGACTCAAGTGCTGAAGCCAGCGTCACCAGATACACTTCATTCATAAAGAAGATGAACAAGGATGTAAAAAAGTCAATCGCAGCTATAAAGAAAATCGATGATGAGATTGAAGGATCTACACCCTTTGATGTGCATTGTGAAATCTCAGCAGTGATCAAAGCACTAAGAGAAGCAAGTGCAGTGAGCACTTCTAGTTTCCAGTCTGTCCTGTTTTTCTTGTCTATGTCAATTTTGAAGCCTAAGCCATCTAGGTGGTCACTGGTTTCAAAATTGGTACAAAATGGAAAAGTAGCATGTGAATACCAACACAACAACACTTGCAACCTGGAGACTTTGGAAGCTCAACTTGAGGATATTGAGAACAAAATGGAAAGCATTTTTAGATGCTTGATTAAATCAAGGAGTTATCTCTTAAACATCATCTCTTGCTAAGCAATTGTATAGCCATATGTGTATATAATCAATTTTGTAGTTACTCAAGACAAATACAATACAAAAGTGATAGTTTATACCCCAAATTTCATATATATCTCTCCTCTTATGTGTATCACGCCCTTCCCAGTTCTTGCAAAAGATCTGTTAACAGTATACATTTGAATAAATATAATCCAAGAGGGCATTAAGATTTTTTGAGGCATTCATGCACTTTGATGCAAATCATATCTTCACATCTTGGCTTAACAAAGTTATCTATATTAGTAATTTTATCCATTCAGTATAGCATGATTCATTCTGGGTGATTATATAATGGAACTACAATATTTACTTTTTAGCTTTATTCTCTTATGCAATTTCCAAACTTCAGATTTCAGAAGCATAATTTTCCTAGGTTTATTTCATATATTATTCAGTTTGCCCCTGCAGAGTGTTAATCACTTCCTCTGACCAAAAGGTAAAATTACAAGCAGGTTAACTAGGATGGAAGTCACAAGACTCATCACCACCCTCTGCTCTTTTCAGGACCATGGACCTCCAAATGTCAATCTGAAAATATATACTTTCCTGCAGTTGTTTCATGAACTTGTATGTGCTACCAAAAAAAAACAGAGTATGAAAGGAAATTCCTAAGTTTCCATGAGAATTAATTCTGCACACTTGTGAGTTAATGAATATATGAAAACCAAAGAATTTCAGGTATGAAGTTAATTCAATAAGTAAATGTTGTGGCGAAAAGCAAAAGATGCAGTAGTATTGGGCGTCATTCAAGCTTGATATATCTTCCTGAGCTAATTTTCTTGAATATGTTATGGTTTTATTTTCATTGATAAAGTAAAGGTGCTAAGTGGTAATAATCTTCTAACACTGGCAGGTGGAAACATAATCTTCACCAGCTCAATATTGATAAACACCTACCAATCATTTTGTAATGGTGAAGATAAGAGAAATATAGAAATGTGTAATAGAGAACATGCCAGTAAGGCCTCTATAATGTGTAGAGGTTAATTTATTCCTGACCCTCGTGCATCTATAATTCAATCAATATTTTATTTTGTATCGACATTTCAATTTTGAACAGATTATACTATCAATTTTTTAAACGCATTCCGCATTTTCTTGTAGATGAATGAGGCTCGTGCAAAGAGATAGACTGAATAAGCCATGTGTGTTTCAACTAATTAAATAGAAGAGTGGATCAAATCCACATTGTATTGACCTTAACAATTGCAGAGAAATGTGGCACAGTGCCTTGAGGCAGACAGGAAGCAACTAACCTTTTATTAATGCAGTTGAGGAGAGATTCCAAATCATTCAATTCTAAGCCTGTGAGGAATAAAGAAATGGCTATGATTAGAGCCTTGTTGACAAAATAAATAGCAGGCTTACCAAGTCCCACATTGCACAACACACTGATCACATTTTTAATCGGCGTCTCCTTACTTTCTTATCTGCCAATATATATAACCAAGCCACATGCTTTTTCTATCCATGCAAGGTTGAGTTTACTTTTCTGTTAAAACAAGAGAAAAAAAATACAAAGAATGGCAAAACCCAACCACATCCAGTCGATTAGTTTTCCCAGCAGTTCACATCCAAGCATCCAGAAAGTGGAAGAATAGCTGAATAAGCTCAAAACATTACGAGTATCAGCCAGTCGAGAAGAAGCTACAATCTGCAGTGGTATGCTTGGATTAGAAAAGCTTTATGAGTACATGGATGAACTTCTTAAGTTGTAATGTTGCGACACACCCTTCATTCCCTATCCCAATATCAAAAGAAGCAGTGGGCTGATGTCTGATAACTTAATGGAGAAATCAGTGAGGATTCTTGACGTTTGTGGTCAGCAAGAGATGAAGTTTCTCAGTTAAAGGAAAACTTAAGAAATCTTCATTCCCTCATGAGGACGAGAAAGGAAGATTCAACTATTGAATCCAGCATCACTAGATATACCTCATTTAGGAAGAAGATGAACAAGGATGGAAGGAAGTCAATAGCAGCTATAAAAAAAATGGAAGTTGAGATTAGTATGTCAGAACTCTTAACAGTGGGGATCAAGACATCTCAGTTGCAATTAGAGTACAAAGAGAAGCAAGTTCAATGAGCATTTCTATTCTCAATACCTTTCTGCTTTTCTTGTCTATGCCGGTTTTAATTCCAAAGTCATCTAGATGGTCAATTGTTTTAAGGATGGTACAGAATTGAAGAGTAGCATGTGAATACCAACAAGACAAAATATGTAATCTAGAGACTTTGGAAGCTAATCTTGAGGTCATTGAGAAGAAACTGGAAAGCATTTTTAGGTGCTTAATTAAACTAAGGAGCTCTCTTCTATGGTCTCATGCTAATTAGAAATTGCATAGTTATACATACTTGTACATAACCACTTACGTAGTTACTCAAGAAAAATACAGTGTAGAAATTAAAATATATATTCCATTATTCATCTAGTTCCCTCTCTACAATATAGGAATTAAAATCTCCAACCCCTCATATGTATTTCTAAAAAAAAGTGCCTGTAAATGCGCACATTATGGTAACCACACTTTAAAACTTACTTAAGCAATTAATAAAACATGTAAAAGTCGTAAGAAAAAAAGAACCTCTTTTTTCTAGTAAGATTATTAAACAAGCTGCAAGTGCATATGAAATTTGCAACAGAATGTCTCCCATTATCCCACTCCATTCTTTATTGTCATGGTTGAGTTGCTGTTGTGTATGTGTACGACTCCTCCAACCAATTATAGACAAGCCACATAAATTTTTTGGAGGCAAGGTGGCAAAAATAGCGAGATGCCTGGATCCAAGAAAAGTAAAGAAATGATTGTCAGCACTCAGCACCCACAAAAACTGCAGATGATGAGGATAGAAATTTTTTTTAAGCCAAAGGCGTGGTGAGTCTAACCGGACTTGCTGCAGGAAAGCACATGGTTTATCTGAGCCATTCCATTACACGTCTCATTTCCCATCAAAATTGCTTGTTCTATGGAAGTCACAAGAGATTGTTAAAATCAATGTTTGCAATGCAGTGCTGTGGTGGGATTTCAGTATAGATCCCAAATATACGCGTACACAGAATATAGGAGAATTTCCTTCTCTTCACCCATACAAATTATGGATTGGGTATACCTCCATATATCTACAGAAACAAAATTGTCAAGATTATGTTCCCCTTATGTTATGAATGTGGCGAAGTTGCTGTGGGGCATCAACCTTCTGATGCCAGGCAGGCAGGAGGAAACATAACCATCACCAGCTCAATATTGATACACCTACTAATCATTCTGTTAGTATGAGGATAAAGAAATAGGAAAATGTGTTATGAGTTTTGTTGGTAAAACTAAAATACAGAACCCATTTCCATCCTGCAACCACATGGTGATCATATTCAAATTACAACCTGGCTAATGTCAGTTGTGTCAGCATTGTCTCCTTCTATATGGTCTATACAGAATAAAGAATTATAAATGATCAGTGTCTGTTGGGAAAATAATTAATAGGTTGGCTAAGTTCATGGAATGGCACATAGCATCACATGCTGATCACATTGCTATACTTATCTCCATACCTTCCAATCTGCCAATATAAAACCAAGCCTAGAGCTTATTCTAGCCAGCACAAGCTTGAGTTTACTTTCCTGTAACAAAGAGAGAAAATACAACAATGGCAAAACCCAACCACATCCGATCTATTAGCTTTCCCAGCAGATCACATCCAAGCATCCAGAAAGTGGAAGAAGAGCTGACAAAGCTCAAAACATTACAAGTATCAGCTGCTCCAGAAGCTGCTACAATCAGCAATGGTCTTCTAGGATTAGAACAGCTTTACAAGTGCATGGATGATCTTCTTAACTTGCCACAAACCCTTCAAGCTCTCACTCAATATCAAAACAAGAAGTGGGTTGATGGCTTATTGGAGAAATCAGTAAAGCTTCTTGATATTTGTGGTCTAGCAAGAGACTGCATCTCTCAGTTGAAAGAACATTTGAGAGATATCCAATCCTCTCTAAGGAGAAGAAAGGGAGATTCAAGTACTGAAGCCAGCATCATGAAATACACTTCATTCATAAAGAAGATGAACAAGGATGCCAAAAAGTCACTTGCAGCAATAAAGAAAATCGATGGTGAGATTGAAGGATCCACACCCTTAGATGTGCATCGTGACATCTCAGCAGTGATCAAAACACTAATAGAAGCAAGTGCAGTGAGCACTTCTATTTTCCGGTCTGTCCTGCTTTTCTTGTTGGTGCCAGTTTTGAAGGCCAAGCCATCTAGGTGGTCACTGGTTTCAAAATTGGTACAAAATGGAAGAGTAGCATGTGAAGACCAACACGACAAAACTTGCAACCTAGAGACTTTGGAAACTCAATTGGAGGATGTTGAGAAGAAAGCGGAAAGCATTTTTAGGTGCTTGATTAAATTAAGGAGCTCTCTCCTAAACATCATCTCTTGTTAAGTAATTGTATAGCCATACTTGTATATAATCAATTTTGTAGTTACTCACTTACTCAAGAGAAATACAATACAAAAGTGAAAGTTTATACTCCAACTTGCATCTGTCACTCCTCTTATGTGTATCAAGTCCTTCCTAGTTCTTGCAAAAGATCTGTTAACAGTAGACATTTACATAAATATAATCAAAGAGGGCATCAAGATATTAAGGCAACTAAAGAGGGCAATAAGATATTTAGGTATTCATGCATTTCGATATAAATCATTTCTTCACATCTTGGTTAAACAAGCTTATGTATATTAGTAATCTGATCCATTCAGTATAGCACGATTCACAATTTCATATTCTGGGTGATCATAGAATGGAACTATAATATTCTTTTTAGCTTTACTCTCTTATGCGATTTCCAAACATCAGAAGCATAAATTTTCCTAGGTTTATTTCAGATATTATTCAGCTTGCCTCTGCAGAGTGTTAATCAATCCCTCTGACCAAAAGATAAAATTACAAGCAGGTTAACTAGGATGGAAATCACAAGTAAATGCTGTGGTGAAAAGCAGAAGATGCAGTAGTATTGGGTGTCATTCAAACTTGATATATCTTTCTGAGCTAATTTTCTTGAATATGTTATGGTTTTATTGTCATTGATAAAGTAAAGGTGCCAAGTGGTAATAATCTTCTAACGCTGGGAGGTGGAAACATAACCTTCACCAACTCAATATCGATAAACACCTACCATTCATTTTGCATTGGTGAGGATAAGAGAAATCAAGAAATGTGTAATAAGAGTGATAACCAAGTCATGTCTCTATAGCCAATAATGAATGATATAATAGGGAACATGCCAGTAAGGCATCTATAATTCTTTCAATATTTTATTCTATATTCATTTCAATTTTGAATAGCTTTTACTATCAATTTAATGCATTCTCCGTTTTCTTGTAGATAAATGAGGTTTGAGCAAAGAGACAGACTGAATAATCCATGCATGTTTCAACTAGTTAAATAGAAAGTGGATCAAATCCACATTGTATTGACCTTAATAATTGCAGAGAAATATGGCACAGTGCCTTGAGGCAGAAAGGAAGCAACTAACCTTTTATTAATGCAGTTGAGGAGAGATTCCAAATCATTCAATTCTAAGCATGTGAGGAATAAAGTAATGGCTACCATTAGATTCTTGTTGGCAAAACAAATAGCAGGCTTACCAAGTCCCACATTACCAAGTCAATAATGAATCATGTAATAGGGAAAATGCCAGTAAGGCCTCTATAATGTGCAGAGGTTAATTTATTCCTGATCCTCGTGCATCTATAATTCATTCAATATTTTATATTCTATCTTCATTTCAATTTTGAACAGATTATAGTATCATTTTTTTAATGTATTCCCCATTTTCTTTTAGATCTATGAGGCTCGTGCAAAGAGACAGACTGAATAAGCCTTCGTGTTTCAACTAATTAAATCGGAGTAGATCAAATTATATTGACCTTAATAATTGAAGAGAAATGTGGCACAGTGCCTTGAGGCAGACAGGAAGCAACTAACCTTTTATTAATGCAGTGGAGGAGAGATTCCAGATCATTCAATTCTAAGCCTGTGAGGAATAAAGAAATGGCTACATGATTGCAGTCTTGCTGGCAAAATAAACAGCAGGCTTACCAAGTCCCACATTGCACCACACACTCATCACATTTTTAATAGGCAAGTGGATATCTTGTCTCCTTACTTTCTTATCTGCAGATGTATATAACCAAGCCAAGTGCTTTTTCTAGCCATGGAAGATTGAGTTTACTTTCCTGTTAAGCCCAGAGAAGAATACATAGAATGGCAAAACCGCATCCAGTCTACTAGTTTTCCCAGGAGATCACATCCAAGCCAGAAATTGGAAGAAGAGCTAAACGAGCACAAAATATTACAAGTATCAACCAGTCCAGAAGAAGCTACAATCTGTAGTGGTTTGCTTGGATTAGAACAGCTTTATGAGCACATGGATGATCTTCTTAAGTTGCCACACACCCTTCATTCCCCATCCTTATATCAAAACAAGCAGTGGGCTGAAGACTTAAAGGAGAATCAGTGAGGATTCTTGACGTTTGTGGTCTAGCAAGAGATGACGTTTCTCAGATAAAGGAAAAATTAAGAAATCTTCATTCCTTAATGCGGAGGAGAAAGGAAGATTCAACTATTTAATCCAGCATCACTAGAAACACCTCGTTTGGGAAGAAGATGAACAAGGATGAAAGAAAGTCAATAGCAGCTATAAAGAAAATGAAAGATGAGATTAGTAGGGCAGTACTCTTAACAGTGGGTCAAGACATATCAGTTGCAATTAGAGTACTACGAGAAGAAAATTCACTGAGCATCTCTATTCTTAACAGCGTTCTGTTTTGCTTATGTATGCCACTTTTAAAGCCAAAGTCATCTAGATGGTCAATTATTTCAAGGATGGTACATATTGGAAGAGTAGCATGTGAAGACTGACAAGACAAAATATGCAATCTAGAGACTTTGGAAGTCGTTAAGACTTAAGAGTGTTTAGAAACACAGAAAAAGTGAATTTCAATTTGAATATAGTGTCAATAAAGTACAAGGAAAAGTGTGCATGTATATGTTTACATTAGGGCAATTGAGGTGCTAATGAAGTTATAGGTTTCAACCACATTTTCGAACTTACTTAAGCAATTAATCAAACAGGTAAAACTCGGATAAAAAAATAACCTCTTTTTGTAGAAAGATAATTAAAAAGCTGCAGTTGCATTTGAAATTGCAACAGAATGTCTCCCATGATCTCCCTCCTCTCTTTATTGTAAGGTTGAGTTGCTGTTGTGTATGTGTACGAGGGTCCTCCAACCAAGTATAGACATGCCACGTATGTTTTGGGAGGTGAAGTAGCAGAAATGGCGAGATGCCTGGATCTAAGAAGAGTAAATATATGATTGTCAACACACAAAAACTGCAGATGATGCGCATTATAAATGTTGCAAGCCAAAGATGTGACAGTCTCAACGGACTTGCTGCAGGAAATCACATGGTTATCACATTGATCTGAGACATTACATTATGCGTCTCGTCTGGTCTCCCATCAAAATTGCTTCCTCTGTGAAAGTCACTAGAGATTATTAAAATCAATTTTTGCATAGCAATATTGTAGTGGGATTTCAGTATAGATCCCTAATGTAAGCGTGTACGGAATATAGGAGAATTCCCTTCCCTTCACCCATGAAAATTAAAATTATGGATTGGCTATGACTCCATATATCTAAAAAAGAACACAATTGTCAAGATTATGTTCCCCTTATGTTATGAATTTAGCAAAGTTGTTATGGGGCATCAACCTTCTGATGTCTGGCAGGACGGAGGAAACATAATCTTCACCAGCTCAATACTGATACTACTACTAATCATTATGTTAATATGAGGATTAAAGAAATAGGAAACTGTATGTCAGCATTATGAGTTCTGTTGGAAAAAAAAAATGCTGAAACCATTTCCCAAAATTAAATAAATTTGCATACTGCAACCACACGGTGATCATATTCTTATAACAACCAGGCTAATGTTAGTCATGTCAGCAATGTCTCCTTCTATATAGCCTATAAAGAATAAAGAATTGTAAATGGTTAGAGTTTGTTGGCAAAATAAATAACAGGTTAGCTAGGTTCAAGGAATGACACATTGCATCACATGCTCACCACATTGCTATTCCTATTTCCATACCTTCCAATCTGCCAATATATAACCAAGCCTAGGGCTTATTCTAGCCAACACAAGCTTGAGTTTACTTTCCTGTTACACAGAAAAAAATACAACAATGGCAAAACCCAACCACATCCGATCTATTAGCTTTCCCAGCAGATCACATCCAAGCATCCAGAAAGTGGAAGAAGAGCTGACAAAGCTCAAAACATTACAAGTATCAGCTGCTCCAGAAGCTGCTACAATCAGCAGTGGTCTTCTTGGATTAGAACAGCTTTACAAGTGCATGGATGATCTTCTCAACTTGCCACAAACCCTTCAAGCCTTCTCCCAAAATCAAAATCAGAAGTGGGTTGATGGCTTATTGGAGAAATCGGTAAAGCTTCTTGATATTTGTGGTCTGGCAAGAGACTGCATCTCTCAGTTGAAAGAACATTTGAGAGATCTCCAATCCTCCCTAAGGAGAAGAAAGGGAGACTCAAGTGCTGAAGCCAGCATCACCAGGTACACTTCATTCATAAAGAAGATGAACAAGGATGCAAAAAAGTCAATTGCAGCTATAAAGAAAATTGATGATGAGATTGAAGGATCCACATCCTTAGATGTGCATCGTGACATCTCTGCAGTGATCAAAGCACTAAGAGAAGCAAGCGCAGTGAGCACTTCTATTTTCCAGTCTGTCCTGCTTTTCTTGTCTGTGCCAGTTTTGAAGCCTAAGCCATCTAGGTGGTCACTGGTTTCAAAATTGGTACAAAATGGAAAAGTAGCATGTGAATACCAACACAACAACACTTGCAACCTGGAGACTTTGGAAGCTCAACTTGAGGATATTGAGAACAAAATGGAAAGCATTTTTAGATGCTTGATTAAATCAAGGAGTTATCTCCTAAACATCATCTCTTGCTAAGCAATTGTATAGCCATATGTGTATATAATCAATTTTGTAGTTACTCAAGACAAATACAATACAAAAGTGAAAGTTTATACTCCAAATTGCATATATATCTCTCCTCTTATGTGTATCAAGCTCTACCCAGTTCTTGCAAAAGATCTGTTAACAGTATATATTTTTATAAATATAATCCAAGAGGGCATTAAGATTTTGAGGCATTCACGCACTTTGATGCAAATCATATCTTCACATCTTGGCTCAACAAACTTATCTATATTAGTAATCTTATCCATTCAGTATAGCATGATTCATTCTTGGTGATCATACAATGGAACTACAATATTTACTTTTTAGCTTTATTCTCTTATGCAATTTCCAAACTTCAGATTTCAGAAGCATAATTTTCCTAGGTTTATTTCATATATTATTCAGTTTTCCCCTGCAGAGTGTTAATCACTTCCTCTGACCAAAAGGTAAAATTACAAGCAGGTTAACTAGGATGGAAGTCACAAGACTCATCACCACCCTCTGCTCTTTTCAGGACCATGGACCTCCAAATGTCAATCTGAAAATATATACTTCCCTGCCGTTGTTTCATGAACTTGTATGTGCTACCAAAACAAAAACAGAGTATGAAAGGTTTCCATGAGAATTAATTCTGCACACTTATGAGTTAATGAATATATGAAAACCAAAGAATTTCAGGTATGAAGTTAATTCAATAAGTAAATGTTGTGGCGAAAAGCAAAAGATGCAGTACTATTGTGTGTCATTCAAGCTTGATATATCTTCCTGAGCTAATTTTCTTGAACATGTTATGGTTTTATTTTCATTGATAAAGTAAAGGTGCTAAGTGGTAATAATCTTCTAACGCTGGCAGGTGGAAACATAATCTTCACCAGCTCAATATTGATAAACACCTACCAATCATATTGAAATGGTGAAGATAAGAGAAATATAGAAATGTTTAATAGGGAACATGCCAGTAAGGCCTCTATAATGTGTAGAGGTTAATTTATTCCTGATCCTCGTGCATCTATAATTCAATCAATATTGTTAAAAGCTAGAAAGAGTTCTTGTATTTTTATCTAACTTCAAGTTACAAGTCTATATATAGGTCTACAAGAGTAAACAATAATAAATAAAGAAACTACTCATCTCCCCAAGGCTTTAATTACTAAGGCTTGTGAGCTGCCCATTTAATTACTAAGGCTAGTGAGCTGCCCAAGACTTTTAATATTCCAATACTCCCCCTCAAGCTGGAGCGTATAAATCAAAAGCTCCCAGCTTGCTACAAATGTATTCAATCCTAGGTCCACGGAGAGATTTGGTGAGAACATCAGCAAGTTGATCATTTGACCCAACAAATGTGGTAACAATGTCTCCGGATGCGACCTTCTCTCGTATAAAGTGGCAATCAACCTCAATATGTTTAGTCCTTTCATGGTAGACAGGATTAGACGCAATGTGGAGCGCTGCTTGATTATCACAAATTAATTTCATAGGACCATGCTTATAGAAATTGAGTTCTGTAAGAAGTTGTTTAACCCAAATTAGCTCACATATTCCAAGTGCCATTGCTCGGTATTCAGCTTCTGCGCTTGAGCGTGCAACCACATCTTGTTTCTTACTTTTCCAAGAGACAAGATTACCTCCAAATATAATACAATATCCTGATGTTGATCTCCTATCCCAAGGACATCCAGCCCAATCTGCATCTGTATAGCCAACAATTTCTGTATGTCCATGATCTTTATAGAGCAACCCTGTACCTGGAGACCTTTTCACATATCTCAATATTCTGACGGCTGCATCCCAATGACTTTGACATGGCTCTTGCAAAAATTGGCTAACTACACTTACAGCAAAGGAGATGTCTGGTCGAGTGATAGTCAAGTACAATAGCTTGCCAACTAATCTCCGATACTTACTTGGATTGGATAGGAGCTCCCCCTGTCTTGGAAGAAGTTTGACATTTGGATCCATGGGTGTGTCAACTGGTTTGCAATTTGTCATTCCTGTTTCTTCAAGAATATCCAAAACATATTTTCGTTGAGACACATAGATACCTTGTTTGGATTGAGCAACTTCAATACCAAGAAAATACTTCAATTTTCCAAGATCCTTTGTCTCGAAATGTTGAAACAAATGTTTCTTAAGCTGATTTATTCCTTCACTATCATTCCCTGTAATAACAATATCATCAACATAAACCACAAGATATATACTTTTTCCAAGTAGATGTTTATAGAAAACAGAATGGTCAGCCTTGCTTTGAATCATGCCAAATTGTTGGATCACATCTCTAAATCTCCCAAACCAGGCACGTGGAGATTGCTTCAACCCATAGAGAGAGCGCTTAAGACGACAAACAAGATTAGCTCCTGTCTTAGCCACAAATCCAGGTGGCTGCTCCATATACACTTCCTCATTCAGATCTCCATGTAAGAAGGCATTCTTTATATCCAACTGATACAGTGGCCAGTGATGGTTGGCTGCCATTGAGAGTAAGAGGCGGATAGAAGTGATCTTGGCCACCGGTGAGAAGGTATCCGTGTAGTCAATGCCAAAAACCTGTGTGTATCCTTTAGCCACAAGTCGAGCTTTGAGTCTATCAACTTGGCCATCTGGACCAACCTTCACATTATACACCCATCTACGACCAACCACAGTTTTACCAGGAGGTAAAGGTACTAACTCCCAAGTCCCGGAAGAATGTAGTGCTTTCATTTCATCAACCATTGCTTGAGTCCACCCTGGATTAGTTAATGCCTCCTTGACATTGTTTGGAACAAAAGCAGTTGACAAACTAGCAATGAAGGCACAATATGATGGAGACAGACGTTTTTGTGAAAGGAAATTATAGATAGGGTAAGGATTTCGAGTGGATCTTTTACCTACCCGACTGGCAATGGGAGAGTCTGTCGTGGTGTCTTGGGCAGCATCATTGGGTAACAATGATGTAGAACATGACTCAACTGGATGTCTATCCTCTTGGGAATCTTGACGATTGCGTCGTTGGTAGGTGTACAACAACGGTGGAATATGTCCTTCCTCTTGAATGGTTAGAGTTGGAATAGTTCTTTCAGGAATAGGTATGGTCCTTTCAGGAACAATGGGAGATATAGGTTCTGAGAAAGTAGGAACAGGGAGAATTTCTGTGATTTCAATGGGTTCCCCTAGGAAATTAGACTCAACGGAGGTGGAAGAGAAAAAAGGTGTTGTTTCAAAAAAGGTAACATCGGAAGAGGTATAAAACCGGTGTGTTCTAGGACAGTAACACTTAAAGCCTTTTTGGAGGCGAGAATACCCAAGGAAAACACATTTTATTGCCTTGGCATCAAGTTTATCACGCCCTGGAGAAGTATTATGAACAAAGCAAGTACATCCAAAGATTCGTAATGGAAGCTTATGGAGAGGTTCCTGTGGACGTAAGATATGAAGAGGAATTTTTCCTTGCAAAACAGAGGAAGGCATCCGATTTATGAGATAGTGTGGAAATATTAGAATTGATATGTGAAAATATTTGATTGATATGCATATATTCTTAGGATCTGTAATTAGTGATATGATTTTATTCTTTCCTAGTTTAGTGATTCTTTTTATTTACATTCCCTGATTATAGGATTCTCTTCCCTATAATCAATCTTCTTCTTTGTATAAATTAGGGCTTGTATTTTCCAATTGAAATGAAGAACTATTCAGAATTTCTTACATGGTATCAGAGCCTGACTCTAAACCCCTAGCTCTTATCTATCCTCCCTCACCAAATCTCTCCAGCAACTATGTCTAAACCTATTGAAACCCTTCCAGTTGATTCCTCACCGTTAGATGGGTCATCACATCCTTCTCACTCGACTTTCACAAATCATCTTAACCTTCCTCAAGTCCTTGCTTACCGTGAATTTTCCAGCAAGTCTCACGATAATGTGGCTGCAACCTCCGAAACATCACCCAATGAAGTCAGTCCTTTCTCAAAAATTAAGCTTGAGGCGCTGCAAAAGCTTTTTGAGCAGATATCTGTTGCACAACAGTCAATCCCACCTTCCGCTGAAGCACATGTTAGTATGATGAGTCATCAAGGTACCACTTCTCACGCATTTGCTGCAAATTCAAATAAAACAAGTCCTTGGATTGTGGATTCCGGGGCATCCGACCATATGTCAGGTGATTTAAAGGTTTTTCATACATTCAAACCTTGTACCAATCCCACCACGATCAGAATTGCTGATGGATCCCTCTCTAACGTGATAGGAACAGGATCTGTCAAATTAACTGATGAACTTTTTCTTTCATCTGTTCTCTTTGTTCCTAAATTAAGTTGCAACCTTCTTTCCATCAGTAAACTCACTAGAGACATGAATTGTGTAACTAAATTCTATCCTAAGCTTTGTGAATTTCAGGTTGTGGGCTCGGAGAAGGTGATTGGCAGTGCTGAAATTTGCGATGGTCTCTATATTCTCAAAAACACTCCTGAAAATAAACATTTCCCCAAGTCAAATTATGGTTTCAATTCTGTTTCTGTCTCCAATGAGAGTCTAGTCATGTTGTGGCATTTTCGCCTTGGACATCCAAATTTTGTTTATCTTGAAAAACTGTTTCCTGGTTTATTTATCAATAAAAAAACCCAAGTTTTTTCATTGCGAAGTGTGTCAACTTGCAAAACATACTCGAAGCATTTATTCAAGCAATCCTTACAAACCTTCTCAACCTTTTTCGTTGATACATAGTGACATTTGGGGACCTTCAAGGGTGAAAAATGTTAATGGTTCTAGATGGTTTGTATCCTTCATTGATGACCACACTAGGACCACATGGACTTTCCTCATGAAAGAAAAATCAGAAACTGCATCAATTTTTAAAGCTTTTCATTCCATGATTCAAAATCAGTTCAAACAAAAAGTCAAAGTTTTGAAAACTGATAATGGGACAGAATACTACAACTCAATTCTTGGTCCATACTTGTTAGATCAGGGAATTGTCCATATTAGTTCCTGTGTCAACACCCCTCAGCAAAATGGAGTGGCTGAGAGAAAAAATAGGCATCTCCTTGAAGTCTCTCGGTCCATCATGTTTTCAAATCATGTGCCTAAACACTTTTGGGGGGAAGCTGTACTTACTGCCACTTACCTCATAAACCGTATGCCTAGTAGTGTCTTAAAGTTCAAGACACCACGATCTTTGTTATTACAAGCATTCCCTCACCTCTCAGTTTTTTCCTCGGAATTGCCACTCAAAATTTTTGGTTGTACTGCTTTTGTCCATATCTATGATCACAAAAGAACAAAATTTGACCCCAAATCACACAGATGCATCTTCATTGGGTATTCTAATACTCAAAAGGGGTACAAATGTTACTCTCCAGTCACAAAAAGAGTTTATCATACTTTGGATGTCACTTTTTTTGAACACCAATCATTCTTTCCCAAATCTGGTATTCAGGGGGAGCATTTGAGCGAATATCAACTTTGGGAAACACTTCAAGATAATCAGGCTACCTTTCCCTCACCTAATGTCCTACCATACCACCATCAACCTACTCCAACTCAACCTGATTTATCACCTACATCATCCAATTCTCTATTACCTCTTTCATCAGATGTGACTCCAGAAAACATGGTCAATCACCCGCCATCCTCTCTTCCTACAATCAACCCATCTTCGCCTCTAATAAACAACCATCCATCCTCAAAAAACACTCTACCAAATTCACCTCCTCAAGCACCAGAACTCCGTGTTTATAGAAGGAGAAAACTTCAAAATATAGAGGCTAACATGCAAAGCCAGGACTGTTCAAACACACATTCGAGCTTACTTGACCTTGAAAATCATGAAGGTAAGGACTCTATGACCCATGAGTTGGTATCTACTGCTATTGATGATCTTGATTTGCCTATTGCTCAACGAAAGGGTGTTAGAACATGCACTAGTCACCCAATAGAAAGGTATGTTGCTTATGGGAAATTAACTCCTATGTATCGAGCCTTTGTTGCCTCTCTTGATCTTGTCCAGATTCCCACAAACATCTACGAGGCACTAAGAGATCCCAAATGGAAGGTTGCTGTCAATGAGGAAATAAATGCTCTTGAGAAGAATGGTACATGGCGTCTTGTTGAGTTACCTCAAGGAAAACATGCAGTTGGATGTAAGTGGATTTTCACTGTCAAGTATAATTCAGATGGGAGTATCAACAGATTCAAGGCTCGGTTGGTTGCCAAGGGGTTCACTCAATCATATGGTGTTGACTATCAAGAGACCTTTGCTCCTGTTGCCAAACTCAATACAGTAAGAGTTCTGTTATCACTTGCTGTGAATTGTGATTGGCCTTTATATCAGCTGGATGTAAAAAATGCATTCTTAAATGGAGAATTGGAAGAAGAAGTTTATATGGAAATTCCACCAGGTTTGAAAAAGAACTCCAATGGACGACTGGTATGCAAACTACAAAAATCTCTCTATGGCTTGAAACAATCACCTCGGGCATGGTTTGATAGGTTTGCAAAGTCAATTGTAAAATTTGGATACACTCAGTGTCAAGCTTATCATACCCTGTTTGTTAAAATCTCTTCAACATGAAAGCTAGCAATTCTCATTGTCTATGTGGATGACATAATCCTAACTGGAGATGATTCAGGTGAGATTTCAAACCTCAAGAAGTTTCTTGCATCAGAATTTGAGATCAAAGATCTAGGATTCCTCAAATACTTTCTTGGGATGGAGGTAGCTCGATCTAAGGAAGGGATTGTTATATCTCAACGAAAGTACATCCTAGATCTTCTAAACGAAACTGGAATGCTTGGAAGTAAGCCAGCAGATACTCCAATGGACCCTAACTTAAAAACAAATCGGAGTGGGGAACCAATTCCAGTAGAGAGGGGGAGTTATCAAAGATTAGTGGGAAAACTAATTTATCTCTCCCACACTAGACCTGATATTGCTTTCTCTGTTAGTGTTGTAAGTCAACATATGCATAACCCTAATGAGGAGCATTTGGAAGCTGTTTATCGTATTCTAAGGTATCTCAAAATGACACCAGGTCAATGGTTTGCACTTCAGAAAACATGACAACCGAGACCTAGAAGTTTACACGGATTCTAGTTGGGCGGGAGAGTTGACTGATAGACGATCGATTAGTGGTTACTGTACCTATGTATAGGGAAATCTAGTCACTTGGCGCAGCAAAAAATAGTCAGTTGTCTCTCGGAGTAGTGCAGAATCAGAATACCTTGCACTGGCATTAGGTATATGTGAGGGGATGTGGATTAAAAGGTTGTTGAATGAGTTGAAAATTGAAGCTCCTACATCTTTCAAATTGTACAGTGATAGTCAAGCTGCCATCAGCATTGCTAAGAACCCGGTTCATCACGATAGAACAAAGCACGTTGAAATAGACAGGCACTTCATTTATGAGAAGGTGAATTCGAGGATCATTGAACTCAACTACATTCCTACAAAGAAACAGATTGCCGACATCCTTACGAAGGCTCTACCTAGAAGGAGCTTTGAAGAATTCAATTCCAAGCTGGGCTTGTATAATATATACAACTCAGCTTGAGGGGGAGTGTGGAAATATTAGAATTGATATGTGAAAATATTTGATTGATATGCATATATTCTTAGGATCTGTAATTAGTGATATGATTTTATTCTTTCCTAGTTTAGTGATTCTTTTTATTTACATTCCCTGATTATAGGATTCTCTTCCCTATAATCAATCTTCTTCTTTGTATAAATTAGGGCTTGTATTTTCCAATTGAAATGAAGAACTATTCAGAATTTCTTACAGATAGCAAGAGTGAAGTATAGCATGCCCCCAAAAATTCTTAGGTACCTTGTTATGAATAAGCAAAGTACGAGCTGTTTCAACAAGATGACGAATTTTTCGTTCAGCAACTCCATTCTGTTGAGGAGTTCTAGCACATGATGATTCATGAAGTATTCCATTTGAGGAAAAGAAAGAAGTGAAAGGGTCAGAAAAATATTCTCTTGCATTATCACTGCGTAAGATTTTGAGAGATGCCCCAAATTGATTCACAATTTCATTGTAGAATTTTTGAAACACATCAAATAATTCAAAACGGTTCTTCATTAGAAAAATCCAAGTGCATCGAGAGAAATCATCAATGAAGACAACAAAATATGAGAAACCCAAAGTGGATGAAACTCGACACGGTCCCCAAACATCAGAGTGAACTAAAGAAAATGGGGTATTGGCCCTCTTATTCACTCTACTAGGATATGAAGCTCTTGAGTGCTTCCCAAGCTGACATGATTCACACTCTATGGTTTTTAAATTCGACAATCCAAGAACCAGTTGTTTTAATTTATTGAGGTCAGGATGTCCTAAACGACAATGGTTAAGAAGGGGTGAAATAGAAGCCGAGCAAGCTGTTTTGGTATTGCCGGAACATGAAAGATGGTATAGACCTCGTGATTCATATCCTACACCAATTGTCCCTTTTGTTTGACGGTTCTGAATAACCACCGAATCAGAAGAAAAGGTGACAAGGCAATTAAGTGAGTGAGTAAGTTGATTAACTGAAATCAAATTGAAATGGCAACCAGGAATGTAAAGGACATTGGATAAAGACAAAGAATGAATGGTGACTTTTCCAATTCCTATAGCTTTTCCTTTTGATCCATCACCAAATGTGACATCGGGAAGAGAATCTGAGAACTCAATATTAGAGAAAAATGAGAGATTACCAGAAATGTGATCAGTGGCTCCAGAATCAAGAATCCAAGATGAATCAGATTTTAATGCAAGAGCAGTATGAGACAAGTTGGTCCTGGCAACTTTCAGCATGCTGTTTAAACCTTCATGTTTTGCCATAGCTTTCAGAAAAATATGATAAAATCACCATATAATCGCAGACAAGGGACGAACTGATTTGGAAAATTTTGTTGGAAAAGGGATGATGAACAGTCACCACTGTTCATCGGGTGTAGGTGTTTGAGTAAAATTTCAGGCCCCAAAAAGAAGGCTCTGATACCATGTTAAAAGCTAGAAAGAGTTCTTGTATTTTTATCTAACTTCAAGTTACAAGTCTATATATAGGTCTACAAGAGTAAACAATAATAAATAAAGAAACTACTCATCTCCCCAAGGCTTTAATTACTAAGGCTTGTGAGCTGCCCATTTAATTACTAAGGCTAGTAAGCTGCCCAAGACTTTTAATATTCCAACAAATATTTTATTTTGTATCTACATTTCAATTTTGAACAGATTATACTATCAATTTTTTAAACGCATTCCGCATTTTCTTGTAGATGAATGAGGCTCGTGCAAAGAGACAGACTGAATAAGCCATGTGTGTTTCAACTAATTAAATAGAAGAGTGGATCAAATCCACATTGTATTGACCTAAACAATTGCAGAGAAATGTGGCACAGTGCCTTGAGGCAGACAGGAAGCAACTAACCTTTTATTAATGCAGTTGAGGAGAGATTCCAAATCATTCAATTCTAAGCTTGTGAGGAATAAAGAAATGGCTATGATTAGAGTCTTGTTGGCAAAATAAATAGCAGGCATACCAAGTCCCACATTGCACAACACGCTGATTACATTTTTAATCGGCTAGTGGAAATCTTGTCTCCTTACTTTCTTATCTGCCAATATATATAACCAAGGTTGAGTTTACTTTTCTGTTAAAACAAGAGAAAAAAAAAATACAAAGAATGGCAAAAACCAACCACATCCGCTCTATTAGTTTTCCCAGCAGTTCAAATCCAAGCATCCAGAAAGTGGAAGAATAGCTGAATAAGCTCAAAACATTACGAGTATCAGCCAGTCGAGAAGAAGCTACAATCGGCAGTGGTATGCTTGGATTAGAAAATCTTTATGAGTACATGGATGATCTTCTTAAGTTGTAATGTTGCGACACACCCTTCATTCCCTATCCCAATATCAAAAGAAACAGTGGGCTGATGTCTGATGACTTAATGGAGAAATCAGTGAGGATTCTTGACGTTTGTGCTCAGCAAGAGATGAAGTTTCTCAGTTGAAGGGAAACTTAAGAAATCTTCATTACTTCATGAGGACGAGAAAGGAAGATTCAACTATTGAATCCAGCATCACTAGATACACCTCATTTAGGAAGAAGATGAACAAGGATGGAAGGAAGTCAATAGCAGCAATAAAAGAAATGGAAGTTGAGATTAGTATGTCAGAACTCTTAACAGTGGGGATCAAGACATTTCAGTTGCAATTAGAGTACAAAGAGAAGCAAGTTCAATGAGCATTTCTATTCTCAATACCTTTCTGCTTTTCTTGTCTATGCTGGTTTTAATTCCAAAGTCATCTAGATGGTCAATCGTTTTAAGGATGGTACAGAATGGAAGAGTAGCATGTGAATACCAACAAGACAAAATATGCAATCTAGAGACTTTGGAAGCTAATCTTGAGGTCATTGAGAAAAACTGGAAAGCATTTTTAGATACTTGGTCAATTGTTCAAACTCTAGATGTTTTTTGGTAATATTTAATATTTTAACATTAACTATTAAAGTATTAAATAGTTTATAATTATCAAGTATTAAAAAATTTAAAAATTTTAAACAAATTTTTAAAAACTAGAAAATAAAATAAAAAAATACACGGGCGCCTAGGCGCCAATTAATTGCCGCCTAGGCGCCCCCCGAGTGCCCGATGAGTGTCTAACGATTTTTTCAACCATGCTTGTACATAACCACTTACGTAGTTACTCAAGAAAAATACAGTGTAGAAATTAAAATTTATATTCCATTATCCATCTAGTTCCCTCTCTACAGTATAGGAATTTGTTAGACATTATATGGTAGAAGAATATTTGATATGATCTCAGTATAATATCTTAGGATAGTGTGTATAATATCTTAGGGATATTATTGATCCTTACCATAGTTAGTGTGCATAGCCTAGTATAAATATGTGTATCCTCTTGACTCAATTGTATGGAATACAGAGATTAGAACATGGTATCAAGAGCCACATAAAGAAAAAAAAAACACAGAAATTTTTTTTTTCCTCTTTCTGCTTCTGCCACGGTGGAGGTTTGGGTCGGAATTGTCGCCGGCCATTTGTCGTCACCACCATCAGGAGCAGAGTCGCCGGTCACCGATAGGCCGGACTGCTGAATTCGACGTGATTTCGCCCGGCGAGTGGCCCTCACGCGCCACCTTCGTCCCTCGCATGCTGTCCACGCGCCGGCGCGTGTGCGTCACTCCGGCGTCGGAATCCACTCCGGTCTACTTTCCCAAGGTCGCCCGGTCTTCTACGTTGCTGCTCTAGGCTCGGTTTTGGCATTGGAGGTCCCGGTAATATCCCTCTTATTTTTTGCTTTGCAAGACAGGTGAAGTTGTGTGGCTGTTTGTGTGTTTGTTGTGGCTTAGAGGTCTGATTCTGGAAGTTTGGTTGTCTGATTTGAGATATCTTCTTGTTGGATAGCCTAATGTCTGAGCCTAAGTCTATAGTTGTGTCCGATATTCTTCCAGTTAATGCAAGAATCACAGAACACAAATTAAATGGCTCAAATCATTTGGATTGGAAACGAACCATTAAAATATATCTGCGTAGTATTGACAAAGATGCCCATATGACTGCCACCCCACCCGAGGATGACAAAGCTAAGCAAACTTGGTTGCGTGATGATGCTAAATTATTTCTTCAAATACGGAACTCAATTGAATCTGAGATATTTGGTTTTGTTAGTCATTGTGAAACTGTCAAAGAGCTCTTAGACTATCTTAATTTTTTGTATTCGGGTAAGGGCGACATTATTCGAATCTATGATGTTTGTAAGGCTTTTTATAGGGCCGACATGCTTGACAAACCTCTGCAGACTTATTTTATGGAGTTCAAGAAAACATATGAGGCTCTTAATGAATTAATGCTGTTCACAACGGATATAAAGGTTCAGCAGCAACAGCGAGAACAAATGGCCATCATGAGTTTTTTGGCTGGTCTTCATCCTCGACTAGAACCAGCCAAGTCCCAGATATTGTCCAGTGAAGAGCTCAAATCCCTATCTGATGTATTCTCTAGAGTATTACGCACAGAGACCTATCAACCCCCTCAGTCGAGTAGTGTTCTTGTCAGTCAGAAGTCAAAGGGGGAGCCTGTGAAGTCGTCATATCACAATAGGGATCCTCATGGCCAGCAGTATAATCCAATCATTTGCCATTACTGTCAGAAACCGGGGCACATGAAGAAGGATTGCCGAAAGCTTCAGAATAGAAATCAGGGCAATCGGTCTGCCAATATGGTGTCTTCTGATACTCATGGTGAGAAAACGGTTGTATTTTCTGCAGATGAGTATGCTAAGTTCCTGAAGTACCAAGAATCCTCATCATCTCCCTCAACTGTAGCGGCTGCCACCTCAGGTAATCTCAACACTTGCCTCGTCTCTTCAGCTTCCAAATGGGTTATTGATTCGGGAGCCACGGATCATATGACAGGTAACTCTAGACTCCTATCTACCTTTCAATCTTCTCCTTCAACTTCCCATGTCACTCTAGCTGATGGATCCACCTCTAGGGTGCTTGGGATTGGCACTGCTAATCCGACTCCTGATCTCCCGTTATCCTCGGTCTTGAGCCTTCCCAACTTGTCTTTTAATTTGATCTCTGTTAGTCAAATCACTAATGCTCTAAATTGTTCCATAACCTTTTTTCCCACTCACTGCATGTTCCAGGATCTTACGACGAAGCAGATTATTGGTAAAGGGCATGAATCTGGTGGCCTCTATATTCTTGATTCTAGTATACCGAGAACTGTTGCCTGCTTTGGGATGGGTACTCCGTTGGAAGTCCATTGTCGTTTAGGGCACCCATCCTTACCATTGTTGAAAAAGATGTGTCCGCAATTTAGTAAGGTGTCCTCTTTAAATTGTGAGTCTTGTCAATTTGCTAAACATCATCGAGTTAGTTTAAGTCCT
This sequence comes from Ipomoea nil, assembly GCF_001879475.1. Classification (NCBI taxonomy): domain Eukaryota; kingdom Viridiplantae; phylum Streptophyta; class Magnoliopsida; order Solanales; family Convolvulaceae; genus Ipomoea; species Ipomoea nil. Next base: position 1,969,139 of record NW_017619597.1, read on the forward strand.
AGAGTCAATAAACGAGCACGTGCTCCTTTTGAGTTAGTTCATTCTGATGTTTGGGGTCCATGTCGTGTTATGTCCAAAACCGGGTTTCGGTACTTTGTTACTTTCGTTGATGACTTCTCTCGCATGACTTGGTTATATTTTATGAGAAGTCGTTCTGAATTATTTTCCCATTTTCGTGCTTTTTGTGCTGAGATACAAACACAATTTAATATACCTGTTCGTGTATTGAGAAGTGACAATGTTAAAGAGTATTTTTCTGAACCCTTTTCCTCTTATATGCTTGAACATGGAATTTTACATCAATCTTCCTGTGTTGACACCCCATCTCAAAATGGGGTTGCTGAACGCAAAAACAGGCACTTACTAGAAACTGCTCGGGCTCTCTTGTTCCAAATGTGGGTTCCAAAACATTTTTGGGCTGATGCAGTCTCTACTACTTGTTTTTTGATCAACCGTATGCCGTCTTCGGTCTTACATGGTACAACACCCTATCAGTGTCTTTTCCCTCACAAATCTGTATTTCCTATTCCACCAAAAACATTTGGATGTACTTGCTTTGTGAGAAATGTAAGGCCCCATATCACGAAATTAGATCCTAAATCTTTAAAGTGCATCTTTTTGGGATATTCTCGTGTTCAAAAGGGGTATAGGTGTTATTGTCCGTCAACGGGAAGATATCTCGTGTCTATTGATGTAACCTTCCATGAAGATGTTTCCTTCTCACCTTCTTCAAATTCAGAAAGCCATGGCGACAGTGATGATGATATTCTCATCTATACGATTACCACCGCTTCCGCTTCTATTCCACCTTCCCGACCACCAATCACTCAGGTATATTCTCGTAAACACCAGTCTATTCCAAAAGAGGTTAACCCGAATCCCGACACTACTTTGGTTCCTGACAATACGCCAGATTCATGTCCTGAGCCGGATTCTTCGTCGTCTGATCCAGCTACCTTGCCAATAGCCCTACGCAAAGGTAAAAGAACTTGTACTTATCCTGTCTCATCGTTTGTTTCTTACAACCACTTACCCCATATCTCCTGCTCTTTTATTGCTTCTCTTGACTCTATACAACTTCTTAAAACTGTCAAACAAGCACTGTCCCATTCTGGTTGGCGTAACGCTATGATTGAGGAGATGAATGCCTTGGATTTCAATGGTACGTGGAACTTGGTAGATTTACCTGTAGGGAAGAAGGCCATTGGGTGCAAATGGGTGTTCATGGTGAAGGTTAACCCTGATGGATCTGTAGCTCGGTTGAAGGCTCGTCTAGTTGCTAAGGGGTATGCACAAACTTATGGTATTGATTACTCTGACACATTTTCTCCTGTTGCAAAATTGACCTCTGTCAGATTGCTTATTTCTATGGCTGCTACATTTAATTGGCCATTACATCAACTGGACATTAAAAATGTTTTTCTACATGGTGAGCTTCAAGAAGAAGTCTACATGGAGCAACCACCTGGGTTTGTTGCTCAGGGGGAGTATGGTAAGGTTTGTCGACTTCGCAAATCTTTGTATGGCCTTAAGCAAAGCCCTCGTGCATGGTTTGGGAAATTCAGTCAAGCGATTGAGAGGTTTGGCATGATAAAAGGAAAGTCTGATCATTCTGTCTTCTATAAACGCTCTGAGAAAGGCATTATTTTATTAGTTGTCTATGTGGCTGACATTGTCATCACTGGAAGTGACACCGCTGGTATTGTATCTCTTAAGACCTTTCTTCATAGTCAATTTCAGACTAAAGATCTTGGTACATTAAAATATTTTCTAGGTGTTGAGGTAATACGGAGTAAGAAAGGTATACTTCTCTCCCAGAGAAAATATATACTTGATCTATTGACAGAAACAGGGAAACTAGGAGCTAAGCCATGCAATACTCCAATGATCCCTAATTCACAGTTGACATCAGAGGGGGAGCTATTTGATGATCCAGAAAGATATAGAAGATTGGTTGGTAAGCTAAATTATCTGACTGTAACTCGTCCTGATATTGCTTACTCAGTAAGTATTGTAAGTCAATTTATGGCGTCTCCAACTATTGATCATTGGAAAGCTGTTGAACAAATCCTGAACTACTTGAAAGGTGCTCCAGGACGTGGAATTGTATATCAAAACCATGGACATATGAACATTGAGTGCTTTGCAGATGCAGACTATGCAGGGTCTAAGGAGAATCGGAGGTCTACAACCGGATTTTGTGTCTTCTTTGGTGGAAACTTGATCTCGTGGAAGAGCAAGAAGCAAAATGTTGTCTCACGATCGAGTGCAAAGTCAGAGTATAGAGCAATGGCACAGGCAACCTGTGAAATCTTGTGGATATATCACATTCTCGATGAAATAGGGCTCAAGGCCTCTATTCCTGCAAAGCTATGGTGTGACAATCAAGCGGCTCTCCATATTGCAGCCAATCCTGTTTTCCATGAACGAACCAAGCACATTGAAGTTGATTGTCATTTCATTCGGGAAAAGATACAACGAGGCTTAATTTCTACTGGATTTGTGAAGACAGGAGAACAGCTAGGAGATCTTTTTACAAAAGCTATGAATGGGCCTCGAATAGATTACTTATGTAACAAGTTGGGCATTATCAATATCTATGCTCCAACTTGAGGGGGAGTGTTAGACATTATATGGTAGAAGAATATTTGATATGATCTCAGTATAATATCTTAGGATAGTGTGTATAATATCTTAGGGATATTATTGATCCTTACCATAGTTAGTGTGCATAGCCTAGTATAAATATGTGTATCCTCTTGACTCAATTGTATGGAATACAGAGATTAGAACAGAATTAAAATCTCCAACCCCTCATATGTATTTCTAAAAAAAGTGCATGTAAATGTGCACATTATGGTAATTGAGGTGCTAATGCAGTTATACGTTGTAACCACACTTTCAAACTTACTTAAGCAATTAAAAGTCGTAAGAAAAAAAGAACCTCTTTTTCTAGTAAGATTATTAAACAAGCTGCAAATGTATATGAAATTTGCAACAGAATGTCTCCCATTATCTCACTCCATTCTTTATTGTCATGGTTGAGTAGTTGTTGTGTATGTGTATGAGTCCTCCAACCAATTATAGACAAGCCACATAAATTTTTTGGAGGCAAGGTGGCAAAAGTGGCGAGATGCCTGGATCCAAGAAAAGTAAAGAAATGATTGTCAGCACTCAGCACCCACAAAAACTGCAGATGATGAGGATAGAAATTTTTTTTAAGCCAAAGGCGTGGTGAGTCTAACCGGACTTGCTGCAGGAAAGCACATGGTTTATCTGAGCCATTCCATTACACGTCTCATTTCCCATCAAAATTGCTTGTTCTATGGAAGTCACAAGAGATTGTAAAATCAATGTTTGCAATGCAGTGCTGTGGTGGGATTTCAGTATAGATCCCAAATATACGCGTGCACAGAATATAGGAAAATTTCCTTCTCTTCACCCATACAAATTAAGATTATGGATTGGGTATACCTCCATATATCTACAGAAACAAAATTGTCAAGATTATGTTCCCCTTATGTTATGAATGTGGCGAAGTTGCTGTGGGGCATCAACCTTCTGATGCCAGGCAGGCAGGAGGAAACATAATCTTCACCAGCTCAATATTGATACACCTACGAATCAGTCTGTTAGTATGAGGATAAAGAAATAGGAAAATGTGTTATGAGTTTTGTTGGTAAAACTAAAATACAGAACCCATTTCCATCCTGCAACCACAAGGTGATCATATTCAAATTACAACCTGGCTAATGTCAGTTGTGTCAGCAATGTCTCCTTCTATATGGCCTATACAGAATAAAGAATTATAAATGATCAGAGTCTGTTGGGAAAATAATTAACAGGTTGGCTAAGTTCATGGAATGGCACATTGCATCACATGCTGATCACATTGCTATACTTATCTCCATACCTTCCAATCTGCCAATATATAACCAAGCCTAGAGCTTATTCTAGCCAGCACAAGCTTGAGTTTACTTTCCTGTAACAAAGAGAGGAAATACAACAATGGCAAAACCCAACCACATCCGATCTATTAGCTTTCCCAGCAGATCACATACAAGCATCCAGAAAGTGGAAGAAGAGCTGACAAAGCTCAAAACATTACAAGTATCAGCCTCTCCAGAAGCTGCTACAATCAGCAATGGTCTTCTTGGATTAGAACAGCTTTACAAGTGCATGGATGATCTTCTTAACTTGCCACAAACCCTTCAAGCTCTAACTCAATATCAAAACAAGAAGTGGGTTGATGGCTTATTGGAGAGATCAGTAAAGCTTCTTGATATTTGTGGTCTAGCAAGAGACTGCATCTCTCAGTTGAAAGAACATTTGAGAGATATCCAATCCTATCTAAGGAGAAGAAAGGGAGATTCAAGTACTGAAGCCAGCATCACTAAATACACTTCATTCGTAAAGAAGATGAACAAGGATGCCAAAAAGTCACTTGCAGCAATAAAGAAAATCGATGGTGAGATTGAAGGATCCACACCCATAGATGTGCATCGTGACATCTCAGCAGTGATCAAAACACTAGGAGAAGCAAGTGCAGTGAGCACTTCTATTTTCCAGTCTGTCCTGCTTTTCTTGTCGGTGCCAATTTTGAAGGCCAAGCCATCTAGGTGGTCACTGGTTTCAAAACTGGTACAGAATGGAAGAGTAGCATGTGAATACCAACACGACAACACTTGCAACCTAGAGACTTTGGAAACTCAACTGGAGGATATTGAAAACTTAGCGGAAAGCATTTTTAGGTGCTTGATTAAATTAAGGAGCTCTCTCCTAAACATCATCTCGTGTTAAGTAATTGTATAGCCATACTTGTATATAATCAATTTTGTAGTTACTCAAGAGAAATACAATACAAAAGTCAAAGTTTATACTCCAACTTGCATCTATCTCTCCTCTTATGTGTATCAAGGCCTACCTAGTTCTTGCAAAAGATCTGTTAACAGTAGACATTTGCATAAATATAATCAAAGAGGGCATCAATATTGATTGGGTCATTCATGCAATTCGATACAAATCATATCTTCACATCATGCTCTAACCAGCTTATCCATATTAGTAATCAAGATCCATTCTGTATAGCATGATTTCATGTTCTGGGTGATCATACAAGGAATGATAATATTTACTTTTTGGCTTTATTCTCTTATGAGATTTTTTCCAAACTTTTGAAGCATAAATTTTCCTAGGTTTTTTTCTTATATATTTGTCTTGCCCCGGCAAAGTGTTAATTACTCCCTCTGACAAAAAGGTAAAATTAAAAGCCAGAAGCAATGCAAATTAACTATGATGAGTCACAAGACTATGACCATGCTCTGCTCTTTTCATGACATTGGATCCCCTAAATGTCAATCTGAAAAGATATACTTCCCCCGAATTGTTTCAAGAACATGTATTTGCTACAAAAATGCTGAGTATGGAAAGAAATTAAGTTTTCATGGGAAGTAATTTTGCACACTTGTGAATGAATGAATATGTAAAAAAACCATGGAATTTCAGGTATGAAATTATTTCAATAAGTAAATACTGTGGTGAAAAGCCGAAGGTGCAGTAGTATTGGGTGTCATTCAAACTCGATATTTTATCTTCCTGAGCTAATTTTCTTGAACATGTTATGGTTTTATTGTCATTGATAAAGTAAAGGTGCTAAGTGGTAATAATCTTTTAATGGTGGCACGAGGAAATATAATCTTCACCAACTCAATATCGATAAACACCTACCAATCATTTCATAATGGTAAGAATAAGAGAATCTAGAAATCTGTAATAAGAGTCTGATAACCAAATCATGTCTCTTTCTATAGCCAATAATGAATGATGTAATAGGGAACATGCCAGTAAGGCATCCATAATGTGCAGATGTTAATTTATTCCTGATCCTCGTGCATCTATAATTCACTCAATATTTTATATTCTATCTTCATTTCAATTTTTTAACGCATTCCCCATTTTCTTGTAGATCAATGAGGCTCGTGCAAAGAGAAACCGAATAAGCAATCGTGTTTCAACTAATTAAATAGGAGTGGATCAAATTGTATTGACCTTAATAATTGAAGAGAAATGTGGCACAGTGCCTTGAGGCAGACAGGAAGCAACTAACCTTTTATTAATGCAGTTGAGGAGAGATTCCAGATCATTCAATTCTAAGCCTGTGAGGAATAAAGAAATGGCTATGATTAGAGTCTTGTTGGCAAAATAATTAGCAGGCTTACGGCTTACCAAGTCCCACATTGCACCACACACTCATCACATTTTTAATAGGTAAGTGGATATCTTGTCTCCTTACTTTCTTATCTGCTGATGTATATAACCAAGCCAAGTGCTTTTTCTAGCCATGCAAGATTGAGTTTACTTTCCTGTTAAGACAAGAGAAGAATACATAGAATGGCAAAACTGCATCCAGTCTACTAGTTTTCCCAGGAGATCACATCCAAGCCAGAAATTGGAAGAAGAGCTGAACGAGCTTCTTGAAAGAACATCCAAGGCTACAATTAGAGTCTTGCAGGCAAATCATTCAATTCTAAGCCTGTGAGGAATAAAGAAATGGCTACAATTAGAGTCTAGCAGGCAAAATAAATAGCAGGCTTACCAAGTCCCACATTGCACCACACACTCATCACATTTTTAATAGGCTAGTGGAAATCTTGTCTCCTTACTTTCTTATCTGCCGATATATATGACCAAGCCAAGTGCTTTTTCTAGCCAAGCAAGGTTGACTTTACTTTCCTGTTAAGACAAGAGAAGAATACAAAGAATGGCAAAACCATATCCAGTCTAGTAGTTTTCGCAGGAGACCACATCCAAGCCAGAAATTGGAAGAAGAGCTGAACGAGCTCAAAATATTATAAGTATCAACCAGTCCAGAAGAAGCTACAATCTGCAGTGGTGTGCTTGGATTAGAACAGCTTTATGAGCACATGGATGATCTTCTTAAATTGCCACACACCCTTCATTCTCTATCCCAATATCAAAATAAGCAATGGGCTGAAGACTTAATGGAGAATCAGTGAGGATTCTTGACGTTTGTGGTCTAGCAAGAGATGATGTTTCTCAGATAAAGGAAAAGTTAAGAAATCTTCATTCCTTATTGAGGAGGATAAAGGAAGATTCAACTATTGAATACAGCATCAATAGATACACCTCGTTTAGGAAGAATATGAACAAGAAGAAAAAATATGCAATCTAGAGATTTTGGAAGCTAAACTTTAGGCCATTGAGAAGAAACTGGAAAGCATTTTTAGATACTTGGTTAAATCAAGGAGTTCTCTCCTACACATGGTCTCATTCTAATTAGAAATTGCATAGTTTTATATACTTGTAAATAATCACTTATGTAATTACTCAAGAAAAATACAGTACAGAAATTAAAAATTACATTCCATTATTCATCTATCTGACTATCTTCCTCTCTACAAAGTGTCAAGTGTACCCGGTTACTACAAATGAAGTTAACAATCTGGGAGATTCAAGCTAATAGCTCAAACAGGGGTTTTCCAAACAACAAAAACAGAGTCCCCTTATCTATCTAATAGTATAGCATGGTTCATGTTTCCAGGTAACTGTACTAAGTTTAGGAACTTGGACATTTTGTGTAGGCAAATACTGTGTTTAAGTGGAACCTAGCTACATGCATTATGTCAATAATGTTTATATTTTAATGCAGGGTATACTATATTTCATTATTAATACACTAATGCAATATTAATGAACATTAATTTATAATCATATAACTATCAGTGTATTGCAATTTGAATATTTTTAACAAAGCACATGTCAAAGAGTGCATGTAAATGTGTACATTATGGTAATTGGGGTGTTAATGCAGTTATAGGTTGTAACTACACTTTCGAACTTACATAGGCAATTAGTCAAACAGGTAATGCTTATCACATTGATCTGAGCCATTCCATTACACGTCACGTCTCCCATCAAAATTGCTTGTTCTATGGCAGTCAGAATAGATTATTAAAATAAATTTTTGCAATCCAGAATTGTAGTGGGATTTCAGTATAAATCCCAAATATAAGCGTGCACAGAATATAGGAGAATTTCCTTCCCTTCACCCATGCAAATTAAAATTATGGATTGGCTATTACTCCATATATCTACAGAAACATTATTGTCAAGATTATGTTTTATGCTCCCCTTCCGATGCCTGGCAGGGAGGAAGAAACATAATCTTCACCAGCTCAATACTGATACACCTGCTAATCATTCTGTTAATATGAGGATTAAAGAAATAGGAAACTTTATTATGAGTTTAGTTGGTGAAAATAAATTGCAGAAACCATTCCAAAGAATCAAAGAAATCTGCATGCTGCAACCACATGGTGATCATATTCTTATTACAAACAGTGTAATGTTCGTCATGTCAGCAATGTCTCCTACTAAATAGCCTATACAGAATAAAGAATTATAAATGATCAGAGTTTGTTGGCAAAATAAACAACAGGTTGGCTAAGTTCAAGGAATGGCACATTACTATTCTTATCACCATACCTTCCAATCTGCCAATATATAACCAAGCCTAGGGCTTATTCTAGCCAGCACAAGCTTGAGTTTACTTTCCTGTTACAAAGATAGAAAATACAACAATGGCAAAATCCAACCACATCAGATCTATTAGCTTTCCCAGCAGATCACATCCAAGCATTCAGAAAGTGGAAGAAGAGCTGAACAAGCTCAAAACATTACAGGCATCAGCCATTCCGGAAGCAGCCACAATCTGCAGTGGTCTGCTTGGATTAGAACAGCTTTACAAGTGCATGGATGATCTTCTTAACTTGCCACAAACCCTTCAAGCCCTCTCCCAAAATCAAAATAAGAAATGGGTTGATGGCTTATTGGAGAAATCTGTGAGGCTTCTTGATATTTGTGGTCTAGCAAGAGACTGCATCTCTCAGTTGAAAGAACACTTGAGAGATCTCCAATCCTCCCAAAGGAGAAGAAAGGGAGATTCAAGTTCTGAAGCCAGCATCACCAAATACTCTTCATTCGTAAAGAAGATGAACAAGGACGCAAAAAAGTCAATTGCTGCTATAAAGAAAATGGATGATGAGATTGATGGATCAACACCCTTAGTTGTGCATCATGATGTCTCAGCAGTGATAAGAGCATTAAGAGAAGCAAATGCAGTGAGCACTTCTATTTTCCAGTCTGTCCTACTTTTCTTGTCTGTGCCAGTTTCGAAGCCTAAGCCATCTAGGTGGTCACTGGTATCAAAATTGGTACAAAATGGAAGAGTAGCTTGCGAATACAACGCTTGCAATCTGGAGACTTTGGAAGCTGAACTTGAGGATATTGAGAACACAATGCAAAGCATTTTTAGGTGCTTGATTAAATCAAGGAGCTCTCTCTTAAACATCATCTCTTGCTAAGTAATTGTATAGCTATACTTGTATATAATCAATTTTGTAGTCAGTCAAGAGAAATACAATACAAAAGTAAAAGTTTATACTCCAACTTGCTTCTCTCTCCTCTCATGTTTATCAAGCCCTCCCGAGTTCTTGCAAAAAGATTTGCCAACAATATACATTTGCATAAATATAATCTAAGAGGCCATCAATATAATGAGCCATTCATGCAGTTTGGTACATATCATATCTTCGCATCATGCTTTAAGCATCTGTATTAGCAATCAGATCTATTCAATATAGCATGATTCATGTTCCAGGTGATCATACAGAGGAACTATGATATTTTCTTAAGAAATTCACAGGTTTTCTATGACAATTACTATTTTACATTGTAAGTAAAACAAAATTGTCTTGGTTATGTTAAGGATGGGTCAAAGTTGCTTTTAGTCATCAACCTTCTGAATTCTGATGCCTGGCAGGCAGGAGGAAACAGATCTTTGCCAACTCAATGTTGATATAATGATAGCAATACAGCAAACTCCTACTAATCATTCTGTTACTCTGAGGATTAAAGAAATAGGAAAATGTAATATGAATCTTGTTGGTAAAACTAAAATGCAGAACCCATTTGCAAAAATTAAAGAAATTTGCATGCTGAAACCACAGGGTGATCAGATTCTTACAACCAGGCTAATGTCAGCCATGTCTCCTATAGCCAATAGTGCATAATTTAGTAGGGAAAACAGCCAACAATCCATGCATGTACTACCATTAATTAATCACAACCTACTTGTATCGATTAATGATTAAGAGGTTTTATATTCCATCTTCATCTTGAAGGGTTTTAATACGTTCTCTGTTTTCTTGCTGACGCATAAGGTACTTGCAGCTGAAACAGAAGGAATAAGCCATATGTTTCTCAACTAATGAGAAAAAATGGAATCTGATCCGCAGTGTATGCATCTTGAAATAATTTTAAAAAGATGTAGAAGACAGTAATAGCACAATGGTTGGGAGGCAGGAGGAAGCAAACCTTTTTGTTAATGCAGTCAAAGGGAGATCAGCAACAATTGATCCAAGCCTGTGAGGAATAAAAAATTGTAAATGACTGGGGTTTGTTGGCAAAATGAATAACAGGTTGGCTAAGTACAAGGAATGGGACATTGCATCATATGCAGATCACATTGCTATTCTAATCTCCATACCTTCCTATCTGCCAATATATAACCAAGCCTAGGGCTTATTCTAGCCAACACAAGCTTGAGTTTACTTTCCTGTTACAAAGAGAGAAAATACAACAATGGCTAAATCCAACCACATCCGATCTATTAGCTTTCCCAGCAGATCACATCCAAGCATTCAAAAAGTGGAAGAAGAGCTGACCAAGCTCAAAACATTACAAATATCAGCTACTCCAGAAGCAGCTACAATTAGCAGTGGCCTTCTTGGATTAGAACAGCTTTACAAGTGCATGGATGATCTTCTTAACTTGCCACAAACCCTCCAAGCCCTCTCCCAAAATCAAAACAAGAAGTGGGTTGATGGCTTGTTGGAGAAATCGGTGAGGCTTCTGGACATTTGTAGTCTAGCAAGAGATAGTGTCTCTCAGTTGAAGGAACAATTGAGAGATCTGCAATCCTCCCTGAGGAGAAGAAAGGGAGATTCAAGTACTGAAGCCAGTATCACCAGATACACTTCATTCTTAAAGAAGTTGAAAAAGGATGCAAAAAAGTCAATTGCAGCTCTAAAGAAAATCAATGTTGAGATTGATGGATCAACACCCTTAGATGTGCATCATGATATCTCAGCAGTGATCAGAGCACTAAGAGAAGCAAGTGAAGTGAGCACTTCGATTTTCCAGTCTGTCCTGCTTTTCTTCTCCGTGCCAGTTTTGAAGCCAAAGCCATCTAGGTGGTCAGTGGTTTCAAAATTGGTACAAAATGGAAGAGTAGCGTGTGAATACCAATACGACAACACTTGCAATCTGGAGACATTGGAAGCTCAACTTGAGGATATTGAAAACACAATGGAAAGCATTTTTAGGTGCTTGATTAAATTAAGGAGCTCTATCCTAAACATCATCTCTTGCTAAGTAATTGTATAGCCATACTTGTATATAATCAATTTTGTAGTTACTCAAAAGAAATACAATACAAAAGCAAAAGTTTATACTCCAACTTTCATCTATCTATCCTATTATGTGTCTCAAGGCCTCTCCAGTTCTTGCAAACGATCCGTTAACAGTATACATTTGCATAAATATAATCAAAGAGGGCATCAAGATATTGAGACAATTAAAGAGGGCAATAAGATATTGAGGCATTCATGCACTTCGATACAAATCATATCTTCACATCATGGTTAAACAAGCTTATGTATATTAGTAATCTGATCCATTCAGTATAGCATGATTCACAATTTCATATTCTGGGTGATCATATAATGGAACTATAATATTTACTTTATAGCTTTATTCTCTTATGCGGTTTCCAAACATCAGAAGCATAAATTTTCCTAGGTTTATTTCAGATATTATTCAGCTTGCCTCTGCAGAGTGTTAATCAATCCGTCTGAGTCTCTGACCAAAAGGTAAAATTACAAGCAGGTTAACTAGGATGGAAATCACAAGACTCATCACCACCCTCTGCTCTTTTCAGGACCTTGGACCCCCCAAATGTCAATCTGAAAAGATATACTCTCCCTCAGTTTTTTGATGAACTTGTATGTGCTACAATAAAAGAAAAGTACGAAAGGAAATTCCTAAGTTTTCATGAGAATTACTTTTCTACACATGTGAGTGAATGAATATGTAAAAACCATGGAGTTCATTCAATAAGTAAATGCTGTGGTGAAAAGCAGAAGATGCAGTAGTATTGGGTGTCCTGATACGTTCACTGGAAAATACTACCAAAGGCGCAGGAGAAGAGCTGAAAAATAGACTAATTCTTTTTAAGTTTTCCTATTCTTATGCTTCGTTTTTATTTCCCTATTTTCATGTTATATTACCGTTGCCTCTTCCTTCTATTTAAGGAGGATGCATGCAAGCTTATAGATCATCAGATTATTGTTTTTGGCTAATGACATTGGGGAGAAGAAGAACTCCAGAATTCTTCAAAGATTTCCTTTACAACTTAACGTTTTCCTTCTTTTTTCTGTTTCTACTCATTGTTACAATCATAGGTAGAGCTACATCATCTTTGCCTCCTCCGCCACGCCCTTCCAGCCCGGTACGTCGGCCAGTGACGTGATCCCAGTCCTCCCTGCCTGTACCACATTCAAACTTGATATATCTTTCTGAGCTAATTTTCTTGAACATGTTATGGTATTATTGTGATTGATAAATTAAAGGTGCCAAGTGGTAATAATTGTTGAATTTGGAAGATGGAATGGCCTGGCGGGTGGAGAATAATACCACCCGCCAGTTAGGCGGAAGCAATATGAAGAATCAAGACTAGGAAATGAATATAAAACTGAAATTATATTAGTATTCTCTCTGTTTCTAATACAGAAACACAGTACATATATATACACAAATACATAACTGTAAGTAACTACCCATAACTACCCATAACTGACACCTATTCATAAATAGACACAACCCTATAGATAAACCTAACTCTTTAGTTTTCAACACTCCCCCTCAAGCTGGAACATCTAGAAGTTCCAAGCTTGGATTAAAACATACACTCTACAATACAAATGAAGATTAAAAGCAGCTAGAGAATAACAGTGTTGGATGGCTTCGGAGGAACAATGCTATAAACAACCCTTGGGAATGAAGGCACCAGGGACGAAGCTTGTCACAAACTGACACGAACACCCTCACAGCAACATAAGCACTCTAGGATTTGCCAACAACAATCTTCATCACGAACGACAGAGCAAACCAATCTGAGCAGCAAATGGGAGGTAGTAGAGCCCACATGATTGTTGTATGAATACCAAGAAAACCACATGATTGTTGTTTATACCTCTTATAGGATAAGTGAATAACAAAAGAAGCTTCTGGAAATAAACAAGGTGCCAAACATGAAAACCCTAGGGACTAAGTGGTATACCGAATATAAAGAAACAAATACGGTTATACCAAAAACACCCCGGAAAGAGGTTTGGCAACCAACCCAAAAAGCTTTCAAACTTCACCAAAAGGTCCAAGGGCAAAACAACAATCTGGAATTTTCACCGGAGAATACATCACAAGGAAAAATACAATTTTGATGTTTGAAATACCCTAGGAAAGTAGGCTCTGATACCATGTTGAATTTGGAAGATGGAATGGCCTGGCGGGTGGAGAATAATACCACCCGCCAGTTAGGCGGAAGCAATATGAAGAATCAAGACTAGGAAATGAATATAAAACTGAAATTATATTGGTATTCTCTCTGTTTCTAATACAGAAACACAGTACATATATATACACAAATACATAACTGTAAGTAACTACCCATAACTACCCATAACTGACACCTATTCACAAATAGACACAACCCTATAGATAAACCTAACTCTTTAGTTTTCAACAATAATCTTCTAACACTGGGGGGTGGAAACATAATCTTCACCAACTCAATATCGATAAACACCTACGAATCATTTAATTCTAGAAATGTGAGGATAAGAGAAATCAAGAAATGTGTAATAAGAGTGATAACCAAGTCATGTCTCTATAGACAATAATGAATGATGTAATAGGGAACATGGCAGTAAGGCATCTATAATGTGCAGAGATTATTTTATTCCTGATCCTCGTGCATCTATAATTCATTCAATATTTTATATTCTATATTCATTTCAATTTTGAATAGCTTTTACTATCAATTTAATGCATTCTCCGTTTTCTTGTAAATACATGAGGTTTGAACAAAGAGACAGACTGAATAATCCATGCATGTTTCAACTAGTTAAATAGAAAGTGGATCAAATCCACATTGTATTGACCTTAATAATTGCAGAGAAATGTGGCACAGTGCCTTGAGGCAGACAGGAAGCAACTAACCTTTTATTAATGCAGTTGAGGAGAGATTCCAAATCATTCAATTCTAAGCCTGTGAAGAATAAAGTAATTGCTACGATTAGATTCTTGTTGGCAAAATAAATAGCAGGCTTACCAAGTCCCACATTGCACCACACACAGATCACATTTTTAATAGGCTAGTGGAAACCTTGTCTCAAGAGAAATACAATACAAAAGTGAAAGTTTATACTCCAACTTGCATCCATCTCTCCTCTTATATGTATTAGGGCATCCTAGTTCATGCAAAAGATCTGTTAACAGTAGACATTTGCATGAATATAATCAAAGAGGGCATCAATATAGTGAGCCATTCGTGCAATTCGATACAAATCATATCTTGACATCGTGCTCTAACCAGCTTATCTGTATTAGTAATCAGATCCTTTCAGTATAGCATGATTTCATATACTGGGTGATCATACAATGAAACAATGATATTTACTTTTCAGCTTTATTTTCTTATGATTTTTTTCCAACCTTCAGAAACATAAATTTCCCTAGGCTTATTTCTTATATATTCGTCTTGACCCTGCAAACTTTTAATTACACCGTCTGACAAAAAGGTATAATTAAAAGTCAGAGGTAATCCATATTAGCTATGATGGGTCACAAGACTCGTCACCACCCTCTGCTCTTTTAATGACATTGGATGCCCAAATGTCAATCTGAAAAGATATATTTTCCCATATTTGTTTCAAGAACTTGCATTTGCTACAAAAAAAACAGCTGAGTATGGAAGGAAGTTCCTAAGTTTTCATGAGAATTAATTCTGCACACTTGTGAGTTAATGAATATGTGAAAACCAAAGAATTTCGGGTATGAAGTTAATTCAATAAGTAAATGTTGTGGTGAAAAGCCGAAGATGCAGTAGTATTGGGTGTCATTCAAGCTTGATATATCTTCCTGAGCTAATTTTCTTGAATGTGTAATGGTTTTATTGTCATTGATAAAGTAAAGGTGCTAAGTGGTAATAATCTTCTAACGCTGGCAGGTGGAAACATAATCTTCACCAACTCAATATTGATAAACACCTACCAATCATTTTGTAATGGTGAGGATAAGAGAAATATAGAAATGTGTAATAGGAGTCTGATAACCAAGTCAAGTCTCTTTCTATAGTCAATAATGAATGATGTAATACGGAAAATGCCAGTAAGGCCTTTATAATGAGCAGAGGTTAATTTATTCCTGATCCTCGTGCATCTATAATTCATTCAATATTTTATATTCTATCTTCATTTCAATCTTGAACAGATTATACTATCAATTTTTTAACGCATTCCCCATTTTCTTGTAGATCAATGAGGTTCGTGCAAAGAGACAGACCGAATAAGCCATCATGTTTCAACTAATTAAATAGGAGTGGATCAAATTGTATTGACCTTAATAATTGAAGAGAAATGTGGCACAGTGCCTTGAGGCAGACAGGAAGCAACTAACCTTTTATTAATGCAGTTGAGGAGAGATTCCAGATCATTCAATTCTAAGCCTGTGAGGAATAAAGAAATGGCTATGATTAGAGTCTTGTTGGCAAAATAAATAGCAGGCTTACCAAGTCCCACATTGCCCCACACACTCATCACATTTTTAATAGGCAAGTGGATATCTTGTCTCCTTACTTTCTTATCTGCTGATGTATATAACCAAGCCAAGTGCTTTTTCTAGCCATGCAAGATTGAGTTTACTTTCCTGTTAAGACAAGAGAAGAAGACATAGAAATATAGAATGGCAAAACCGCATCCAGCCTACTAGTTTTCCCAGGAGATCACATCCAAGCCAGAAATTGGAAGAAGAGCTGAACGAGCTCAAAATAGTACAAGTATCAACCAGTCCAGAAGAAGCTACAATCTGCAGTGGTGTTCTTGGATTAGAACAGCTTTATGAGCACATGGATGACCTTCTTAAGTCGCCACACACCCTTCATTCCTCATCTCAATATCAAAATAAGCAGTGGGTTGAAGACTTAAAGGAGAATCAGTGAGGATTCTTGACGTTTGTGGTCTAGCAAGAGATAAAGTTTCTCAGATAAAGGAAAAATTAAGAAATCTTCATTCCTTATTGAGGAGAAAGGAAGATTCAACTATTTAATCCAGCATCACTAGAAACACCACGTTTGGGAAGAAGATGAACAAGGATGAAAGAAAGTCAATAGCAGCTATAAAGAAAATGAAAGATGAGATTAGTAGGGCAGTACTCTTAACAGTGGGTCAAGACATATCAGTTGCAATTAGAGTACAAGGAGAAGCAAGTCCAGTGAGCTTTTCTATTCTCAACAGTGTTCTGCTTTTCTAGTCTATGTCGGTTTTAAAGCCAAAGTCATCTAGATGGTCAATTGTTTTAAGGATGTTATAGAATAGAAGAGTAGCATGTGAAGACCAACAAGACAAAATATGCAATCTAGAGAATTTGGAAGCTAAACGTGAGGTCATTCAGAAGAAACTGGAAAGCATTTTTAGATGTTTTGTTAAATCAAGGAGTTCTCTCCTAAACATGGTCTTATTCTAATTAGAAATTGCATATTTTTATACTTGTACATAATCACTTGTGCAATTACTCAAGAAAAATACAGTACAGAAATTAAAATTATATTCCATTATTCAGCTATCTGACTATCTCCCTCTCTAAAGACTGCCAAGTGTACCCAGTTAATTGCAACCCCAGCGAAATTGGTCAAACAGTTAACTTGGTAACTACAAGGATCCAAGTTTGATTCCCCATGGGAGCTGTCTATTGGTCTTCTTGGTTTGAGTTGGTCAGCTATTAGCAATCTAGACTGGTTTAACTCCTTAGGACCTTTGCTAGCTAGGGTCACAAGGTGAGTTTCACCTAGAGCGCACCTTCGAGTAACGGTTGCAGATTTTTCCGCAAATCAAAGTGTACCCAATTAATACAAATGAGGTGAATAATCTGGAAGATTCAAACTAATAGCTCAAACAGGGGTTTTCCAAACAACTGAAAGAGAGTCTCCATATTGTGATATTGTATCTAAGTATCAGAATAGCATGGATCATGTTTCCAGGTAATTGTACTAAGTTTAGCAACTTGGACATTTTGCGTAGGCAAGTACTTGTGTTTAAGTGGAACCTAGCTACATGCATTATATTAATAATGTTTATATTTTAATGCTGGTACACTATATTTCATTATTAATACACCAATGCAATATTAATGAACATTAATTTATAATCATATAAATATCAGTGTACATGTCAAAGAGTGCATGTAAATGTGTACATTATGGTAATTGAGGTGTTAACGCAGTTATAGGTTGTAACTTGTAACTACACCTTGGAACTTACTTAGGCAATTAATCAAACAGGTAGAACTCATAACCTTTTTCTTTTGTAGTAAGAATATTAAAAGGCAACGGTTGCATGAAATTGCAACAGGCTGTCTCCCATGATCTCCTCCTCTCTTTATTGTCAACAAGGCTGAGTTGCTACTGTGTATTTGTACGAGGGCCCTCCAACCAAGTATAGACAAGCCAGTATGTTTTCAAGAATCAAAGTGGCAGAAATGGCGAGATGACTGGATCCAAAAAGAGTAAAGAAAAGACTGTAAGCACACAAAAACTGCAGATGATGAGGATTATACATTTTTGTAAGCCAAAGGCGTGACAATCTAACCGGACTTGCTGCAGGAAAGCACATGGTTATCACATTCATCTGAGCCGTTCCATTACGCGTCTCGTCTCCCATCAAAATTGCTTGTTTTGTGGAAGTCACCAGGGATTATTAAAATCAATTTTATTTTTTGATACTTTCCTAATTTACTCAAACTAATTAAGTCCCAGAATTCTATTCAAGTGTTTGAAGGGTAAAATGACTTTAAAAGAATATATCAAAATATGACACTTTTCAAAGTTGTACAATATAGGAAAAAACGCATTTGGAATTTGAGTTTAATATGGCAAATGAGTTTTTTAAAAATTCAAAATGATTTTTTTTTTCCCACTAAAATACAAGAAACGCATGTGACTCGTATTATACGAGAAACGGTATGATTGAGAAACGCATGTGGGATGCGTTTCTCAATGCATTTCTCGTATTTATACAAGAAATGCATGTGAAACATGCGTTTTCGTATTTTAGCGAAACAAATTCATTTTGAATTTTTGAAAAACTCATTTGCGACTTGCGTTTATGACAAGAAATTAAATCCCAAATGAGTTATTTCTATATTGTACAACTTTGAAAGTGTCATATTTTTGTCTCTTCTCCATTTTGGATCATTTCTGTTAAAAACCTGAGTCCCAAGTCGCCTAAATAGCCTCCCATTTCAGTATAGATCCAAAATATAAGCGTGCACAAAATATAGGAGAATTCCATCCCTTCACCCGTGCAAAAGAAGGATTTCAGAGTCTTAAGGGAGAAATTTGTTATTAAAACTATTGATTGGCTTTGTCTCCATATATCTACAGAAACAATATTGTCAAGATTATGTTTTGTGCACCCCTTTTGTCATGAATGTGGAAAAGTTGTTATGGGGTATCAAACTTCTGATGCCTGGCAGGGAGAAGGAAACATCTTCCACCAGCTCAATACTGATACACCTGCTAATCATTCTGTTAACATTATGAGGATTAAACAAATAGGAAACTGCATTATGAGTTTCGCTGGTGAAAATAAATTGCAGAAACCATTCCCATTCCAAAAAATCAAAGAAATTTGCATTCTGCAACCACATGGTGATCATATTCATAGTCATCTCAGCAATGTCTCCTACTATATAGCATATACAGAATAAAAAATTATAAATGATCAGAGTTTGTTGGCAACATAAATAACAGGTTGGCTAAGTCCAAGGAATGGCACATTGCTATTCTTATCTCCATACCTTCCAATCTGCCAATATATAACCAAGTCTAGAGCTTATTCTAGCCACCACAAGCTTGAGTTTTCTTTCCTGTGACAAAGAGAGAAAATACAAAGATGGCAAAACCCAACCACATCAGATCCATTAGCTTTCCCAGCAGATCACATCCAAGCATTCAGAAAGTGGAAGAAGAGTTTACCAAGCTCAAAACATTACAAGTATCAGCCAATCCAGAAGCAGCTACAATCTGCAGTGGTCTGCTTGGATTAGAACAGCTTTACAAGTACATGGATGATCTTCTTAACTTGCCACAAACCCTTCAAGCCCTCTCCCAAAATCAAAATAAGAAATGGGTTGATGGCTTATTGGAGAAATCTTTGAGGCTCCTTGATATTTGTGGTCTAGCAAGAGACTGCATCTCTCAGTTGAAAGAACACTTGAGAGATCTCCAATCCTCCCAAAGGAGAAGAAAGGGAGATTCAAGTTCTGAAGCCAGCATCACCAAATACTCTTCATTCGTAAAGAAGATGAACAAGGATGCAAAAAAGGCAATTGCAGCTATAAAGAAAATGGATGATGAGATTGATGGATCAACACCCTTAGATGTGCATCATGATATCTCAGCAGTGATAAGAGCATTAAGAGAAGCAAGTGCAGTGAGCACTTCTATTTTCCAGTCTGTCCTGCTTTTCTTGTCTGTGCCAGTTTTGAAGCCTAAGCCATCTAGGTGGTCACTGGTCTCAAAATTGGTACAAAATGGAAGAGTAGCTTGCGAATACAACGCTTGCAATCTGGAGACTTTGGAAGCTGAACTTGAGGATATTGAGAACACAATGCAAAGCATTTTTAGGTGCTTGATTAAATCAAGGAGCTCTCTCTTAAACATCATCTCTTGCTAAGTAATTGTATAGCTATACTTGTATATAATCAATTTTGTAGTCAGTCAAGAGAAATACAATACAAAAGTAAAAGTTTATACTCCAACTTGCTTCTCTCTCCTCTCATGTTTATCAAGCCCTCCCGAGTTCTTGCAAAAGATTTGCCAACAATATACATTTGCATAAATATAATCTAAGAGGACATCAATATAATGAGCCATTCATGCAGTTTGATGCATATCATATCTTGGCATCATGCTTTCAGCATCTGTATTAGCAATCATATCTATTCAGTATAGCATGATTCATGTTCTGGGTGATCATACATAGGAACTATGATATTATCTTAAGAAATTCACAGGTTTTCTATGACAATTACTATTTTACATTGTAAGTAAAACAAAATTGTCTTGGTTATGTTAAGGATGGGGCAAAGTTGCTTTTAGTCATCAACCTTCTGAATTCTGATGCCTGGCAGGCAGGAGGAAACAGATCTTTCCAAACTCAATGTGGATATAATGATAGCATTACAGCAAACACCTACTAATCGTTCTGTTACTCTGAGGATTAAAGAAATAGGAAAATGTAATATGAATCTTGTTGGTAAAACTAAAATGCAGAACCCATTTGCAAAAATTAAAGAAATTTTCATGCTGAAACCACATGGTGATCTGATTCTTACAACCAGGCAAATGTCAGCCATGTCTCCTTCTACATAGCCAATAGTGAATAATGTAGTAGGGAAAACAGCCGACAAGCCATGCATGCACTGCCTTTAATTAATCACAACCCACTTGTATCCATTAATGATTAAGAGGTTTTATATAATTATACTCCATCTTCATCTTGAAGGGTTTTTAATAAGTTCTCTATTTCTTGCTGATGCACGAGGTTCTTGCAGCTGAAACAGATGGAATAAGCCATTAGCCATATGTTTCTTGACTAATGAGAAAAAAGGGAATCTGATCCACAGTGTATGCATCACGGGATAATTTTAAAAAGATGTAGTAGACGGTAATAGCTCAATGGTTGGGGGGCAGGAGGAAGCAAACCTTTTTGTTAATGCAGTCCAAGGGAGATAGGCATCAATTGATCCAAGCCTGTGAGGAATAAAAAATTGTAAATGATTAGAGTTTGTTGGCAAAATGTACAACAGGTTGGCTAAGAACATGGAATAGCACATTGCATCACATGCTGATCACATTGCTACAGCCTAGTGCTATTCTTATCTCCATACCTTCCAATCTGCCAATATATAACCAAGTCTAGAGCTTATTCTTAGCCACCACAAGCTTGAGTTTACTTTCCTGTGACAAAGAGAGAAAATACAAAGATGGCAAAATCCAACCACATCAGATCTATTAGCTTTCCCAGCAGATCACATCCAAGCATTCACAAAGTGGAAGAAGAGCTTACCAAGCTCAAAACATTACAAGTATCAGCCATTCCGGAAGCAGCTACAATCTGCAATGGTCTGCTTGGATTAGAACAGCTTTACAAGTGCATGGATGATCTTCTTAACTTGCCACAAACCCTTCAAGCCCTCTCCCAAAATCAAAATAACAAATGGGTTGATGGCTTATTGGAGAAATCTGTGAGGCTTCTTGATATTTGTGGTCTAGCAAGAGACTGCATCTCTCAGTTGAAAGAACACTTGAGAGATCTCCAATCCTCCCAAAGGAGAAGAAAGGGAGATTCAAGTTCTGAAGCCAGCATCACCAAATACTCTTCATTCGTAAAGAAGATGAACAAGGATGCAAAAAAGGCAATTGCAGCTATAAAGAAAATGGATGATGAGATTGATGGATCAACACCCTTAGATGTGCATCATGATATCTCAGCAGTGATTAGAGCATTAAGAGAAGCAAGTGCAGTGAGCACTTCTATTTTCCAGTCTGTCCTGCTTTTCTTGTCTATGCCAGTTTCGAAGCCTAAGCCATCTAGGTGGTCACTGGTCTCAAAATTGGTACAAAATGGAAGAGTAGCTTGCGAATACAACGCTTGCAATCTGGAGACTTTGGAAGCTGAACTTGAGGATATTGAGAACACAATGCAAATCATTTTTAGGTGCTTGATTAAATCAAGGAGCTCTCTCTTAAACATCATCTCTTGCTAAGTAATTGTATAGCTATACTTGTATATAATCAATTTTGTAGTCAGTCAAGAGAAATACAATACAAAAGTAAAAGTTTATACTCCAACTTGCTTCTCTCTCCTCTCATGTTTATCAAGCCCTCCCGAGTTCTTGCAAAAGATTTGCCAACAATATACATTTGCATAAATATAATCTAAGAGGCCATCAATATAATGAGCCATTCATGCAGTTTGATACATATCATATATTCATATCTTCACATCATGCTTTAAGCATCTGTATTAGCAATCAGATCTATTCAGTATAGCATGATTCATGTTCTGGGTGATCATACAAAGGAACTATGATATTTTCTTTTTAGCTTTATTCTCTAATGAGATTTTCCAAACTCTAGAACTCTAGAAGCATATAT
Organism: Ipomoea nil; assembly: GCF_001879475.1. NCBI lineage: Eukaryota > Viridiplantae > Streptophyta > Magnoliopsida > Solanales > Convolvulaceae > Ipomoea > Ipomoea nil. Next base: position 1,991,715 of record NW_017619597.1, read on the forward strand.
TGTCCTGGGGGATTTATTTCAGATTTCATTCGTCTTGCCTCTGTAAAGTGTTAACATTCCCTCTAAGCCAAAACATAAAATTACAAGCCAGAAGTCATGCAGGTTAACTAGGATGAAAGTCACAAGAGTCATCACCACTTTTGCTCTTTTCATGACCTTGGGGATCTATAATGTGCTGAGATCAATTTATGCATCATGATAATAACATACACATATGCACTTGTGTACAAATAATATATATTTACATTATCCAATCAGTGTAGCATGGTTCATGTTATTAGGACTCTGTATTCTAGGCACACTAAAATTCCATCCCCCTCTCCCTATATTATTGGGAATATTATCATTTAGCATTCATATCCTGTTTGTGACTCTTTGTTTCCTTATAAATACATATATTCATGTACTTCAAACATCATGGATTGATCAATAATAAGATCATTCCCAAAACTATTGTTCTCATTGCATGTTTCCAGGCAAGCATACTAAGTTAAGGAACATTGTGTTTAGAGATAACTTTCTACAACTGTTTCTTAACCTTGTTTGGAATGTTTGCAATAAGGAAAAGTTTAGTATTGAAAGAAATTCACTGGTTTTCTAAGATAATTACTATTTTACGTTGTGAGTGAAACAAAACTGTCTTGTTATGTTCACTTTCTGTTATGGATGGGGCAAAGTTGTCATTAGGCATAAACCTTCTGATGCCTGGCAGGCAGGAGGAAACAAATCTTTGCCAACTCAATGTTGATATAATGATAGCATTACAGTAAACACCTACTAATCATTCTGCGACTCTGAGGATTAAAGAAATAGGAAGAAGTATAATGAATATTGTTGGTAAAACTAAAATGCAGAACCCATTTGCAAATATTAAAGAAATTTGAATGCTGAAACCACACGGTGATCTGATTCTTACAACCAGGCTAATGTCAGCCATGTCTCCTTCTATATAGCCAATTGTTAATAATGTAGTAGGGAAAACAGCCAACAAGCCATGCATGTACTACCATTAATTAATCACAACCCTCTTGCATTCATTCATGGTTATGAGGTTTTATATTCCATTCTTGCAGCTGAAACAGATTGAATAAGCCATATGTTTCTCAACTAATGAGAAAAATGGGAATCTGATCCACAATTTATGGATCATGGGATATTTTAAGAAAGATGTAGTCAGTAATAGCTCAATGGTTGGGAGGCAGGAGGAAGCAAACCTTTTTGTTAATGCAGTCGAAGGGAGATCAGCATCAATTGATCCAAGCCTGTGAGGAATAAAAAATTGTAAATGATTACAGTTTGTTGGCAAAATAAATAACAGGTTGGCTAAGTACAAGGAGTGGCACATTGCATCACATGCTGATCACATTGCTATTCTTATCTCCATACCTTCCTATCTGCCAATATATAACCAAGACTAGAGCTTATTCTAGCCAGCACAAGCTTGAGTTTACTTTCCTGTTACAAAGATAGAAAATACAACAATGGCAAAAACCAATCACCTCCGATCTATTAGCTTTCCCAGCAGATCACATCCAAGCATCCAGAAAGTAGAAGAAGAGCTGACAAAGCTCAAAACATTACAAGTCTCAGCCACTCCAGAAGCAGCTACAATCAGCAGTGGTCTTCTTGGATTAGAACAGCTTTACAAGTGCATGGATGGTCTTCTAAACTTGCCACAAACCCTTCAAGCCCTCTCTCAAAATCAAAACAAGAAGTGGGTTGATGGCTTATTGGAGAAATCGGTGAGGCTTCTGGATATTTGTGGTCTAGCAAGGGATAGTGTCTCTCAGTTGAAGGAACAATTGAGAGATCTGCAATCCTCCCTGAGGAGGAGAAAGGGAGATTCAAGTACTGAAGCCACCATCACCAGATACACTTCATTCATAAAGAAGATGAACAAGGATGCAAAAAAGTCAGTTGCAGCTCTAAAGAAAATCAACGTTGAGATTGAAGGATCAACACCCTTAGATGTGCATCATGATATCTCAGCAGTGATTAGAGCACTAAGAGAAGCAAGTGAAGTGAGCACTTCTATTTTCCAGTCTGTCCTGCTTTTCTTGTCTATGCCAGTTTTGAAGCCAAAGCCATCTAGGTGGTCAGTGGTTTCAAAATTGGTACAAAATGGAAGAGTAGCATGTGAATACCAACACAACAACACTTGCAATCTGGAGACATTGGAAGCTCAACTTGAGGATATTGAGAACACAATGGAAAGCATTTTTAGGTGCTTGATTAAATTAAGGAGCTCTATCCTAAACATCATCTCTTGCTAAGTAATTGTATAGCCATACTTGTATATAATCAATTTTGTAGTTACTCAAAAGAAATACAAATACAAAAGTAAAAGTTTATACTCCAACTTTCATCTATCTATCCTCTTATGTGTCTCAAGGCCTCTCCAGTTCTTGCAAATAATCCGTTAACAGTAATCAAAGAGGGTATAGATATATACTTTCCTACAATTGTTTCATGAACTTGTATGTGCCACAATAAAGTCAAGTATGGAAGGAAATTCCTAAGTTTCATGAGAATTACTTTTCCACACTTATGAGTGAATGAATATGTAAAAACCATATGTAATCAGGCCTAGATCTTTATCTAGCCATTGCAAGGTTGAGTTGACTTTCCTGTTAAAACAAGAGAAAATACAAAGAATGGCAACTCCAACCACATCCATCTATTAGTTTTCCCGGCAGATAATATCCAAGCATCCAAAAAGTGGAAGAAGAGCTGAACAAGCTCAAAACAGTACAAGTATCAGCCACCAGAAGCAGCTACAATCTGCAGCGGTCTGCTTGGATTAGAACAGCTTTATAAGTACATGGATAATCTTCTTAACTTACCACAACTCCTTCATGCCTTCTCCCAATATCAAAACAAGAAATGGGCTGATGACTTAATGGAGAAATAAGTGGGGATTCTTGATGTTGAAAGAAATTCACTGGTTTTCTATGATAATTAGTACTATTTTACGTTGTGAGTAAAACAAAATTGTCTTGGTTATGTTCACTTTCTGTGAAGGATGGTGCAAAGTTGTCATTAGGCATAAACCTTCTGACGCGCCAGGAGGAAACAAATCTTTGCCAACTCAGTGTTGATATAATGATAGCATTATAGTAAACACCTACTAATCATTCTGTTACTCTGACGATTAAAGAAATAGGAAAATGTAATATGGATCTTATTGGTAAAACTAAAATGCAGAACCCATTTGCAAAAATTAAAGAAATTTGCAGGCTGAAACCACACGAGGATCTGATTCTTACAACCAGGCTATGTCAGCCATGTCTCCTTCTATATAGCCAATAGTGAATAATGTAATAGGGAAAACAGCCAACAAGCCATGCATGTATTACCATTAATTAATCACAACCGTCTTGCACCCATTCATGATTATGAGATTTTATATTCCATTCTTGCAGCTGAAACAGATTGAATAAGCCATATGTTTCTCAACTAATGAGAAAAAAGGGAATCTGATCCACAATGTATGGATCTTGGGATATTTTAAGAAAGATGTAGCAGACAGTAATAGCTCAATGGTTGGGAGGCAGGAGGAAGCAAACCTTTTTGTTAATGCAGTCAAAGGGAGATCAGCATCAATTTATCCAAGCCTGTGAGGAATAAAAAATTGTAAATGATTACAGTTTGTTGGCAAAATAAATAACAGGTTGGCTAAGTACAAGGAGTGGCACATTGCAATTCTTATCTCCACACCTTCCTATCTGCCAATATATAACCAAGACTAGAGCTTATTCTAGCCAGCACAAGCTTGGGTTTACTTTCCTGTTACAAAGATAGAAAATACAACAATGGCAAAAACCAATCACCTCCGATCTATTAGCTTTCCCAGCAGATCACATCCAAGCATCCAGAAAGTAGAAGAAGAGCTGACAAAGCTCAAAACATTACAAGTCTCAGCCACTCCAGAAGCAGCTACAATCAGCAGTGGTCTTCTTGGATTAGAACAGCTTTACAAGTGCATGGATGGTCTTCTAAACTTGCCACAAACCCTTCAAGCCCTCTCTCAAAATCAAAACAAGAAGTGGGTTGATGGCTTATTGGAGAAATCGGTGAGGCTTCTGGATATTTGTGGTCTAGCAAGGGATAGTGTCTCTCAGTTGAAGGAACAATTGAGAGATCTGCAATCCTCCCTGAGGAGGAGAAAGGGAGATTCAAGTACTGAAGCCACCATCACCAGATACACTTCATTCATAAAGAAGATGAACAAGGATGCAAAAAAGTCAGTTGCAGCTCTAAAGAAAATCAACGTTGAGATTGAAGGATCAACACCCTTAGATGTGCATCATGATATCTCAGCAGTGATTAGAGCACTAAGAGAAGCAAGTGAAGTGAGCACTTCTATTTTCCAGTCTGTCCTGCTTTTCTTGTCTATGCCAGTTTTGAAGCCAAAGACATCTAGGTGGTCAGTGGTTTCAAAATTGGTTCAAAATGGAAGAGTAGCGTGTGAATACCAACACAAAAACACTTGCAATCTGGAGACATTGGAAGCTCAACTTGAGGATATTGAGAACACAATGGAAAGCACTTTTAGGTGCTTGATTAAATTAAGGAGCTCTATCCTAAACATCATATCTTGCTAAATAATTGTATAGCCATACTTGTATATAATCAATTTTGTAGTTACTCAAAAGAAATACAATACAAAAGCAAAAGTTTATACTCCAACTTTCATCTATCTACCCTCTTCAGTTCTTGCAAAAGATCCATTAACAGTATAGATTTGCATAAATATAATCAAAGAGGGCTTCAAGATAATGATCAATCATGCACTTTGATACAAGTCATATCTTCACATCGTGCTTTAACCAGATTATCTGTATTAGTAATCAGATCCAGCCAGTATAGCATGATTCATGTTCTGGGTAATCATACAAAGGAACTATATGATATTTACTTTTTAGCTTTATTCTCTTATGAGATTTTTCCAATCTTCAGAAGCATAAATTTTTCTATGTTTATTTCAGATATCATTCTACTTGCCTCTGCAAAGTGTTAACCACTCCCTCTGACTGATAATTACGGATTCTGGTGGTTTTTTGTGCATTTTGAGAGCTTGTATTGTGGTTTTGTTGAATGAATCGGAAGTAGATAGTCATTGTAGGTGGTTTTGAGATGTTAAGTTGCGGAACAAAGAAAATTGCCACCATTTTGGACAGGAATGGGAGCTGGAATGCGCTTGGCAAGCTCGGGACAGGAAGTTGCTGGAGAATCGCGGCCCCGGCCTAGGAGATTCAGAGAGCTGTTTTGCAAGCTGCGTCCACAACCGCGATCACGCCTGAAGCTGCGGTCGAGAAACTTCATAGACCTGGGCTTGCGCGCTGGAATCATGGGTTAATTAGGGAAATGTGTAATAACCACCCTCTATTTTTCAAAATGTGTGTTGATTTTTTTTTTTATAAAAATGTGTAAAACTAAGTTGTCACATGTGTTTTAGGTTGTGTCCCAACAACTTTTTTTTTTTTTCGTATTTATCTAAAACGCAAGATGGACTTGCGGTTACGGAATCGTATACGTAAAACGCATTTTAGGTTGACATACGCTATAGAATAGTATGCGTAAAAACGCAACTGGCATTTACATTTTACGTATTATACGTAAAACGCAAATGTCAGATGCGTTTATGATTTTTGTACACTGCCGGATTCCGGCGACGTGCGAATACTAAAAAACGCAAGTACAAGTTGCGTTTTGTATTTGTCTGGCCGGTTGTCCGGCTCCATGTGGAACCTAAAACGCAACCGGCAGATGCGTACTCTATTGTGATCAATTTTATTGTACTAGTTTTAGTATAAGTATTATAAAATGAGCAAATATTAATAGAAGATGTGTTAGCTTAGTTGGGTGATCATGTGTTTCAATTAGGGCTGGGCATTTCGGTGCGGTTTATCCGAACCGAACCGAATCAAACCGGTTCGGCCTCAAATCGAAGAACCAATCGGTACTTGGTTTGAGGAAATCGATCGGTTCGGGTTAAATCCGAACCGAACCGAAAAATCGATCGGTTTTCTGCTTTTTTTTTTTTGAATAAGGGTCAAATAGGCCAATCAACTGCGCACCACATTGCAATTGGGCCATCGAACTAAAAAAGAATACAATTGGGTCCCTGAACGACCCAAAATCATGCAATTCAATCCAAATTGACTTGTTTACCTGTAAAGGCGGTTACCGAATTTAAAAAAATTTTTTTTTATAATTTAAAATAAAAATTACAATTAAAAAATAAAAAAAATAATAAAAAAAAAAAACAGAAAACCCTTCGTCTCCGCCGGAGATGAAGGGGTGGCTTCGTCTTGGGCCGTCTCCCCGGCCATGGAGACGGCCTGAGACGAAGCCACCTTCGTCTCAGGCTGTCTCCATGGCCTGGAAGAAGGCCCAAGAGTTGCCTACCACTTCGTCTCCGGCGGAGACGAAGTGCAATCGTTATATCCTACACCACGGCGCACATAGCACTGTGCGCCGCGCGCCTCCCAAAACGACGTCGTTTTGGGGTAGTGTTGGGAGGCGCAGTAGGAAGTTGCTGAGATTATGTGTATTTGTTCACAACGTTATGTGTATTTGTTCACAACGTTATGTGTATTGGTTCATACAGTTATGTGTATTTTTTATACAATTATGTACATTCTTTTTATACAATTATGTACATCCGAATCAGAAAATTTGTGTGTATTATGTTAAGAGTTGATGTGTATTATGTTAAAAGTTTATGTTTATTATGTATTATGTTAGATTATGTGTATTATCTTTTAAAAAGAGTATGTATATTTTGTTATATAATTATGTACATTCATGTATAACATTATGTGTATTCTAGTATAACATTATCTACATTCTTGAACAGCGGGTTTTTTTTTAAAGAAAAAACTACTGCCATTCACTAGGGCGGGAAATTTAAAAAAAAAATTAATTAAAACGACGTCGTTTTGCATCTGGGCGCATAGTGCAACGCGCGCCGTGGTGTAGGATATAAATTGCCGACGAAGTGGCGGCTTCGTCTTGGGCCATCTCCCCGGCCATGGAGACGGCCTGAGACGAAGATCCTTCCGTCTCCGGCGAAGACGACATAGTTTTTTTTTTTTTAATATAAATTTTAATTATAGTTTTTTTTTATTTAAAATTATTAAAAAAAAATATTTTTAAATTCGGTAACTGTCTTTTCAGGTAAACATGTCAATTTTGGATTGAATTGCATGAGCAATTGGGTGGCCTATTTGACCTTTATTCCTTTATATATATATATATATATATATATATATATTAAATGTTTAAGGTGAGATTCAAACCCTTACTCATTTGGCTATAAACTAAGAACTTTACCCACTAAGCTATAGCCACATTCATATCTATATTCACATTTGTATGCTAATAAAGGTATACATTTTTCATTAAATGTTGCACACTTCAAATATAATGAATAAAATTGTCAGTACTACATTCTTGTTAAACTAAAATACCATTATACTGTTATTACACCGTTGTTATTTAATTCTAAAAATTTCATAATTCAATCATTATTATCATACATACATACATACATACATACATACATACATACATACATACATATATATATATATATATATATATATATATATATAATTAACTATGATATCTCTTTCCTATTCTTTAATTATCATTTTATTAAAATCATTATATAATTACTTTAATTGTTGATTATATTTTAATTAAATTTCTATGAATAGTAAAATATAAATTTTGTTCATCTCTATAATTTTCAAATACGATGAATAAAATTTACTACTTTAAGAAATTATGAAATATAATTTGAACTATAATTTATAATTATTTACATTTATCAATTTTTTAATGTTGGACATAAATTTTCGTGCATCACGCGTACAAAATGTTAGTATTATATATAAATATTATAATAATTAATAATTTTAACTCCTCAAGTCCTCAAATCTCAACTCCAAGTTGTAAGTCCCAACATTTGGTGTTTTAATAATTTTTATTTTTCAAATATTAACTATAGATGAATGATTCTTCATCTTGTCATCAACAAAACACTTCAAGTGGCACTCCAAGTGAGCCAACTGAACAATCGGTCAGGCAAAAAAAGAAACGTTCAAATAGTAGACTTTCACCAAAACCGAACCGAAACCAAAACCGAACCGAACCGAACTTTTCAAACTAAAACTGAAACCGAAACCGAAAAAAACAGAACCGAAACCCGAAGTGCCCATCCCTAGTTTCAATATATGGTTGCCAATGGTTCAAATCTTCTCCTATGCGTTTAACATTATTATTTGGCTTTTTGTAGGTTTAGTATAAGTATTAAAAAATAGCAATTGGTAATAGAAAAGTCACCACACATTTTGGGAAATAGAGGGTGGTCATTACACATTTCAGTCATTGATCCAATTTTCGAAGGTTTTGAACACGACTATGCTGATACTCATATACACACTAAACCAACTAGGCAAACCCATTTTCTATTGACATTTATCTATTTTCTAATAATAGTTACACTACAACTAGTAGTATACAAAAACAGAATGACCAAAATTTGCTTATGAAGAGATTCAAACTTGGGCCATCCTACAGAACAAACACGTGCTAAACCAAATAAGCAAGCCATCCTACAGAACAAACATGCGCTAAACCAACTAAGCAAACCAACATTATGTTAACATTGGCCTATTCTCTAATACTTATAGTGGAACTAGTACTATACACATAACGCGTTTGGAAAATGCAGTTTTGTACTCACCGGACACCGACGCCGGAGATAACAAAAACGCGTGTGGCAGTTGCGTTTAACGTATAATACGTAAAACGCAACTGCTTCTTGCGTTTTACAGCATAATCTAATATACGGTCGACAGCCGGAGCGTCGGTACCAAACCGCAACTGCCAGATGCTAAACGTATTATACTTTTAACGCATCTCCTAAATGCTTTTTAGAGTATGTGATACGTATACGTAAAACGCATTTTGAAAATGCGCTTTACGTATTCAATACTGAAGCCGCAAGTCCGTCTTGCGTTTTAGATAAATACGGAAAAAAAAAAAAAAGTTGTCGGGACACAACCTAAAAGGCATGTGGCAACTTAGTTTTACACATTTTTGTCAAAAAAAAAAAAAATGTCACCACACATTTTTGGAAATAGATGGTGGACATTGCACATTTCAGTCATTGATCTGTTAATGACAGAAATAGGAAAAAAAAAAAAAACAAAAACAAAAACAAAGAAATTTGACAAAAATAAGAAGTTTTAAAAGTTGAATAAAAAATAGGCCAAACTTATTTGTCAAATGCATTTTTTGTCATAAAATATATTCCGTAATTTTTAGATTTTGTTTTTCGTAATCTACGTATGTATATAGACTAAATATGCAAGTCCCACTTGCGTGTCTCCTTGACCGGCCAGGAGAGAAGCAAGTGAGCGTCTCCCAGTACAGCAGGAGCAAGTTCCACTTACGTCTCTCCTTGCTTTTTGATTTTTTTTTTTTTTAAAAAAAAAACACTTATACCCACTGCATATATAATTCATATGATAACTCATGGCTAACATATACGGTGATAGCCACAAAAGTGTAGATTGGAGTGTTCAATAACCTAATTGCACTTTTTTTCACATGCAAGTCCCACTTGCGTGTCTCCTTGACCGGCCAGGAGAGAAGCAAGTGAGCGTCTCCCAGTACGGCAGGGGCAAGTTCCACTTGCGTCTCTCCTTGCTTTTTGAAAATTTTTTTTTTAAAAAAAAAAACACTTATACCCATTGCATATATAATTCATATGATAGCCCATGGTTAACATATACGGTGATGGCCACAAAAATGTAGATTAGAGTGTTCAGTGACCTAATTGTATTTTTTTTTTTTCGTTCAGTGGCCTAATTGAAAGTTTTTAGATTACGTTCAGTGGCCAATTTGAACCTTATTCCTAAATGAGTTAATTCCACCCGAGGTCCATTGTCTTTGGTGACAATTCCAAATTTAGTCCCAGACTAATGTTTTTGCCATTTTACATCCCAGACTATCGTTTTTGGACACTTTTGGTCCTTCCTATGATTTTTTCTATTTTTAGTAAGGGTATTTTTATCACTTCATATTTTTCTTTTGTTATTTTTCTAGTTTCTACTGGTTTAATTGGTTTAAAACTTTAGGTAACCTCTGATTTTTAGTAACCATATTTTTAAATCGATTTTTAGTAAAGTTCTAAATCAATTAAACCGGTTGAAATCGACTATTCACTAATTACTAAAGAGAGTCTATATTGAATTAGTTGTTGTAAGTTAAGTGTTTTGTATAGACTATTCACTAATTACTAATTAGGGCTCAATAATACTTGAAAATCCTTGTAAGTGTTTTGTTGTGATGAGAATAGGACATCACTGTCTAATTTCAAGCGTGTTTATTTGAAAAAATAATAATAATAATAAAAAAAGACTTGTATAGTTGTATGTTGTGCGTTTGATAAAATGTTCCAATTAATTAAAATTAAATTGCTATGGGAGTAGATTCATTGTTCATTACTTCTTCTTCTTTTTTTCTTTTTTTTTTCTTTTTTTTTTATTATTTTATTTATAAACCTAACTATAGTATATGCTCAATAAATTATGTACAGCGGTCTCATCTTAGCTACAGAAATTTGGAATACTGGGTTAAGTTGTACTACTCTGCCAGTAGCCTATGTTTCCTCCTTCCCATCTCTTTCAAGTTATTTATAAGCTTGTTAAGGAAATCAAGTTTAAAGGTATATGGAATATTTATAATACTAATTTCACCAACCGATTGGACTATTCCTCTCAATCGTCGAGGGCTCCCATTACTCTTTATAGGTCAGCCCCTATGCTAGCGCTGGTGCCATCAAACTACAAGGGTATTTGGGTCACTTATTTAATTGTTCTATAAAATTACTCAATCAAATTGTTAGAATTAATTTTCAAACACTTAACATGTTTTGTACTTAATTAACTCTCTATTTAACATTATTTTGGTCCACCTATTAAGACGGTATCCGGTGTAAGAGTTCCTTCTCACACACCACCACCACTAAAATCAATCTTTCATTAACCTAAAGATAAAATTACAAACAAAAAGTAGTGCAGGTAACTTGGATGGAGGTCATCACAAGACTTATCACCCTCAATGATCTACTCCTTTCTTGACCTTGGATCCCCAAATCTCAAAATCTGAGTAGATATACTTTCCTACGATTGTTTCATGAACTTGTATGTGCACAAAGTATGGATTGAAATTCATAAGCTTTCAAGAGAAACTTTTCCACACTTATGAGTGAAATGAATATATAAAAACCATATGCAACCAGGCTAGGGGCATCCACAATAGATGGTTCTTAGGTGGTTTTTTATGGGGGCCAAACATAGGTGGAAAAGAGAGAAATATGAGAGAGAATAAAAAAGTTCTCCTGCAAGAATCTTGGCTCTTCATTTTAAAGTGGCCCCCACCAACTATAAAAAAAACTCCTGCTAATTTGCGTGAGGCACAACCAATGCACCCAGTCGGGCATGTGCACACCACACGCGTGCTAGGCGCATGATCAATTTCCTTTGTTTGTTTGTTTGTTTGTTTTTTTTTTTTTTTTTTTTTTTTTTTTTTTTTTTTTTTTCGTTCTCTCCTAGTTATCTCTTCAAAAATTCCTCAAACTATGCCTAATGAGGACGCTCTCTTTTTCTAGCCATTGCAAAGTTGAGTTGACTTTCCTGTTAAAACAAGAGAAAATACAAAGAATGGCAAACTCCAACCACATCCCTCTATTAGTTTTCCCAGCAGATCACATCCAAAGCATCCAGAAAGTGGAAGAAGAGTTGAACAAGCTCAAAACAGTACAAGTATCTTTGCCACCTCATTGTTGATATAATGATAGCATTATGGTGCACACCTACTAATCATTCTGTTACTATGAGGATTAAAGAAACAGGAAAATGTATAATAATCATTACTGAATAAGCCATATGTTTCTCAACTAATGAGAACAAAGGGAATCTGGTATAATGTAAAAAAGATGGAGTAATTGACAGTAATAGCACACAATGGTTAGGAGACAGGAAGAAGCAACCCTTTTAAAGAAATGTAAATGATTAGAGTTTTCTGGCAAAATAATTTACAGGTTAATTAGCTAAGTTCAAGGAATGCCACAATGCATCATCACATGCTAATCCTATCTGCCAATATATAACCAAGTCTAGAGCTTATTCTAGCCACCACAAGCTTGAGTTTTCTTTACCCTGTCAAAAAGAGAAAAACATTTCAACAATGGCAAAGTCCAACCACGTCCGATCTGCATATCACATCCGACCATCCAAAAGCGGGAGAAGAGCTGTCCAAGCTCAAGACATTACAAGTATCATCATCCACTCCTGAACCAGCTACAATCTGCACTGGTTTGTTTGGATTAGAGCAGCTTTTTCTCCATATGGGCTGATGATTTAATGGAGAAAAATACAATACAAGTGAAGTTTGTAGTCCAAATTGCATCATCTCCCTTGCTATTGTGTGTCAAGTGCACCAAAATGAAATGAAATGAAATATTCAGGGACAACCCCATCTAAATTGGTCAGACTGTTGACTTATATTAGTAATATTAATATTCATAAGGTTACAAGTTCGACTCCCGGCGGGCCGGGAGCGGCTCCTTGTGGTCCTTTACCGATTAGGATTACAAGGCGGGGTTTACCTAGTGCACACCCTCAGCTTGTGGCAAACTCAAACATGGGTTTCCCAAACAACTAAAGAGAAGCTCTGGTTGTATTTAAGTAATATGATGTTTTTCAATTTTTAAGGATTTAATGAGGCTTGGAATAGCATTGTATTCAGGCATATATAAATTTATATGTTGTCTGTTGCAATTCCACTTCACACTTTAATAGATACCGGTGCTTGGTAAATGACTGTTAGCTTATTGGATTAGTGGGTTTGACTAGTTGATAGTATTACTGATTGTAGAAAAATATTTGATAAATTTAGCGATTAACTGTTAGCTGATTACATACAAAATGACTTTCTCAAAAAGTTTATCAAAAAAAGTACTTTGAGTAGCTTTTTGAATTTTAGCATTTTGAAGCAATAAGTTATTATAAAAAGCTAATTAATCAATCACTCATATTAATTGTTTAACTAAGTCAAACAGCTAATAGTGATCAAATAAGTCAAAATTGACTAGTAGACTAACTATTTTACCAAACAGGACAATCTTTTTAACTGCATATATTTTGCATTATAATGATAGACATTCATGCACCTAATAAATATATACAAATCATATCTGTTTAATTTATTCCATCGTTCCGCTTCACTCTTTACGCTTCAACACTTGTCATCTTCCAGTAACATATAAGAGATACACAACGGTTTCAGATGTAATATTTTATTATCACAAGAACAAAAGTCACATATATATTATCATGTTCTGTTAAAGCACATTGATAACACAGATGACCGGAGAATATTATATTTAGACATTTAGTATTCCTTCACTCGTGCAGAATTAGGATAAAGTTGTCGTTTGACTTTGTATGTTATCGATGAGTGGTCGGGTGTCAAACTGTTAAAATATTAAATTAAATTATATATTTTTAAAACGCAGGGTGAGTAAGGATCGTATCCACTCGAAGGGTTGATATACTATTTTAATTAGAACAAATTATGGGAGTTTTGGATTCAATTACAAATTAACAATGAACTAAGTGTTGCGCAAGTGATTGAAATTCAAAGAGTAATGTTCTAGGCTCTAGCTAAAGATATATACCCATGATAGTTCAATGCAATAGTTTATGGTTGCAAAAATAAACACAACGATTATAAAGTAGAGTGATTATAGCGCAGCCCGAACAACCACTCAATACCAATCTTTTTATAACTTTGTTGGTAATTATGAAATCTCTATAGTTATTTCTTTTATTAAACGATTATTTCAAAAATTTCACAAGACAGTTCATTTGATAACATTAGAAACAAGAAAGACTCAAGTCTGACCAACAAATACACATTGAATTCATTACCAATCAAATTATCGATTTCCCCTTAACACTAACCCACATCGGTCGGGTTTATGCTAAGAACCACTAAATTAAAATAACAATTAATACATATTGATAATTCTAATTGGAATATGATTATCAGGCAAATCAATCATGGGCCACTACTGAATTATACTTAAATAATCATAGAATCAAAGCACAAAAGTTTGATAAATATTTACATTCAATTGACAAAATGAAGCACATTTATAATCACTATTGCAAAATGAACCGAAGTTTCAATAATCCATATTTAGAATAAATTTAGAAATTGAAATCCTCTAAAGTTTTCAAAATAAAGAAGAAAGAAAAGTAAAAACTGAAGATAGAATCTCAAATATATGTTCAATGTTCTAATGACAAAAAGATAATAATTCTATGTTTTTCCCAAGCTAATTAGCTAAAAAAGTGTCCAAATTTGTCCATTAAAGGAGGCTCTTGGTATTTGAAACAGAAGTAATTGAAATTGGAGAATTAAATTGCTGAATCAATAGCCTCGCGTAACCACACCGTACAAGAAGTCATTATGATATTCTTCATTCTCTTCTTATCAGCTTCTTCCATATACCCATGCAATACATCAGGTACCATTCTCGGCCTAAGGACATTTTCAATAGTGGAGATTTTGATGTCATTTTTAAGAAGTTTTTATAGGTATGATTAAATAAGAGAGAAAATTGAGGAGGAAGAGGTAAAAAAACAAAAAAGAAAAACAAAAAATGAAATGTCTAAAGAAAAAAGAAAAAAATAAAAAGAATGTGAAACGCGCCCCGCCCGACTGGGCGCCTCTTTGCCTTCCACACGAGAAGGCGGGGAAGCTTTAAAAATTAATGGGACTTACAATTTCTACAAAGTCCCAAGTCTTCCTACAACACACTCATTTCTTCTCTCTCTACATTCTCTCTTTTCCACCTAAACAATTCTACCTAAAATACCGTGTAAAATTCCTTATAGGGGTTTCTCTAAGCCTTCCCCTCTCTAAGGGCAACCCCAATAGAAGGTTTATTCATAGATTTTGGAACAGTAAAATTGGCTTGCTTAAGTTTTGACAAATGGGAGGTGGGGATTTTGCAAATATCTTTCTCCTGCAAATGGGAAAATTTTGTCAGATTCCTTCATCTTTTATTTCTCTCTCTTGCTGATTGACCTGACGCAGTGGGCCCCAACTTCCACACGGTATGTTTAATTTATTTTTTTTTTTCCTAAAAATTGGTCGTTGCATTGCTATTAAATTTAATATAACATACAATGTTATTATTAAAAACTGGCCATTGCATTCTTTAAAACTGGCTGTTTCATTATTATTATTATTATTATTATTATTATTATTATTATTATTTTAAAAATTTAATATAACATACAGTGTTATTAATTTTTTTATTCTTTTTATTTATTAGATTCATAATTATCAATTATATTATTATTAAATTTATAATTATCAATAACATTTCATCAATTTTATAATTATAATTACAATATAAATTTTTAGAATGATAATAAAAAAAAAAAATTAAAATATAAGATAGTAAAATGGTGGGTCCACAAAAAGTTATAAAAAAACTTAAAACTAATGGGAAGAAGAGATTTTGTGATTGAGTGAGATAGTGGATGATGAGGTGGATGTTGGGGCCCACAAAAATTTGGGGTAAAATCTCCAACTATTGAGGATGCCCTAATAGAACTTTTGGCTCATCCCATTTCATCCTGGAAATTACTTACTACGTTAGTAAGTTATTTGTGTAACTTACTAAAAGATTAATTTTATTTAACACTTTTAAGTCTCATATATATATATATATATATATATATATATATATATATATATATATATATGTTTAATTTGTTTTTTTTCTTAAAAATTGGCCGTTGCATTGCTATTAAATTTAATATAACATACAATGTTATTATTAAAAACTGGCCATTGCATTCTTTAAAACTGGCTGTTTTATTATTATTATTATTATTATTATTATTATTATTATTATTATTATTATTTTAAAAATTTAATATAACATACAGTGTTATTAATTTTTTATTCTTTTTATTTATTAGATTCATAATTATCAATTATATTATTATTAAATTTATAATTATCAATAACATTTCATCAATTTTATAATTATAATTACAATATAAATTTTTATAATGATAATAAAAAAAAATTAAAATATAGGATAGTAAAATGGTGGGTCCACAAAAAGTTGTAAAAAAACTTAAAACTAATGGAAAGAAGAGATTTTGTGATTAAGTGAGATAGTGGATGATGAGGTAGATGTTGGGGCCCACAAAAATCTGGGGTAAAATCCCCAACTATTGAGGATGCCCTAAAGCCAGTTTTAAATCCTTAAAAAATTCACTCATTACTCCTTTTTTCTTCTCACTCTACTTTTGCCCCCAACATTCTCTAATTCACAAAAATTAAGCCAAATAATATTAGTTAGTGCAAATTTCACCCACAATTTAGACAAAATCTCCAATCAAAATAGCACTAATTCTAAATCTAACTCCAACCATCAGAAAATAAAGATTCTGTGTACTAATAACTAATGGCAAAAAATTGTGTGACACCGTCTCACGAGTCTCAATCCGTGAGACGGGTCGAATCTTTGATTAATAAGGGTAAAGATTCAACTCATTAATTAAAGATTTGACCCATTAATTAAAAATTCGTCCGTCTTACGAATTGAGACCCGTGAGACGATCTCACACAAATGTTACCATAACTAATAATCTTCTGATGCCTGGCAGGCAGGAGGAGGATATATAATCTTCACCAACTCAATATTGGTAGTAAATATGTGTTAATTATTTGGTGATTTTGAGGACTAAAGAAGTAGGAAGCTGCATAATATGAGTTATGTTGGTAAGAGCATCCCCAATAAGGAAATTTTGGATGGTTTTTGCTATTTTTACATCCATGTGAAAGAGTGAGAAGCTTGGAAAGAGAAGACTTGGTTCTTTTTGCAATATTTGATTTTTTTGTGGGACTCACTGTATTAAAAAAAAAAACAAGACTTTCTCATTAATTTTGGGCGTGCCCAATGCACGCGTCTGCTGAGCGCGTTAGATATGTTACTTTTTTATTTTTTTCTCCTTTCCCTTCTCTCTCTCATGTAGTCATGTTTTTTTTCCTAATCACTTTTACAAAACCCAACTAAAAACTCCATCTATTGAGGTTACTCTAAAATAATAAAACCAATTGCTGAAACTAGAGGAATATGCATGCGGCAACACGCAATGATCAAATTCTTAAGAGTCAATCATGTTTCATTCTGTACCCTATAATGCAGTGGGGAACATTCCAGCAAAGCATAAGTGCATGCAGTGATTAAATTTTTCATGACTTTCAAGTTTCAACTATCTATAATTAATGCAATGTTTTACATCAGGTGTTGTTATTTGCACCACCATTTGACTAAAAGTAAGTATAAAGTATCTTGAAATTGTAAAAATGTGAAAACTTTTAATAATTACATAGGTGGTGTAAATAGTCAAATGAGGGTTCATTTTACTATTTGCACCACCTTGGTCAAACCTCATTTATGAGGTGTAATTAATAATATTTTAATTCAAAATCTAATTAATTAAAACATTAAAGGGAAAATGGTCAAATACACCCCTGAACTTTATACAAGAAGTCAATTAGGCCATTGAACTTTAAAATGTTGCAATTAAACTTATGAACTTGTTATTTTTGTGCATTTAGACCCTACAACAAGTTAATTACCTGTAATAGCAGGTGAGATGCTGATGTGTCATTTTTTTAAAAATAATTACTAATAATAAAATAATATAAAATTAAAAAAAAAAAAAAAAAAAAAAAAAAAAAAAAAAAAAAAAAGAAGAAGAAGAGGGGAAAATGGCAGCCATGGCTGCCATCTTCTTCTTCTTGCCTGCTAGCCTCCTACGAAGAAGGAGGCAAGAAGAAGATGGCAGGCCATGGTTGCCATCTTCTCTTTTTCTTTAAAAAATAAAATAAAAAAGAGTTCCCTTCGTCTCCACTGGAGACGAAAGAGACTTAAGAAGAAGATGGCAGCCATGGCCATGGCTGCCATCTTCTCTCTTCTTCGTTTTTATTTAAAAAATATAAAATAAAATTGTTCCCGCTCCTTCAGGAAAAAGATGGCAGCGATGGCTGCCTTCTTCTCTTTTTTAAAACAAAATTAGTTTCCCAGGCAAGAATAAGATGATCGCTGCCATCTTCTCTCTTTTTAATTTTTTTTTTTAAATTTTTTAAATAATTTTATATTATTTTATTATTATTATTTATATTAAAAAATGACACGTCAGCATCTCACCTGCTATTACAGGTAATTAATTTGTTATTGGGTCTAAATGCACAAAAGTAACAAATTCGTAGGTTTAATTGCAACATTTAAAAGTTTAGGGGGCTTAATTGACTCCTTGTATAAAGTTCAGGGGTGTATTTGATCCTTTTCCCAACATTAAATAAAAAAAAATGAACCCTGCGGTGATTGTTTTGTTTTTGTTTTGTTTGTTTGTTTTTTTTGTTTTTTTTTTTTTTTTTTTTTTTTTGTTTTAATGTCTAATTATTTATGCAATATTTTTTTTAAGTTTTTATTTTTAATACATATTTTTTTAAGTTTCTATTTTCAATACATCTTTATATATATATATATATATATATATATATATATATATATATATATATATATATATATATATTATTGTTCAATACATATTTTTTTAAATAATTAGTCAATATTGATGTTTGTGAGATGAATTACTGGTAATTTGGACGGTAGAGAATACAAATTGGACTCATATGACTCTATATATATGTGGGGTGTGTGTTATGTATATGTATCACACAATCTATATGCCATGGATGATTGGATAGAAGATTTTTTTAGTTACAATAATCAGAATCAAAGCCAGTTACTTAATTACAATGATTAAAATCAAAGTCAAGGACATTATGAGGTATTTTAAGTTGTTATTTGAATTGTTAATGAATTGTTATTTATTTCTATGGGTGTTGCTATTTGTATTTTAAGTCAGTTTGTTCTTGCTTGCCAGGTATTTAGGACTCATTTAAATTAGATATAATTTCTCAATTGACTAAATAACAATCTCTTTGTTCCATTTCAAGAGAGAAAATTATAGTATAAAGAGTACTGAATTTGGGATTTTATTTATTGGGTGACTGGTGAGTCTATCTATATACTGAATTAATTTAATTTGTTGTGAATATAGTTGTAAATTAATCAATTTATTGTAATTACAGGATAAAAAGATAGGTAGAAAATCAATTTATTGAGTAATATTGAGTACATAGAGCAATATATACTACAAATAATACACAATTATAGGAAACTATTCTAGAGAGACTGAAGGACAACCATAAATACAAAATTCAAAATAGAAAGAGTGTAGGAACGCATACAGTAGACTTATTTTATGATTAGAAGTCTTGACCTCCACTTATTTTATGATTAGAATTTTAACTACATCAAAATTGTTAGAACTCTAACCCACATATCTTTATAAAATTGTTACAGTATTTACCGTATAAAAAGATAAGTAGAAAATAAATTTATATTTCAAAGTCTCAATAGAACTCTAACCCACATATCTTTATAGAATTTTAACTACATCAAAATTGTTAGAACTCTAACCCACATATATCTTTATAAAATTGTTACAGTATTTACAGTATAAAAAGATAGGTAGAAAATATTAGAATAATGTATTTCAATTTATAGTTACAGTAACTACATCAAATATCACTAGTAATCATTTTATATTTCAATTTATAGTTAAATCAATTTAAAATAATGTATACAACAAATTTGAGTTATAAAAAAATATTAGAATAACAAAATTAATTATTATTTCTCTTTATTTAAAATTAAAACATAAACAAAAATAAGTATTGAAAATATAAACTTAAAAAAACATGTATTGAACAATAAAAGATGTATTGAAAATAGAAAATTAAAAAAATATGTATTGAAAATAAAAACTTAAAAAATATTGCACAAAATAATTAGGCATTAAAACATAATAATAATAATAATAATAATAATAATAATAATAATAATAATAATAATAATAATAATAATAAAAGAGATTGATTATTAAATAAAAATAAAAAAATAAATATTAATGTTTGACTACATTTAATGAGGTGGTGCAAATTTTTATTTGCACCACCTATAAAGCTATTACACCTATTAAATAGGGGGGTGTAAATAGCAAAATGAGTGGTGCAAATAGAATTTCCCTTTACATCCCATATTCCCTTTAAATATTTGAACAAATCTCACATATCTAAATATCAAATTTTTAATGCAGTCCCAATTTTCTTGCAGATGACTCAGGTTTTTGCTGTAGCAAATTTAATAATTAAATAGAAATGTATATGGCAGCAATGGCATGAAGAAATAATATGAACAAGGATGCAAAAAATGTTAATTGCATCTTCAAAGAAAACATATGCTAACATCAGGAGAGCAAGCCACTCTAGTTTGTGGTGTTTTTTGAATCCTGCAATATCCGAGGGTGTGCACTAGATAAATACTGCCATTTGAGAGTGTGTACTAGGTAAACACTGCCAGCTGCCGACAAAAGACTACAAAAATGTAAATCAACCTAGGTTCCTTACAATTGACCAGTTCAAACCAAGAAGACCAATAGGTCATTCTTACTGAGAGTCGAACTTGTAACCTTTTGGTCACCAAGCCAACAGTCTAACCAATTTGGCTGGATTGCTCCTTATTGGCATCTTCTAGTCAGGCTACTTGTTCATTGTATATGTCCTCATATTCTGTTATGTTGATTCTTCAAATGAGACAGAATTAACAGACCAGATATTCAGGCAGGGGGGATAAGTCTAACTTACAACAGAGGAAACTAGAATATGCAGAGGTCAAAACTGTCATATGTATGAACTGAATGTAGAATCCGCACTGCTAGCCTGTGATCAGTCTATCATCAGAGCTTAATCAGTACAATGACCTCTGTCCTAATTATTTTATCCAGTTGGCAAATTGTATAATTACAATTTTCAGTCCCATACCCTACCATAATATTGTCTGCTCTAGCTCATGGCCTCATGGGGCACCTCACAGTTTTTAAAAGACCTCAAAAGGGGAGCCCCACACTTACCATCAGCATCTACTACCATATGCTGCATGTTATAAACTTAGATTAGGCTATAATGCAAATTGAATCATGACCTTATAAAGGTCTTGACTTTGATACCAGGTTACTCATCCACATGAACCAAACCACATTAAAAGATTGAATCTAATCCATAGTTATCACGGCGTCCTTTTAAGTCGCGGCGCTCCCCGACCGCCTTGTCGCCTAGGCGATAAGTAATATATATATATATATATATATATATATATATATATATATATTCTCATATTATACAACAATTACTGCCAGCATATTTTATATATTATATATATTATATAAATATAATAATAATAATAATAATAATAATAATAATATGAGAATATATATTTGGAAGAATTATATATATAATATATGTGGAAATAGGCCGTGGAAATAGGCAGCCTTATTTATTATATTCTAGGAAGTTGTAGCTGCAGTAGCTTTCATTACAAAACAGAAGCAGAAAACTATTCCTTTTCTCAAGGCTACAGCTTTCTAGGAGTAATAAAGTAAATATAAAGTAAATAAATCTGAACGAAGAAGCCAAGAAGAAATAAAGAAGGAAAAGGAAGAAAAAAAATCAAGAATGGCAGTCGACGACGGCGGTGGGAGAAGAAAGAAGCACCGATGACGACCCACGGCGGTGGGACGGCGACGGCGGTGGCTGTGGGTCACTGGGTTGGCTTTCTTCTTCTCATACCATTTTTTTTAAAAAGATAAAAGTTAAAAATGGGTAGGGTTTATGGGTTTGGACGCTGAATCGGCGTCCTTGGCGTCGTCTGGGATGCAAAGGCGACGCCGGAGCTCGCCTCACCATTTTCAGGCGAGGCGAAGCCTCCAGGCGTCCTGTCTCCACCGACAGGATGCCTAGGCGACGCCATGATAACTATGATCTAACCAATTAGCTAGTGTAACTCATAGTCTTATAAACTCATATATTCTCTATTATTTTATCAATGTGGACTCTTAAATCTTAATAATGTGGGATTTTCTTACAATGTTACATCTCAGTTATGAGATTCTTTTGGGTAACAAGGGAAACTCGCAACCACTACCTAAAAGTATGTACCCTTCTCCATGACTCTAGCCTGGCAAAAGACCACAAGATTTTTGGGTGACAAGGGAAACTCACAACTACTACCTAAAAGTGTGTACCCTTCTACATGACTCTAGCCTGGCAAAAGACCACAAGAAGTAACCAGTCTAAGTTTCTCATAGCTGACCAGCTCAAACCAAGAAAGACCAATACGCCACTCTCATCGGGACTCAATTATTAAATTTTGTTTTTTTTAGTAACATGTAATGCAAACTTTTCATGTTTAATGGGTTTAAACAACTCAGACCCTCCCACCACTTTCAAATTTCATCATGCCAGAAAAAACTGTCCTTGCACAAGAAAAATCAATAATTGACTAGAAAATAGATCTGACTAATAATCTCTTAATGATGGCAACAGTGAAGGTACATCCAGCAGTGGGATTCCATTATAAGGTACAAATGCCTTAGCTGTATTCTCTGATAAAATACACTAATGTACTATAAATGATTATTCTAATAATTGCTGGTTGCAACCTGTATGGAAACAATGTTGGACCATGCCACTCGTGCACACAATACAATATCCAGTCTCTGTGTTCTTTCTTAACTACCATATCTTTCTGTATCTTGGAACTATTGAAAAATATGCTTCTTGATCCCTATAGATCTCATATCATTGTTGAGCTATTTGCCAAAGGTTCGTCCTATCCAGACAGTTTTGAGAAGCCGGCATCCTTTCTTTATTCAACCGACATTTCTGGATGAATGAACCTTTGATAAGCCCAAGTTGGCAGTGGCCTATGTACATGGGGAAGTACAGGGATGATAGGCTAGCAAATATGAAATAAAATTGTAAAATACTAAAATATAAGAACAGATTAAGGAGTGAGAGATGCACATTATGAAAGTACTGTTTCAGGCCTAATAAAATAAGAAAATACAATATGTACTCCCATTCTCTACTCCAAACTTTTACTCACACACTTAAAATATTGATGTAGACACTTTAACAGGGCCCACATAAAGAAAATAACCTATCAGAGCCCGCCACATCAGAGAATACATGTAATATGTAGTAGAACTCAATAAAATATATGGTGTGTTTATCACATTGTTGGTTGTGGACTTTACAAGATAAAGTGATAAACCCATTGTAAATGAAAACTCAGGCAGGGGCAACCTAGTCAAGTTAATCAAGTTGTTAACTTGGTAACCACAAGATTATAAGTTTTACTCCCAGCAGTAGCGATTTATTGACCTTTTTTATTTGAACCGGTCAGCTAGCGGGAGCAATTTGGACAACCTAGACTGGTTTACCTCGTTCACCTTTAGGTAGTGGCTATGAGTTTCTCAAGTCATGAAAACCCATGCTTACCACTTTGACATAAAGGCAAAAAAAAAAAAGAAAAAAAAAATGTGTAAGAAGAAGATAAGGCATTTTACCAACCTTTTGTCTCCTTTAGGTGTTGAGAGGTATAAAATGAGAGCAGGCGCTTGATCAAAGCACCAACACAGAACCTTTTTATGAACCTCTACTCACTTAGAAGAATGGTTTCTCTATCGTCGTCGAGGTCCCATAACCGCTACCATGTCCGTTCCATTAGCTTCCCTGGCAGGTCACATCCTAGCACAATCAAGATTGAACAAGTGCTGAACAAGATCAAGACTTGGGAGGCATCATCTTCTTCTTCAAAGGCAGAAAAGGTCTACAAGGTTCTTCCTGGCCTTGTGGAATTGTATGAGTGCATAGAAGAACTTCTTGCACTGCCCATCACTCAAAGGGATCTTCTCCAGCATCACCAACATGAAAATCTGGTCAATGAGTTGCTGGAAAGATCTGTAAGATTCATTGATATCTGCAGCAATGCAAGAGAAACAGTCATGATGTCCAAAGAAGCCATCCGGGAACTCCAGTCGGCCCTTAGGCGAAGCAAGGCAGGAGATCATCTGAACATTGAGAGTGGGGTTGCTGCTTATGCCTGCTCCAGAAGGAAGATACAGAAGGAAATCGAGAAGTCCCTCGCGATGTTAAAGCAGATAGAAAGCTGCAGAATGGTTTCCAATTCAGATTCTCTCATAGTTGGAGTCCTCACAGAGGCAAGCCTTGTCTCCATTTCTACATTCCAATCCCTGCTACTGTTTCTTTCAGTGCCAATCCTGAAACCAAAGCCTAGTAGATGGTCATTGGTCTCCAAGCTGGTGCAGAAAGGCGCATTATTGGCCAATGATCAGGCAAAAAGGGACAGCCTTAGTGATCTGGAGAAAGTAGATATCGCGCTGAACGATTTGCTTCTCAATAACCATGGCAAACAAGAAGAAGCAGAAAAGCTTGAATTGGCACAAAGCAGGCTGGAGACTCTGGACACTAGCAATGAAATTCTTGAAAATGGGTTGGAGCATTTGTTCAAACACTTGATCCGCACAAGAGTGTCTCTCCTAAACAATCTTTCTGATTAGTTCTAGTATCATTTCCTTGTAATTTTTAGCCATTTGGATCATTGAATCCATTTGTTGCCTGCGCATCAGCTCAAGATTTTTGGATTCTTGAAGCTGCGATAATGCGTGTACATGAGTGAAAAATGTATAGAATATTGAAGAATGTAACATGTAAAGCTTGAGAAATGACTTGGTATTTGAAATGAGAGTCAAATTCATCTCCATTTTCTCCCCTTGCCATTGATTAATGATTCAATTCACCCTGTATTAAAATCTTCTAACATTTTCTCTAAATATGCATTAGGTGTTAGGCAAATTGTCACATAACATGCCAACAAACAAAATTGTGTAGCAATATTGCAGAAGGTGCTAGTCGCACTAGGAAAACAATCCACTAAGCCGAGTTGAGCGCTAACTCAATCGAGTTAGGCGCCCGACTCGATCGAATTAGACGCTCAATTCAGCCGAGTTGATGCCTAGGGTTCCTAGTCGGCCGGTTAGTCAGTCAGTCGACTAAAAGTCAGGTCTAAGGCTAAAATCGCATTGACTTAGAAACGCCTAGTGCCTAGTTGATGTCAAGATCTATTTTTACAATACTGTTATATAGTAAAGCCCTCTTATAGTATATTTGTTTTAAAAAGGGTTTACACTCCAAACTCGAGAGCTTCTATCTATTTTTATTTAAAATCTAACTAAAAGAAGTAAATAATAAAGATGTGTCTCACGTTTTCAAAGTTCTTATACATGAATAGCTGGGACAAATTCATACTTCTCAAAGCACAAGCAATTAAGTAGAAGTTCATACATGAATTTATAATTTCTAATTAACTTAATTGCAATTGACTCTTAATCAGAGTACTACCTACCTCAGCATATGGAGGTACAACCTAATCAAGCACTGGCAATAACAAACCGGGCGCGGCCCAACCGGCCAAAGTGTTGGACAAAAAAAGGCGACCGCCATCAACTCTGAAACTAGAGAAAATGGCTAGCGGGAGAGCATATGAAGCCCTCCGAGCATACAGATCGGTGCTGAAAGCCACACGGAAGACCTTCGCCGGCGACACGGTGATGCTCCGGGAGTCGGCCGCCGAGGTCAGGAAGAAATTCGAGGAGAACCGACACGTGAACTCGGAGGAGGAGATCCAGCGGCTTCTGGAGGACGCACGTGAAGCCTCGTCCTTCATCTCCACCATGATCGTCCAAGCTCAACGCACCGACAGTGGCGGTTTCGGTAAATCCCTATCATAACCTTCGCTCACATAGGCAGTAGTACACATGCACACTCACCAGAACCCGCCACCTGTTCGTTAAATTGTCACAGTGCAATTTTTCTGATCCAATTCGATATTTGGGTTTTTTGCTGATTACACCTGCACACTTACCAGACCCCGCCAACTGTTTGTTAAATTGTCACAGTGGAATTTTTCTGATCCAATTGGATATTTGTTTTTTTGCTGATTACACATGGACACTTACCAGAACCCGCCACCTGTTTGTTAAATTGTCACAGTGGATTTTTTCTGATCCGATTCGATATTTGTTTTTTTGCTGATCGGCTTGCAGCGGTGAAGCCGGAAATGGTGCACGCAGGGGCGACATTTGAAATTCCTTCAGAAGAGATTCTTAAAAAAGCTGGTTGATGATGAGATGATCAGAGCAGTTGAGGATCTTCCTTCTCCTCTGCAATACCCTCTGCAATGTACTACTAATAGCAGGAAGAGTATTCTTTCCTCTGAAAAGTGAAAAGAACAAAGTTAATTTTCTTCTTGTTTCATCACTGACACTATTTATTTCAGTTGATGTTTTCATTTGTTCCTTCTAAGAAAAGAACCAACCCCTTTTTGAGTTTCTTGAATTCCAATGATTTTTGCTTGGTGTTTCTCTTCTTGATAGATCAAGAACATGATGATAATGATGATGATGATGCCATTACCATATGACCTAAGACCAAATTACTGATGCCCAATATTCTGCATTTCTGCAAATCTTGCTTCATTTCTCATATGATTATGCATAGTTACTTACTTACCCAACATAAACACAAAACAAATGTAACGAGTTTGATTTTAAAATTAGTGTTTATTTTTGCTTTTATGTGTATGGAGAATGTATAATTCTACAAAATCAATGTTTCCTATGTAGAACAAACTTTTTTAAAAAAAAGTTATTTCTGTAGAGGAAACTTTTTTTTATCAGACCACGAGGTGTCTTGTCCATTTAAGGGGCAAAATTTTTTTACTATATTGGTTTTTTCATTTGAGAGGTTCGAACTCTTGGACAAGAATATACAGCTAGTTCCGTAGAACAAACTTATGTTCTCATTCAACTTTGTATTTCTAAAACTTTATACATAGACGGCGCACTGAGATTGATTATTGTATTAATAGGGAAAGGAAGAGAGTCTGACACATCAAGAAGAAAATGTTTTTATAGGGAGAGATAATCCTTCATTAGGATGGACACTTGTCCTTGTCCATAAAAGGTGAAATTCATTTGCCCTTTACACTTCGATTCAATTAAATAGTAGGGGGATAAATTATTATTATAATTACTTAACAACTCATTAGATGAGAAGATTAATGTTTGGTATAATCTTCTACATTTACAATTATCAAAATTCGATCTTGTATTTTTTACCATAATCTATCACATCGAAATCACTTGAGTTGGTCGTGTGAGTTTCATTATGATGAATACTAAAAGTAGAGAGAGGGGAGATATTTCATATTGAAAATTAATTATAGTTGCCTGAAAATAATATTTTTACAGAAATTGATTAAATATTTAAATTTGATTGATCAAATACTATATAATGTGTATGTTAGAGTTAAAATCTAAAAACATAATAAGTGTGGATAAATGTTATATCCTTTATTTATGTCCATTTTTTCGTTAAGTTTTTTTTTTATACATTATGCTATAATATATACACATTATATATTAGAGTTATATGTTAGTTATTTTTCTAAAATATAAATATCAAATTTATAAAAATATTTATTATTATTATTATTTACAATAATTTAAATATCTAAAATATAAATAAATTTAAAATTTTAATATAAAGTATTAATATTGGGCACTTATTTTTTGTGCGTCGTGCATAACAAAAATACTAGTATATGGATAAACTCATTACTCACTTTTATCAACCCTCATGTGATTTACGCCCAAGGAAGGGAGCAGAGCACACAAAGATTGTGGGAGCATGCATATATACTTGTGAAATTTCACATTCTCATCATGTCTTGGCAACCTCGCGTTTCATTTCCTGTCCAAAATATAATCGAGTCATGTCAGTCCAAAAATAAACGAATCAATAAAGAGTCAGTTGGTTTCCAAAAAAAATAAAAATAAAGAGTCAGTTCAAACTCTCATGTTTGACACCTCTATTAATACTAGACATAAATTATCTCACTTAATAACCAATTAAACTTCGAGATTTATTATTTCATTTTATCGAGTCAGAATCTTGAGATCAGAAATTTGCTTTTGTTGTGTGCAGCAATATGTATAATCTTGTCTCCATAAATTATTTTTTCTATCTAATTTATACAATTAACTCGATTGAAATATATATATACTAATGGGAAAAATCGCGCGATGTAGGGAAAAAAATTATGTTATTATAAATATGAATAAAAAATAAAAAAACTAAAATATTTTAAATTATTTAATATAATAATATTTTTGAGCTTTCATTGGTCAAGTATTTATTATTTTTATAGAATACAAAATTACAATTAAAATTAAAATTATAATTTTGTATGGTTAATATAATTTCTAATTATGTGCATATTCAAATAAACTTATAGACAGAATTTACATAATTACATTGATTTATTCTTAATTGTGTTTCATCTATATTATAATTTTCACAATATGAATAATAACTAAGATAATTACATTTGGAAAGCAAATTTCAAATTTTGTATGTGTAAATTTAAACTCTATTTGAACACATTTTTTATATGATTATATAATATATAGCTATTTTATTTTTCAAAAGTATATTTTTTATATGATTATATAATATATAGCTATTTTATTTTTTAAATGTTGTGTTTTTTTTTATCTCTATATATATTAAAGCAAAATGACATAGCACAAAAAGTTCCCGCCTACAAGAAACGGTGTCGTTTAGCAGGTTTTGAAAATTTATTGCATTTTATGTTGAAGAACGTGTAATTTATCAGTTTCCAATACAAAATTTTTTTAAAAAAAATTGTTTAGCTGACATTTTTAATCTCTAGACCACTAATATTAAACCTTTTGTTTAAACCGTGTGTATTCTTCATTTTCCTATATAATATTTATTGTGAAGAGCCAGATATGTTTTTCCAAAGTAATTAATTGCAGACCAATCGATTTCTATCCTTTCATTATCTAACGATAGGGAAGCAATTATATCTAAACTCTATATATACATCTCTCTCTACAATACAAAGACTATCAAGTTTCAGACTTCAATATAAACACCAGGTCATGCAGTGCAGCAGTGATACCAGAAGCCTCGCCGGAAAGGAAGCAGCGTCGAATTAGAGCCTGCCATCAGGGAAAATGTCCAATATCTACTCCACAGCCGTAGCCAAAGCACATGGAAGCCCCAATATCTACTCCACAGCCGTAGCCAAAGCACATGGAAGCTAATGGAATTATCAGTGGAGGAGAAGCATATACTCAGGAGATGTGGAAGCCAATGGAATTATCAGTGGAGGAGAAGCATATACTCAGGAGATGATGTAGCCGACACATGAGGAGATAGGAAAGGTATACACTTCATTGTTTGCATTTTTACTTTCTTTACAGTCAAGATTGTTCAAACATTTTTTTGGTCCTACAATAGCAGCCGGAATAATATATTTCATTTATTTAACTGGTGAGATCAAGATTTGTTCATGTTACTCAACTTATATTTAAACACACCCCAGAGTTATTAGAGTTCATAGAAAGGTCTATTCTAAACTAAAATTTAAAGAAACTAAAATCTAAAGAAAATAGGCTTAAAACACTTTCTCCTAAACTATGAATTATTATTTTTTCGGAATGACTTTGTGCCATAAATAGACTCCCATAAGGAGTATTGTATCACAGTCCAGCTTTGATCCAGGTAGTTCCTATTCTGCTTCATCCAGTGGTGAAAATCTCTGAGGTATACACTTTATGTTATGATACGTTGGTTCCAAGATTAGACTAATTTTTTATTTCAATTCAATTTTCCTATTATATACTGATTATACTAATTTTTTATTTTATTCATTTTTTTTTTTTTTTGTGGTAATGTGATGAACTGACAAACATTTATACCAACTAAGGTTTTTAGTGGGGATGATGAGATGTCATGCTTACCTCTATTCTGTTTTGGAACATTTTTGTCTCTGAGTTATTTCTAATTTTAATTTGGAATAGGTAATATTTGATTTGTATGCTATTTCCTAATATTTTGCAGGTAGTGGAGTACATATACAAAAACAGATCACACATAGCAAATGAGTGTACCATGCCAAACAGTCTGAAGCAACAAATATGAAATGCACATATATCTTTTTGAAGACACACAAAAGTCTCATTTCAGCATTAACCCCTTAGTCATGATAGAATAGTGTAGCACATGTATTCTAGCTATGCATTTGTTGAGCTTTAACATGTACAATGCATGAAATTTTGTTACTAATGCTAAGATGTAATCATGTAGTCACCAAGTAGAGCTAGGAGTCATGGTAAACATGATAGATATTTTACCACATCTAGAGTTGCTTGGTTTCTGAAAAGGTGACATGTGACCTAGACTCCTAGAGTATCTTGGTTTTTTGAAAAAATCTTTTTATACTGGTGGGCTGTGAAACAATCTTCAGAACTGTATTTTGCCCTGTTTGACCTCTAAAACATTATTTTGGACTGTGGTTTTTGGCCCAAGTGCCAATGATGTCTAAGTTTGAACTATTGGTTTCTATGTGACAGATTTATATTATCTATCTTGCAGTTTTCTTGAGTTACTTTCAGGCCCATATTCAATAAAGATGGTGATGCAATGGAATAAATAAAGATTCAAGGAACATGCTGGAAAGACAAAATATTCACAGATAGGACATATGTCTACGATTTATAGGCAATGTGTAACTTTGGACAAGAATTTGCTATTTACAATCTAGACAAATAAATTAGTCATTAATAATAATAGCATATGTACCTTTTTTTGTAGATTTAATCCCATTCCACATTTTACAGTGAAATGACTTCAGTTTTTGACACATTCAACTTGACTTAAGTTGAAAAATGAGTTGAATCCTGCAAAATAGGAAGACTCATTTGACACATTCAACTTCACTTACTGGAAAAATTACACTTTAAAAAGTTCAGAATATAGGTAAATTCTTATTACTTTGCCAGGTTTAAATCTGACTCATTTGGCAAGAACTGGAAAAATATTATGAATTTGACTCTTTTGACAATAAGTTGCAGAAACCATATTGCACTATGAAAGGATTGAAAGTTACAGTGACATCATTGAAATGTATTTATGTTAGAATGTGCAATTTAGTATTTATTGCAGCTAATGTACAGAATGTAGTCTGTAATCAAATTATTAATGAAGACTTTAATGTATTGGGCTTAGCATTCTGCTGTTAAATTATTTATTGTAGTTTTTTTTTACAACCTATATGCAATTTCAATAAATTGTATCCAACTATGCAGACTTACATGGCTTGCTGTGGATATCATATCAAGCCCTTAGTTTTGTACCACATAGAGACAACCTGCATATAATGAAATAACATTACATAATTGAATTAGAGTTTCTTGGAAGTTTGATCTATACTTCTAGATATTATTCCAAAAGTTTTAAATGTAAAAGGTCTCATAAGGAGAAACAGTCAATTTACATGCTCAACTTACATTAGATGCAGTTTCCTTTCCTATTTCTTACACTACTACTTCTCTGCCATCTATTTACTTAAACAAAAAATTATAAGAGATACTTAATAAATTCAATTCTAAAAGTTTCCTGTTTTGAAAAAAAAACAGAAAAATGAAAAAACAAAATAAACAGCCAATTGAATCAATTAAAACATCTTGCATTCAATTGAATTAGCATGCTTTCCAGTGGAAAAAAAAACGTAATGAATCAGTTCAAAAAAACTAAACCATTAGACCAGCTAGACTAAAAGTTTAACATAAATACAGGCAAATGAGGAAATTGACCAGATCTACAATTATATGAAATATAAACGAAAGTCTAAAGAGGACAACAGAGGTAATACTTTCTTTTTTTTTTAGACAAATTTTCAGTACTCATATAAATAGTATAGAGACGGAATATCTGCAAACCAGGCCAGTAGAAATTAGTAGTATCGAATAAGAGAGATAGACTTATCTTATATGCAGAACCATTATGATTGTTCCACCATCTGTAATTCTGCATGCAATCCAAAAATGCATAAATTACTCAATAATCTTAACTTATATGCTGATACGACGCAAGTACAGATATGTAATGGTTGTTCAAAAATGGAGGTTAGACGTAAACCCTAAAACCTAGATCTGTACACATGAACGAAATTCGACAATCAATGCTTGAAATCTGAAATTTTAAACTATATATTACATAAATTAGTACATATGTTACTTCATCTGCACAAGAAAAGGATGAATTTAAAAAAATTAATGTGCAAAGAGATGAAAAACCACTTAACTACAGGTTTCTTGGATGCTTGATCTTCACTCCTAGCTAAGCTTTAGATAGGTATGCTTTCCAGACAGATCTGTAGCGCGTCAAGAGCATAGATGAATTTTCTGAAAACGCAAGTATAGAGAGAGAGACCAGAGGCAAACAAGAGATGAGCTAAGAATTCTCTCATCTTCTAGAGAATTCTAATATATATATATATATATATATATATATATATAATTGTTAGTGTGTAGTATGTATACATTATACATAATTTTTGTTATTAATATATTTTTTAGTTATTTAGTTATTTCAATTTCAATTTAGATATATGTTCAATTTAAATTTTGCGGAAGGTAGAACATATAAGTATGGGGAGATTCATAAATTTTCTACAATGGGACGAAAAGAAAAAGAAAAAGAAAATAAAACACTTAGAGGCGGAGTCATAAATATTATTATTAGGGATAAAAAAAAAATATTAAAATCCGATAAAAAATACAAAACAAAAATATAATTCAACTAGAGATTACATTATTAAATCACACATACATCTATTAGAATAAATATATTACATTTATTCAGATGTATGTTAAAGTAAATTTCATTATTGTTTCTATTTTTCATTTACATTTTTTATTTTTTATTTCAACTCGACTTTTTAATTCTTGATCTTTGAAATATTAGATTATCTCTTAAATATTTCACACAATTGAACAATAAGTTGAACAATATTTATCCCGTGCATCGCACGGGGACAATACTAGTATATAATAAAAGATGTTGTGGCATTAATTGTAACATTAATAATTTTCTAAACCATATATCTTTATTATATAAAGGATTTTGGGAGTATAAAATTTTTTGTTTCTAAAATTATTTATTACAAAGGATTAAGCACGCCCAGGAAAGTCGCTCACTTTAATTTAACGGATCTTTTTTCCTCAATAATGTCGGCCAAAACCCATATTTGCTAACTGGCAAAAAATCTGGTCGGTGGGTTCGCGCTCTGCCTAGTGGACCGTCGGATAACCGCCACGTCACAAATCCTCATTTTTCTATTTATTGACGATTTGGCATCCAAAGTCGACCGTTATACTTAAACCCCACCTTCTCTTCTCACTCTCCATAAACAGACCAAAGCCCGCAGCCATGGCCGTCGCAAGCACAGCCAACGCCCGCTGGAAGAAAGCCATGAAGATCGGACTCTCTCTCTTCCGCCGCGGCTTCAACTCCTCCAAATGGTTCTTTCTTTACAACATTTTTCTCTTTTTTTTTTTTTTTTTTTTTTTAAGTTATTAATAGTTGTGATTTGTGTGTGAATTGAAAATTTTAGCAAGACGATGGCGAAGATGACGGTGGCAAGGATAAAGCTGCTGAGGAACAAGAGGGAAGTGGTGGTGAGGCAGATGAGGAGAGACATTGCCTTGCTTCTCGAGACCGGTCAGGATGCTACTGCTCGGATTAGGGTACATTTCTCTTCCAATATTCCCAATTGTTGAACTTTGTTAAAATTTATTTGGTTCGATCTGACACTGTGCGTCTTTGATCTTGATTTTTTTCACTTGAAACCAGTTATTCCAACTTATTTCTTAGAAATGTTTTTCTTATTCCATCTAGCTTCGTAGTTAGTGATAGTAGAATTAGGGATTTTGTTCTAAAAATGGTCAGTTTTCATAGCCTAATGTTGTTGCTTAGAAATTAGAATTGCTTAAGAAACCTTTATGGAATTGTGGATCATCTTGGATTTAACCTCAAGTCTTTGATGGTTGATAAAATTAAACTCCTTGAAGCAAAAATTTTGGAGTGAGTGTCTTCTCTTTATGATAGAATCTGGTTACCATGACCGGAAGTGCATGTTAAAGTGGATATTTCGAACAACATTGCTCTTACATTTTCTATGCAATAATTTTCCTAAAATCATCACTTTTTTTTAGTTAAATTTTAGCATAAGATTCATATAATTCTAAGAACAATCCTGCCCATGGTCAAAACTCAAAATTGCATTTTTTGTTATTCTTTTAAAATATTTTGTTGGATACTTAACATCCAGGTTATGCTTGCTGTCAAAATTTGTTTGTTTGTTTTTTTCTTTGGAGTACCAAGTTTTAAGTTGCTATTTTCATGCTTTAACTAGAAGTGTGGTCTTGTCATCCCTCAGTTGCTGTATATAATATTGAGGGGTGTGCAGTTGCACCTGTGGCCTGCAAGCAACCACATGGTTTCTAGAAGATTTTGAGTTCTTTGGTGGTATATGCTCTCCCATATTTGGAGTAGAATCCTATGTGCTTTTTGTCTATGGATTGTAATGTTCTAGATTTATGTCCAATGAGTGCACTATGTATTTTTGAGTAGAAAACATCTAGGTAAGTTTAATTTTAAGTTCTTGGTTAGATATCGGGAATTTTTTTGTGACTACTTCATATTTCATCTAAGTCTCAAATTTTCTGGATACAATTCCAACTTGTGTGAGCCTTTTCCAAATACATAGTTATCATGGTTTTTCATGGTTGTGTAGGTTGAACATGTAATAAGAGAACAGAATGTTTTGGCTGCAAATGAATTCATTGAGCTCTTCTGTGAACTTATCGTGGCAAGGCTTCCTATTATTGCAAAGCAAAGGTGCTTCAAATTATTCGAGTTTGTGAAACAGTAATAGGAAGTTTTCAAAAATGTGGCTGACCATTATCTTTTCTGTGCTCTGCCCATTCCAGAGAATGTCCTGCAGATCTGAAAGAGGGAATATCGAGTTTGATATTTGCAGGCCCTCGGTGCTCTGAGATTCCTGAACTTCTGGAAATTCGAGATGTTTTTGAGAAAAAGTACGGAAAGGATTTTGTTTCTGCAGCTACAGATCTACGACCAAATGCTGGTGTGAACCGCATGGTAAGTATGTTCTCTTTTTTCCATCTGAGGATTATGCCACATTCAACAAATATTGAATAGAACTTTTAAAGCAATTTGATATTGAGTGTCATCCTTAAGGACCTTAACTACTACTCAGTATCCTTTTGATAAGAGATGGATTATTTACATTTCAACACATCAAAAGCTAGCAACCTATCATGAAAAAGCGATACTATGGAGATAATTATTGAGAACTGGTTGCTTCTTTCTGCAGCTCATTGAAAAGCTCTCTGTAAAGACCCCAAGTGGTGAAGTCAAACTAAAAATCATGAAGGAAATCGCCAAGGAATACCAGGTAGAATGGGATACAACAGAGTCTGAGGTTGAGCTTCTCAAGGCACCGGAAGAGCGTATAGTATGTCTCTCTCTCTCTCTCTCTCTCTCTCTCTCTCTCTCAGTTGCTAGTTACATTTCTGTGCTGATCCCCCATTAAGCTGTTGCCTCTCCTTGATCAGGAAGGACCAAACACTTTTGTAAGTGCCACTAGCTTACCTGTGAAGCCAGTTTCAAGGCAGTCTATTGACCCTAACAACCCGGCAACCATGTAAGTTATAGACCTTTGACATACTTTTATAAACATCAGTTTCGAGTTTATACTGAAGGAGATTACAAACCCGTTATTTTTTCCCTGTTGAAAAACAGAATGACAAATTATGGAGAAACTGGCAACAAAAATTTTGAAGACCCAGCATCTGCAGCTAAAGCTGCAGCCGAGTCTGCCCAGCAAGCTATTGCTGCTGCAGAAGCAGCTGCATACCTAGCCAACAAAACTCTAAGAGCATCTTCTGGTTCCTATGGTCATGTGAATAATGCAGCTGTTGATGAGCAATATGACATTCACAGGATGAATAGAAGGAACTCTGGAGATTCTCAGCATTCTGCTGGTAGAGTGATGCCAATAGACGACATTCATGCACAACAAAAGATTCGTAGACATAGCAGCTACAATGCTCCATCTACAAATTTAGATGTCAAGTACGATGAATCAGATTGCGATGAAGAAATTGAGATGGAAAGTCCTAGAAATGCTGGTAGATACCCATACCCCCCGCCCAGCCAACCTACTGATCATGATTCTAGACAAATCTATAGGAGGCACAGTTACAATGCCGCCCCCTCTCAGCATTCAGGAGTCAATTTTGATGAATCCTACTATGGTGGAGAAACTGCCCCACCCCCAGAGCGCCCTGCACCACAAGTACCTCGTGTTCATCCCAAATTACCAGACTACGACGAACTCACTTCTCGTTTTGAAGCTCTTAAGTACCAAAAATGAAACTGAATGTCACAAGTAATACATGTTCATCCCGAATTGCCAGACTATAACACACTCGCGGCCTGTTTTGCACCTCTGATGGTTCTGAAAAGTATATGTATTTCCTGCCCTGTTATTCTATACTCTATAGTATTGAAAGTGAAAACTAGATTTACAAACATCTCTATTCGACCCCTTTTCACTGATGTACTACTATTTGTTCTATTCAATATAAAGTATTCTTCAGTGGTGTGGTCTGCATTTCCTCCCAGTCAATAATATATGGGATAAACAGAGAACAGAAGTAATCAAGCACTCAAGAGTTCATAAACATTATTCTTTTTTTTTTTCTTTTTTTTTTTTCTTTTTTTGTAAGAAATGCAAGAATATATGATCAAAGAATGAAGAAGATTTTCTTAGGTGACATTAGGTGATTAAACCTCTCTTTCAAAGATAGCTGAACTAAAGGGTGTGAAGGGAACACACAAACTCAATTAATCATCTTGTAATATTAATGAAAGTTTACCTCCCATACAATGAGTGAATTTATTGCAACCATTTATTTTTTAATTCAGTTCCAAATCCATTGATTTGCTTGCTCCATTGGAGGACCTGGATCACACATCATAATAATAAAGGGCCAAATCATGAAGAAACACATAATCTTTTGCATTTATAAAGGTACCCAAACATTTTAAATTCAACTCTCCTAAAGACCAAAAATGATCTACAAACCATTTTTGGGAATCTCATATTACCTCTGAGGGTCTCACATTACTAAAAACCAAATGGGAGCATACAATATTTCTTTTAGTAATATGGGATTCTCAACCATATAACTTGAACCGAACACACCCTTATAGTTTATTCAGCAAGGGGAATCCAAGTATGGAATATTAAAATGTCCAGTGTTCACCCATAGACCCTTACATAGCTATTAAGGCATACATCACAATTTCCTTCCTCAATCTATCAATGGTCAAATAGCCAGACTGCCAACACCGACCATTACTAACTCAATCTGGCCAATAGTCAGTTGAATTCTTGCCCTGTCTTAACAAATGCAAATAAACGCCCTTCAAATGTTTCGCCTTGAAAGGGAAAGATGCAGATTCTTCAGAGGGGACAACAAAACTAGAACAGGGAGGAACAAGTTATTAACAGCAACACCGGCAACGCATGACATCTGAGCATGTATAAGGTTTTGACTTCTCTTCAATTTCCTGGTGCGTTGGCGTATGTTCCATCCTGTATATGTTGCTTCGATCACAACAGGAGTAGTACAGATTTCGGCAAGCTCCTTTACTAAAAGGAAACACTCTTTCAGGAACCCCCCTGCACATACATTGCAAGTTTAAAACAATTATTGATGAGCATTACTGTTTTACATTTGGCTACGAATAGTATGCAACCAATACAGGATTCAAATTAGAATGAACCTTAAATATGGGATCCTTCTCCGTCTAACAAGCTCATAAGTAGTCTGGTTTGTCAAAATAAGGTAGCTGTTTCAAGACAAAAATTAGATTTAATATAAGTTTAGAAACAGGCTGGGAAGTAGTGGAAACCCACATTAATGAGAAAGATGGCTGCCCAAACACTATAGGGAGAGAAATGGACAGCAGCATATTTTTTAAAAAATGTGAAAAGATAGTGCTAGTTTGATGTCAACATCAGCGGGGTTGCAACTTAAGAAAATGACTATTTAAAGGACACTTCCTCTACTTTTTTTTTTTTGACAACTTCTGTCCACTAAATGATGATCTCAAGAGTCTTTGAAACTCTTTTTTGCTATCAAAACACAAGCATCAGTTTCATGTCCATGCTCCGCTCCCCATTATTTTGTAAATTACTTTCATCTTCACAATGAAACATGCTTAACTTTCCTCAAAGTCTAACATATGCTTCCTAAAACTATTTTTCCGTCAAAATGGAATGGTATTCCAGCAGAAATAGAGACCGGAATTGATGTT
The DNA here is from genome assembly GCF_001879475.1 of Ipomoea nil. NCBI lineage: Eukaryota > Viridiplantae > Streptophyta > Magnoliopsida > Solanales > Convolvulaceae > Ipomoea > Ipomoea nil. The sequence goes on from NW_017619597.1 coordinate 2,030,172, forward strand.
ACCCCTAAGGTGCACCATCCTCCTTTTACTTGATACAATGCTAAAAGTCAAAAACTGTAAGGCCACATCACCTTCTTTCCTGTTGTACAGGAAAACAATATTCTTTTACCTGGAGGTAATTATTAGCATCCCTCTCTCACAATTCCTATTTGCCCACCCAAATGGAAAGTTAATTCCCCAGAACACAAGCCTAAAACCTGAATAGTTTAGCAAGTCAATAAACTGAGTAACAAATAATATGATGATGCGATGCAAGACATTACAATGGCCAAATAGTACTTTAGAGGAGTATAAAATAGGTACCTGTGAAAAAGTAGTAGGAGAAACAAAAAGATGAAGAAAAATGATAACATAGCTAGCAACAGAATCATAATTGCATAAACCCACCTGAAAAAGAAAGAAAAACCATAACATTATGTTTAGGTTCATTTGACAAGATTTACTATACACTCTTATTCCTTGGTTTTAAACAATTGAAAAGGTGGTTTGAACTTTGAAGAAGTGTAAAAGTGGATCCTCACATTTTCTTGCATTTTATCTCATCAAACAAACATTTAGCCTAAAATCGTAGAAATATTACACATCCAAGTTGGCATACCTGATGGTTTTATGCCAAGAGGTTATTATATTACAAGGCCAAACATTGAATTTCAACCTCCACAGCTCTCCTCCCCCAAATAACACAGGGAATACAAGGAATGCACAGAACAATATCAGGATAAAATTGCAACTTGGAGTGGAAGACACATACCATGCCTTTGATATACTAGACTTAAGGAATTGAATGTATAAGATGCCAGTCCAAATGCTCAAAGCTGTTTCCTCACAAATGTACCACCTGGTGTGATCAACTAAACATTTTAGCATAAGAGATAATGAGATATAAAAGAGTACGAACAATACACACACACATGAGTACATAATATCAACTTTTTAAAATCGGAAACAAAGAATTACATAAGAGAATAAAGACGAATGAAATATGTATGCATACAACTGACCATCACTACATTAAATACAAGAATGTAGGCTCACCAAAATCGGCAATGGTTACCCTGCCCTATACATGTCCCAAGCCACACACAATGATGGTCAAACTCAAGAACACATTTGTCACAATCATGACAGTGTTTAGTTCGTGGAGGCTGCAGAAAAATTTCCATGCAAGAAAAACATCAAGAACATGAAGGTATTGCCAAAAGGTTTATCAGTTATGTACATTTATATAAATATTAGTTTATTACAGTTACTCCTGACCAAACACTACATTTGGAAGGCAAAACATAGTAATATGTATTCTCCGGTTGCAATTCAAAATGCCCTTACAATACATATATTGCTTTCTCTTTTACAATGCACGTGAGCATTTAAAGTGAAAATGGAAATATAATTCCAGAATGTAAATCTTTAAATTCATATTTCATTATCCATTTTCCTAACAATCAAGAATCATTAAAAATCATCATAATAATGTATTCCATAAGGTGACAGCTTCAAATACAAAGGAAAACAAATACAGGAGATTTTACCTGCAGAGATTGACAGTAAGTGCAAGTCCAAGTTCTGGAAAACACAGATATATAGGTCCATAAGTTCCCTCTGAATGTAGCAGCAGAACATTGAGAATAGGTAGTTATTAAATCATTGAAATCACCCACCTAACAGATGATCCATGGGGATACAAATCCATCACTAGCTTTGCCCAAGGTGTTGCACTAGGCCCTAAAAGATGGCTCCGATCAATTGTAATAACTGCACTGCCATTTTTGCTTGAAGCAGGTTGTCTTTGCTTGATCATTTAACAAGAACATGAGCAGGAGCATGACGACAGTTAGATTATTCAATAACATCAAGATCAACAGAAGAATGACAACTAATTGATTATCTGACAGTACGGAGAAGAAGTATTCCTACCTTTACTGCTTAACATAGTTACATAAGATAACAGAATTTTCTTAGTATATTTTTTATAAAGGAATCCCCCAATACTTTTATTTCATTTTCCTTTCCATACATCTTAGTATCCAGAAAGAAATTGATCTTACTTTGAGGCCACTGATGTACTATTATGCAAGGCACCTGCCTCATTGACAGTCCTCATTACGTCAAGAATATACCTAGATTTTCAACAAAAGAAAAGATTTAGCCCCTGAATCACAATCTTATGGGCCACTTAGACAAGGAGTAAAGAGAAATTATTGGCAATGTGGATCTTAACCCCAAAAATTACCCTGGAGGTGAAACCGAAGTGACAAAATATTGAACCAGTGTGACAATGAACAACAAGTAGTATATTGCAATATACCTGTGAGAAAGAAAAATAGGATGGTCATATTTCAATTTTATGGACAAAAATTAAAATTTTAAAATATAATCTTAAAAAGTTATCCATGAATCATGATCCAAAAAATATAGACTGCTTAATGTGCTAGCATTAATTTATGAATTTCTCCCGAACAAAATGAAAATGCATTATATATCAGAAGTAGCTAGTTCTACAGCATATTTGGAGTGTTCTGTATATGTACATGAGACTCTGGTGGATGCACGAACATAGGACAAAATTGGTTAAAATAAGAACCATTTATAACAAGAAGAAATACAGAAGAAGAGTAATGACCAGTGAAATCAAATAATGACCCCCCCAGCATACTGGCATTAATAATTCAGCAGTTTAAATGTATGCATTCACATTCTCTAGCATTATCCATTGCCAGTAAGAATAGTTAAACCAACTAAGGGTTAACAAACAGCCAATCAGCACCTTAAGAATGACATTTTTCATTAGAAACTTCACATCCTATTCTGTGATCTATAACACGTGACCAATTCAATCAATTATTCAATTTAACACTCACTTACATCTATGACTGTATCATTCTGCTACCAAGCACTTTCTCGGTGTTCACAAACAATTAAACTCAAATTAAACAAGCATACTCGTAAGAACGTAAAAGACATCGGCATTACCAAGGCACTTGTCTGGCATTCTCAATTAACTCTGAGTCCAAACCAAATAGAACGCCGGCGTATACCACGTGCAGCGTCAGCAACACTATTTTCAAGCACAGCGTGGATCTCCGAGCTAAAATGTTTCAAACTTCAATTCAAATAATATAATCTAATAAACACGCATCCACACGCGTAGACGGATACACATTCTAGGATGGCGAGCGAAGAAGTATGGTTACCTGGATCAGATAAGCAGGGCATGAAGCGCACACAGCGGTCGGAGAAGCGACCCCACGTGTCGCGTAGGAGGTTGCCGCAGCATGCTCCCATTGTTGTCGTCCGTCCAGTGACTCAGCGCAGTCGGCGATTCTCAGTAGCTCATTGCGGTTTTTGATTTGCAGGCCCAGCTAGAGGAGAGAGTTGAAGAGTTAGCTGCAGAGAGAACAATGCAGGGAGGGAGATGGGCATTCAATTGGGGATTGATTCTTTGTACGGGTCTGCGGTCCAGATCCGGGGGGAGAACCAAACTGGAGTCTGAGTCAACTCGCCCATGCTGCGCGTGTTTCACGAAGTCTGGATAATTGGATGTGAACGTCGATAACTGAATTCCCTCATTTTTAGGGCTGCCATTTTCTCTCTTATTCGGCCACCCATAACTACTTCCCTTACTAGGCCACCCACCCCGTCAGCACTCTCACTCCGTTTAATCCCCTACAACTAAAATACAGTTAAACCTGTTACGCAGGATTTTTATTATTTTTTTTACAATTTATTTATTTCATGTGGTTTGTGATCTACATAATAATAAAATTAAAAAAATAGTTAAATAGACTCTTAAATTTTATATCAAAAGTAAATTAGACACATCATAAATTTTAAAAATAAGCAATTAAATCTTCAAAGCCCTCAAACATGTTATTTTCATGCAACTAAATACACCAACCGGTTACAAACTTGTTATAGGCAATCATTCTCATGCCAATAAAAAACTCAGTGAATCTCTAGCCACAACCACTTCTAATCGTCTTCTCAGAATGGCCACTTATGGTCACCTTCTTCAGAGAAGGCGACCTGTTCTGGTTACCTTCTCTCGGAGAAGGCAACCAGTTCTAGTGCCTTCTCCGAAGAAGTCTACCATTTGGTCGATGGTGATTTTTTCCGGTAAAATTTTTTCGGTCAAAGAAAAAATGAATAAGGGTCAAATAGGTCATCGAACTACACGTGGAAATGCAATTAGGCCATTAAACTCAAAAGACATGCAATTAGGTCCCTGAACAACGCAAAATGATGCAATTGAACCAAAAATTGACCTGTTTACCTGAAGTGGAGATTATTTTATTAAAATAATATTTTTTTTATTTTATTAAATAATTTTAAATACCAAAAAATAAAATAAAATAAAATAAAATAAAATAATAATAAAAAAAACCTTCGTCTCCGGCACCCTTGAGACGAAGGACCTCTTCTTCTCTGGTTCTTCTCCCTGCCGGAGATGAAGGGACGAAGATGTCCTTTCTTCTCCGGCATGGAGGCGAAGGATGAGATCCTTCGTCTCCATGCTGGACACGAAGGCATGGAGACGAAGGGACGTGTTCGTCTCCGGCATCGAGACGAAGGATCTCATCCTTCGCCTCCATGCCGGAGAAGAAGGATCTCATCCTTCGCCTCCATTCTTCGTCCCTTCTTCTCCAACATGGAGAAGAAGAGGTCCTTCGTCTCCAGGCTGCCGGAGACGAAGTGGTAGCCTGGAGACGAAGGTTTTTTTAAAAAAAATAAAATAAAATTGGTATATAAAATTATTTAATAAAATAAAAAAATATATTATTTTAATAAAATAACTTCCACTTCAACTCTTCAAGTATACATGTCAATTTTAGGTTCAATTGCATCATTTTGCGTTGTCCAGGGACCTAATTGTATATTTTTTGAGTTCAGTGGCCTAATTACATTTTTGTGTGTAGTTCGATGGCTTATTTGATCCTTATTTCAATGAAAAAATACAATCAACGGTGTAATTTTACTGGTAACCTGTTGGATTGGATATATATATAATTGGATTGATCATAGATTTTAATTTTATACTTAGAGGGATTAAGTCGTTTAAATATATAAAATTAAAAGCAAATTTATATGTATATAATAATGGTTTTGGTTTCTAGGAATGGGGTTCAATAGAGGTCCAATTTAACATACATCAACATGTTTATTTAGGATATCTCTGTAGTTAGAGGAATATTTCTCCCCACATACGCATATAAACAAGACAAAACAAAAGGCACCACCAGTTAAGTTAGTCATGGTATTGATTTTGTAATCACAATATTAAAAGTTTAACTTACAACTTTTTTTTTTTATTTGAACTAATAGACTATGGACAAAATAATAAATAAACAAAAAGTTCCTTTTGAGCCAATCAACTTATAGATTTTACATTGAAAATTTGATAAATATAATATTAAAATATTTGAATATATTTTGGATAATATCGATTTTATCTATTGTTTAATTAGATAATACCAAAAGAGTTTGAACTTATCAAAACCCTTATTATCCTAACTATGAATATGATCTCTCATTTCTATGTAAATATCTTAACAATAATCATGTAAACATCTTAAAAATATTAGTTAAAGATCACAATAAAATGATCATGAAAATAAAAACCATGATGATGAAAGTAAAAGCCTCAAAACCTCTATTGAAGAAGAAACAAAATTTAGGGTCTGTTTGGAAACTCGGAAAATGACTTCGGGAAATCATTTTCTGGGTTTTTGGTGTTTGGGAAGGCTGAAAATGAAATAGTCAAAGGAAAATGCTAACTAGTCAATGGAAAATGAGGGCTAAAATCCGAAAAATGACTTCCCTTTTTATTTTTTGTGGAAGTCATTTTCCATCTTTCAATCAACACATGCAGACACGCTAAGCCTTCTTCTCCCTTCACTGCTTCTTCTCCCACTTCACCTCCTCCTTCAACATTCAACAGAGAACTACCAACACATCTCTTCCAACAATCCACAACCACAAAAGCTTCACCAACACTAGGAAAGCTACATATCATTTTTTTTTGATTTTTTTTTCTAAATATTATGGTTGGGAAACCAGTGAGTCTGGTTTCCGATCGGAAACCGGTGCAGTTACTGGTTTCCGATTGGGAACCAATGACTGCACTGGTTTCCAATTGGAAACCAGTGAATGGTTTTCTGGATCTGGTTTCCGATGCGGAAAACCAGCGAAAACCAGTTGCAATTTTTTTTTTTTTAATGTATGTTTTGCATATAATTTATAATACAAATTGTTATATTCTACAAACAAAAATAAAAATATATTATTCGGTATATAATAATTAAAAATGTTTAAATATGTCATTCTGTTCATTTTCTGGAAAATGAACCAAACACCAAAAAGACAGTTTTCCATCATTTTCTGAAAAATAAACCAAACATCAAAAGACAGTTTTCCTTTGTGCAGCCAAACACAGAAAATGACTTTTAGAAAATGACTCATTTTTCAGAAGCCATTTTCCGAGTTTCCAAACAGACCCTTAAAATTATTATCTAAATGATCATAGTTCAGTTAATGGTAAAGTATGTGAGACAAAGTGTTGACATGGAAGAAATTAAATAAGTTTAAAACTAAGTTATTTTGACAACTTGTCAAGTACCTTGTACTCAAATGGTACTTGAATTGGATTCACATACGAGAAGTTGTGAGTTTGAGCCTCAGTGGAAGTGTTATTGACTAAAAAAAAAAAGTTATTTTGGTAACAAATCCTTATTCACAATCTAATTTACATTATCAAGATTAGAAGTAAATGTAATATTTATTGAAATTAATGAATATTAAACAAATGTAATTATTAAATCTTCTAACTATCCATAGTAAAGTTTTGTATAAAATGTTTTTTTTTTTTACGTAGTAATATTTAGCAGTTAAAGTTACACTGAATTTTGATTAATTTAAAAGTAACTATCCTAAACATTATTAGGGTAGTTATACAAACACATTTCTACAAATTAAAATTAAATTTGAAACATACTATTGACTTAATAACCACAAGGTTACAAGTTTTGACTCCCAGTATGAGTGGCCTATTGGCCTTATTAGTTTAAGTCATTATTATCTTTTGCCACATGGGGTTGCGAGTTTATCAAGTACACACCTTCAGATAGTAGTTACGAGTTTCTATCGTCATTTCAAAATTAAACATGATTTTTTTTTAAGAACAAGTTAATTTCATAATGACATTAATTTATGTACATTAATTAAATTACATAAATTCACGTATTCATCGTCTCATTTGATATGTATGGTTCAATTAACCATGACTAACTCTATGTTATTTACAATTTAATTATTCATAATATTATAAGAAAACACTAAAGAAATATTTTTTCACTTTTTGTCAACAACTATAATGACACATACACAATTATATTAGTCGTCGAATATGATTTTTGTCACATTTAATTTGGTCCTTTTAATAAAATTTATTATTAAGAAAAACAAGTAAAATGCATCATATTTATAGTTCAAATCATGTATTTATATGCAAAAATTTAAAGATGTTTAAGTCGATATGATTTTTAGTTGAAAATATGATGAATTGTAGTCTTTATTTTTCAAAAAAAAAAAAAAATTGATTGAAATGACTAAATGTGACAACCACTCACAACAAAAATAAAAGTCATTTACTGAGTATGGTACGTGCTTCAATGTGTTTCATATAGTTAGGACTTATTTCGGATATTTCGTGGCGTAACCAAAAAAAAAAAAAAAAAAATTAAAGTCATGCATTAAGGGCCTGTTTGGAAACATATATTTTTTAAAAATGATTTTCAAAAAATGACTAATTTTTTGAAAAATATTTTAATTTTATAATCTTTGAATGAAAGTCATAGAACTTTTTTTTTTTTGTTTGACGGAAGGTTAAGAAATTACATTTGATAGGATTATAGGGTAACACTACTTGTTCGGAACTCACAAGTGCACTTCTCAGTCTCAAGAGAGCTCACAAGTGCACTCCCCCCACACCCCCACACCCCCCCCCCCATGAGGGCCTATATGTGCACTTCTCAGTCAACCTAGTGTATTTCCCAACCCGAATAATGTAGGTTTAGTTATTGACCAGTAGACCTCCCGATTGCCCGATTAGTAAACCTCTAGTCCTTTCAGGTGTTCATGTAAAATATCTTGTATCGTTACTTCTTGTGCACAACTCATCCCTACTAAATAAGCCTACCTGAACTATTTGCATTATCAGCATTTTTCTTGTTTGGTTATTATTTGTTATATAATAATAAGAGAAAATTTCAATTTTGGTCCACTGACTATTGGAGTTGTGTTAATTGCAACACTTGACTATTAAAAATGTTAATTTAGTACCTTGACTATACAATTTCTATCAATTTTAGTCACTCAGACCAAATTACCGGCAAATTGTGACCGTAAAATCTTCAACCAACATTTGAACTGAATTGAAAGGGGTAAAACTGTCTTTTCTTATTCCTTATAATTTGGGAAAGTGAAGTGTTGACCAAAATAACACCCCTCCTTTCTGAGGGAAGGTCCATGGAGCTTCACGTGTTGTCTAGTCCCATAAGAGCAAACATCGAAACCCTCTCTCTTAAGCAACGAATGGGCCTCCATGCTCCGGTTCTGATTGGATGAGCATACCATTGCGTACCGGAGCTTCATCGCTTTTCCTGCAGCTCTTAATGGCCTAATTCGACTACAGAGAAGGGTGAGATACTAAGAGGGGATGGATTTCAGATTTCACTGCAAAAAAAAAAAAAAAAAATAATAATAATAATAATAAAGCATTGGAACCCGACTCCTTAGAAACTCAAATAGGGTTTAATCACTGCAAAAAAAAAAAAAAGAGATTTAGATGATTATATACAGAAATTTGGAGTTGGACAAGATCCTAGTGAAGCTTTTGGAAAGTTCGTGGTCTGTGTTATTGAAGTTGTTATTCGGACGAGAGGAAGCTGGGGACGGTGGCCGGAAATGGGAGTTGGGGACTTGGCCGGAGGCGGAGGCTGTGACGTTGGAGAAGGAATCCGGTGACGGAGGCCGGAGAAGGACGCCGAAAATTTACGCTATAGACTGAAAACACTTCCCAAATTAGAAGGAAAAACTAAACAAGAAAAGACGATTTTATCCCTTCCAATTCAATTCAAATGTTGACTTAAGATTTTCCGGTCACAATCTGCCGGTAATTTGGCCGGCGTGACCAAAATTGATAGAAATTACATAGTCAAGGTACTAAATTAACATTTTTGATAGTCAAGTGTTGTAATTAATACAACTCCAATAGTCAGTGTACCAAAATTGAAATTTTCTCTAATAATAATAATAATAAGTATTGGTGGTGGCGATGGGGTAGTGGTAGTGGTGGTGGTAGATGTGGGGGTTGTTGTTGTGGTGGTGTGTTAGTGGTGGTGATGGTTGTGGTTGTGGTTGTGTTGGGCGTAGTGGTGAGATAGTGGCGGCGGTGAAGTAGTGGTGGTGGCGTTGGTGAAGTGGTGGTGATAGTGGAGGTTGTTGTGGTGATGGTATGGTGGTGGAGTGGTAGTGATGGTAATAATAGTAAGAGTTAATTTCCGAATGGTCCATTGACTATAGCGAAATTACCAATTTGGTCCTTGACTATTTTTTTTGACCAATTAAGTCCCTTAACTTTAAAAATCTTAACCAATTTGGTCCTCCGTTTGTTTGACCGTTAGTCAACCGTTAACTTGGGACCAAATTGATAATTTGCTATAGTCAAGGGACCATTTTGGTAATTACCTTTAAGGGTTGGCAATTCGGTTCAGTTTTCTCGAACCGTACCAAACTAGTTAGATTCCATAATATACCGAACAACCGAACGGTAATAGATTCTTGTATACCGAACGGTTCGGTAAAAACTCGAACCGAACTGAATTGTTCGATAAAAACCGAACCGAATCGAACCGAATACCGTTTGAACTTTGGATTGCTATTTTGTTATATATTAGACTTTGGATATGGACTATGTAAACACCATTAACACATAATATAGAACTTTTGATAACAAACCATAAAGAAATCAAATAAAACATTTACGAGAGATACCCGTGATAATATGAGCTGAACGGCAGAACAAGCAGTAAGGGACTTGGATTTACTTTTTATTTATTTATTTATTTATTTATTATTATTATTATTATTATTATTATTATTATTATATTTTTTTTAAAAAATTAAACAGTATTCGGTTCAGTTCAATTTTTTACCGAACAATTCGGATCGGTTCGGATCAGTTTTTTATCGAACTGTTCGGTATGCAAGAATCCAATACCATTCGCTTGTTCGGTATATTACCGAACCAAACTAGCTCGGTACAGTTCGATTCGAGAAAACTAAACCGAATTGCCCACCCCTAAAGTTAATTACCAAAATGGTCCATTGACTATAGCTAAATTACCAATTTGGTCCCAAGTTAACAGTTGACTAACGGTCAAACTAACAGAGGACCAAATTAGTTAAAATTTTTAAAGTTGAGGGACTTAATTGGTTAAAAAATAGTCAAGGACCAAATTGATAATTTCGCTATAGTCAAGGGACCATTTTGTTAATTAACTCTAATAATAATTCGGAAAGTAACTTGAAGAGGATGACAGAAAAATAAAAAAATTTAAAAAATATCTTCTGGCTAAATTTATAAAGACATTTTTCCTCAAATTGAATAATTTTTTCATTGATCCGAAATGCATATTTTTTTTGACTTTATTTTCTTTGAACATTCACGTACACGCATATTTTATTTTCTGAATTTTTAAATGGATCGAAATGTTTAAATATGACAAAAAAAATATACATGGGGGACTAAATTAAATGTAAAAAATACCTTAATAATCATGGGTGATCAGAAGTATAAATAATTCCTAAATGAGAATGGGAGGATGGAATATATTATGGTTGAAAGTTGAAAAGTTAAGGATTTGAACGGTGGGCATAGATTTGAAGCAAGAACAGAAATTTTGACATTAACATGAGACCATGATTTTTGTGTGCGTTGAGTAATTGGTGCATGGAAGAAATTTGGACATGAACAGACCATTTAGCGAAAATGAAGATAATCCGCAGAAAGCGCGGTCTTCCACCCATCACAACAGCAGGCAAAACAGCAAAACCTGGATTCACAACCTCTTCTGCTTCTCTTTCGCGTCGCCCATAATCCAATGACTGCAACACAGCAAGACAGAGGGAGGGAATTTCACACCAAAGGCTCAAGGAAGAAGAGGAGAGGAAAAGCAGCTAGCATTTTCTGCTTTCTTTACTTCTTCCTCCTCCTCTCAGACTCTTCGTTCTTCCTTGACTCACTTACCCACGATTCCTTGTACTTTGTTGAGAATATTTTTGTTTCTTCATTTTAGGGAATAGAAAGAAAAAATTGCAGATAAAATGGCTGATGCAGAGGATCCAGAATGCGGCCAGGAATTGTTCAACCCGGTGCTCGCAATGGGGATGCAGTATTCCTGCATTCTCGTGCTCTCTCACTTTCTCCAGATTCTGCTCAAACCCTTTGGCCAGGCTGCACCCATTGTTCAAATTCTCGTAAGTACGTCATCTGAAAACCAAATCGTTCGCCCAATTTCAGATGTTCTTGTTTAGGTTAGGTTAGGTTAGGTTAGGTTAATCGCCATGTTTCTTCAACTATGAATGTTTGATTTGATCCTCTATTTGTTCGAGATAAATTAGGCATCTTGGTCACTGTCATTTTCGCCATGTTCTATATATTTAAGGATAAAATCCAGGCCAATCCCAGCCACTTTCGTTGGACGGTTGTTGGCTTGGTAACCATAAGGTTCCAAGTTCGACTCTCTGTCAAAGCAGTCTATTGGCTTTCTTGGTTCGAGCTGGTCAGTTAAGCGGATTTCCTTCTCACATTGAAGGGAGACATTACGTTTTAGAGTACATAGAATTGTGGTTTGCCACGGCTAATGTTGTGTTTTCTTTGTGACATAGGCGGGATTCATGTTAGGTCCCTCGGGATTGTCGCTCATCCCTGAAGTAAAATCATACTTCCTTCGGAATTTTGTTGCGGATTACTATGAATTCATGGCGGTCCTGTTTAGGATTATCATCATGTTTCTGATTGGTCTTGAGATGGACTTTCCTTACTTTATTCGCAAACTGCGTCAAGTGGGGATCATAGCGTGTGGTTCGAGCTTAATGTGCACTTTCTTTGCGGCTGCTATTACTTCATTTGTGTATCAAGAGACATCGTCCCATGGTTCTGCATTCATGATGGGCTTAATGATCACTATAATCTTAGCCAGCACCGCCTCTCCGGTTGTGATTCGTTTGGCTGCAGACTTGAAGTTTGCAACATCTGATATTGGGCGGATGGCCATATCTTCGGCTTTGATTAACGATGCATATGGGGTGGTATTGTTGTTTGCGATTTCAAAAACAAGGCAGCACTATACATACACGACTTGGTTTTTCCTTGGTTTGCTTTATCTCTTCACCGTGGCCCTAGTTGTGGTGGTGAACATGTACGTGGCGAATTGGATGAACAGGCGGAACAGGAATCAAAAGTACCTTAAGAACGCTGAAATGTTTGGTCTTCTGGCAATTCTCTACATTGTTGCAATGTCTCTAGAGCTGATGGGTTTCAGCAGCTTGATATTCTCCTTCCTCATCGGATCCATGTTTCCACGAGGAGGCAAAGCAGCTCGGACATTGTTGATCAAACTTACTTACCCGGTTCACAACTTCATCCTCCCAATTTACTTTGGCTACTTAGGATTTAAGGCGAATGTAGCTTACATTGACAGCGTTCGCAACTTTTGTATCGTCTTTTTCATTATGCTGTTGAGTTTCGGAGGTAAAATCGTGGGCACTCTCGCTGCTTGCTATCACCTAAAGATTCCGTACTATGAAGGAGTGCTCATGGCTTTCCTAATGAACCTAAAAGGCCATGTTGATTTGCTAGCATTAACAATTGGCTCAACAAATAAAGTAAGTATAGTTTGTTGAACATATAATATATATATATATATAAACATAAATGTGCAATCCAACTGTCAGCTTCTTTTAGTTGAGGTGGAGCACATGCTTCAATTTAGTTAACCCATATCTGCAATGAGTTTAGCAGGAGAAATGGTGCATTCGCATATAGCTGATAGAGTGATATGATAGGGCATCCTTTTTAGTACGGGGTATTATCTTTTTATTACTTCTTTAATTAGTTATGAAGTACTCATGCCCAAAAGATGTTCTTCGTGTCTTCACTTGCATTTCTAACATTTATTTCCCTCTAATCTTATTTATTGTTGATGCACGTATGCTAACTAACTTAGTTTCTAAAGTTATTATGTATTTACTTTGCAATCTGGATGTGAGTAAAAATGTACTAAAATATGCAGATTATATTGAGTGATACATTCTACGGCCTGATGGTATCAGCGGTAGTGATAAATTCGTTGGTATGGGGACCCATTATAGCTTTCATGGTGAGAAGAGAGCATGACATTATTGGCTACCGACAAATATACTTTGAAACTCAAGCCCCGGAGTGTGAACTGCGATTGCTCGCTTGTGTACATGGTCCTCGACCCGTGGCAACCATGGTAGGGCTTATTGCAGCATCGAGAGGGCCCGAGAATGTTCCCTTGACACCCTACTTAATGCATCTGGTTGAGCTCCCGGGAAAAAGCAATACCACTCTGATGTATAACCAGAAAGAGGAAGATGAAGTGAGCGATGACGATGATTATGGTGGCAACGAAGTGGTGGAGATCAACGACGCGGTGGATATATTCACTGCTGAAACCGGGGTGATGGTTCATCAGATGAAAGCTGTATCGCCCCTTTCGAGCATGTATAAAGACGTGTGTGACCATGCCGAGGATATAAGAGCGTCTATTATTCTGCTTCCTTTCCACAAGCACCAGAGGATCGACGGGAAACTTGAAACTAGCAAAGATGGTATAAGGACCACGAACCAAAAAGTACTTCGCTTTTCCCCCTGTGCAGTTGCCATTCTCGTGGATCGGGGACTCACAGCTGGCTCATTAAACATCACCAACACTGACTCGTTGCAGCACATTGCAACACTGTTTTTTGGCGGGCCAGATGATCGCGAGGCACTGGGCTTCAGCAAAAGACTAGGCATGCATAACCACATAAACCTTACAGTTATTAGGTTCCTTTCAGCTTCTGCCAAGGAACAAAACGTCGGTGTTGATATTGCTCACAAGGAGGAAAACGTTTTAATGGCGATATCTGATCGTGAGACAGAAACCGAGGCAGATAATGAAGTGTTATCAGAGTTCTATCATAGGTAATCACTAATCAATCACCCTTGACTTGAATACTACTGTGAAATTAGACTAACCCATTATTAGTATTAGTATGACTACTGGAAATTATGGAATTTCCGACCACCTGAAAGTGATCTTAAATTCCGACCACTTCTCGTATTCGGAAAAACCTTTGTTGCTATTTCTGACCACTTTTTGCTTTCGACTTGATTTAAGATAACTTTCAGGTGGTCGGAAATTCCATAATTTCCAGTAGTGTATTAGTATTATCGGTTGGGTGTGACAGGCATCTTAACAATATATTTGGTAAATGTTAGGTACGTGACATCAGGTCAAGTAGGATATGTAGAGAAGCATGTAGAGAATGGGTCGGAAACAGCATCCGCCTTGAGGGACATGGCCGATATGTATTCCTTGATCGTAGTAGGAAAGGAAGGGCGAGGGTATTCATCACCCCTAATAACCGGAATCAGTGACTGGGAAGAATGCCCGGAGCTTGGAAAAGTCGGGGACTTTTTGGCGTCTGCAGAATTCGATTTCTGTGGCTCAGTTCTGGTCATGCAGCAGCATAGGCCTGCAAAACCCGAAGACGATGACTAGTGAGTGAACGAGGCAAGCCCCGGGGGGTTGTGGCAGTTCAACTTTTATGCCTTTGGCATCCATCATTGCTCTCACTGAACTGATCTGCAAACAAAGACAACGCAGCGTTGATGACCCGGGAAACCAAGTTAATGCACAGTTCATATTGGAATCGAAGTGTGAGGGACAGACAGGGAGGGAGATGGAAATTGTATGTTGTACAATATTAGCGTGCGTGTAAAAACTACGTTAAGGTTTAGATGGTGCTAACGTTGTGTAATGATCTCATGTTAATGTTAATTTTAAGGTGTGTATTGTATGTATTATACATGAGGATAAAAGTTTTTGCCCTTCAACTCTATTTTATTAGGGAGGATTATATTGAAGGGCCTCTGTATAAAGAGAATAGATTTTGGTAGAAATTCAATCAATTCATTTGCACAATTATGTACTTGTCAATTTTATTATTCTTTTAACTTATGTATTGTATGTATTATACATGAGGATAAAAGTTTTTGCCCTTCAACTCTATTTTATTAGGGAGGATTATATTGAAGGGCCTCTGTATAAAGAGAATAGATTTTGGTAGAAATTGAATCAATTCATTTGCAGAATTATGTACTTGTCAATTTTATTATTCTTTTAACTTATGTAACTTTGACATCTCAACTAAAAGAGAAAATGGTCAAATAAGCTTTTAAACTCTATTCAAAAAATTCAATTAAGACGTTAAATTTTCAAAAGTTGCAATTAAATCCATAACCATGTTATTTTGAAGCATTGAAGTCCAGAAACTGGTTGGTGACTTGTAATTGCAAGTTACTAGGGTTCTAACGAGTTTTGCGACAAACATTGGCGACCATTTGACAGTCGCCGGTCGCATTTGGAGAAGGGGAAGACGACCAGTTGCCTTCTCCAAACATGACCAGTGACGGTCGGAGGCTCGTCGAAATTGACTAGAGAGTCGTTTAAACCCTAGTGACGACATGTAATTACATATCACCATAACATCTTTATGGATTTAATTATAACTTTTAAAAATTTAAAGGCCTAACATTTTTTTTTGAATAAAATTCATAGTTTTTTCCCAATTAAAATATTAAATTGATAGTCAAATTATACATTTATATTTATATATTACATTCTCAACATCTTTTCCTAATTCCTCTTTTGTAATTACATCAATCTCAATTGTTTTGCATAATTCATCTTCTGCCGTAGACTGTGGACCACTCAATCCACTTACATTTCAACTTTGGAAAAGCATATTTACTTTTATTTTATTAGTCAAGATAAATATATATTATTTTATTTGTAAAAAAGAAACCCAAAAAACGGACACACCTAACAAAATTATCCAATACTTAATTTTAGGTAATCAGAAACAAATCATATTTAATGCACAACGATAAATACTCGTACCGAAATTTTAACCGAATTTAGTACCCATCCAAACGTGTTATACATGATAAACGACCCAATTGATCACGACACTCTCCCATATTCACTGCATGCCTAAATTGCTTTCCCAAATGGGGCTTATCCATCAATTTTTAAATATCTCATAGAATTCTAAAGACTGAAGGACTATTTAAAAATAAAATAAAATAAAAAACATATTAATTACAAATCATAATGTCTAAAATTTGCTTGAAAAGTTGAAATTTAGCATAAATTTCAATTACTCGAGAAATTCATTAAAGCCAAAGGCCGTCCAGGTGGCGAGAAGAAATTACAACAATATTTCGCATTGTATATATACAAAATGGAAAAAAAAAAAAAAAACAAAAAAAAAGGAGAAAATGAGATATCTAATACGGCAGAAACCCTTCGCCTTGGGCCTTCTACTACGACGTCGTAGTTGAGAATAGAAGTGAGACTAGGAGATGCATCTCATTGAGTGCATTGGATCGGGGGAATCCAGGGCGGGTGCACCGTACACCCTCGTGTGATCGGTCTCGAAACCGTAGTCCATCATCGGACGGTACTCCAGATCCGCATCGTGATCGTGAACATACTCCGGGATCTCAACCGCATTCCTCCTCACATGATCCCACAGATAAGCCAATCTAGTTACGTACCTCAGCTTGCCGTATAATCTGCACAGTTCAAATTCAAATCAAAATGATTTTCTGTAACTAGATGTCGTTAGGTCAAATTTATTTTTAACGGATTGCTAAAATGCGCCAGATTAGAGGTTGATGAGGAATTATTGCTAAAATGCGCGAGAATAGAGGTTAGTTGATGAAGAATTACCCTCCGGTGAACATGATCCGGCCGAAGGTGGCTAGGTAGAGTCTAGATTGAAGGCCGGGATGGACAAAATACACGGCCTCGAGATTCTGCCGAACGGCGGCCGGAATGGAATCGTAAAGTGAGCGCAGAGCTGAAATTCCGAGAAAATTCTCGTTCTTCTCTACGTCGGTGTGGAAGTACAGCACCGCGAACGGCCGGTTCTCGAGGTCCGGGAAAATCTTCTCCCGAAGGAACTTATTCACGACCTCAACGCTCACAATCCTCGCTGATCGACCACGCAAAACGCCAAAAATCAATAAAGAAGCAGTTGAATTAAAAGAAGAAAAAATGAAAAAGAAGAAGAGTGAGTTGATACCAGGGAAGAACTTTCCGAAGATTTGGAGGATTTTACGGCCACTCTTATCTTTGCCTTTGATCTTGAAAACCTGGAGATTCTGAAGGAGTTGCTCTTGATCTGCTTCCGAAATCATGATTAGAAATCTGGACGCAAATAGAAACTGAAGAGCTAACGAGAAGAAGTTTATCTGTGTGTAGTGCGATAAAGAGAGTCGGTATTTATTGGAGGCACGGGAAGTAACGGAGAAGAAGAGGCGGTCACTGCGTCGCGCGGAGGATTGGAAAAGGGTGAGATGATTGCAGAGGAGTGGGGCCCAGGAGAATATTCGCAAGTATCTTCCCTTTAGGACTGTGATTCCGTGAAGTGGCGCATAGGGATCTGTTTCTGATCGCTTGATCTACTGCTTCCTGTAGGGTCCACGCGTCATCCAGGGTGATTTGGATAACCCGTTTTAAGCCTAATTAATTAATTATTATATATATATATATATATATATATATATATATATATATATTATGCCTAATTTGACCACTTTATCCTATCTTTTTTGGTCAAAAGTTTCAATAATTTATTTTAGTTTTAATTTAACTTAACCATTTTGTTGAAATTATCATTTATACCATTTTTTTTTATTATTATAACTCGCTTAAACAAATAAGTTAGTGTTTATTCTCAAAAATAAAAAACAAATAAGTTAGTGTTGTAAATAAATATATGTGGATATTACTAGAGAAATTATATGATGATACAAAGTTGATGTTGGTAAATATATGGGTTTGGTTAATATAATTGTTTGGATATGCTTGTTGGTTTAAGTGGTTGAGCTCGGGAAAAATGGTTATTGGTTGGAGAGTCCCGAGCAGACTGTGGTTAGATGCCAAAAAGTCCCCCCACCCCCCACCCCCCATGTAATATATGTGTTATTTATAGGTGATGAGAAGTGACACATGTCGGGCTCTCGGCATGCCTGACACTTGTCGCGCATGTGGTCGGCTGGTTCAACAGCGGTGGAGTGACGCCCATGCGTCATGATATTCTTGATTGGCCATTAAGCTGCGTAGGGATCTGGGTTTAATTCTCTAAGTGGACCTAATCGGTTCGATCATCCTGACCTCATAGGGTCGTGCCCGATCTTAAGGTGGGGTAAAGGCACATGTTAACCGGTCATTTGCTTGGCCTTCGCATTTAGGCCGGATCTGTTAAGGTCGGGAACAGTTCCCCATGGTGACTAAGTCGGATACCGTGCAGGTATGAGGAATGTATACTAGGGGAATATTTCCCATCATGAGTAATACATATTTATCATTTATAAACTTGTAGTTATACTGAAACTTTATATATCATGTATATATTGGACTGAATGGTTAATAATAAAGGATTGATAATTCTCTTGGTATTTCATATCTTTCTCTTTACCTTACTCTATATTATTATGTCTACTACTTTTCTGAGATTGAAACAATACAACAATTCATGCGAAGATACGTCTCATTTACAACACAATATCAACATGGATGCTCTACATCCTTGATTAACAATTGACGTTTGTTTCCCTTTATCCAACCCACGATCGCATGCAGTACTACTAAATGCAGCACATGCACACATGGAGAGATCAATCGGCTCGAAGCCAGCATAAGGAACTCAATTCTAAGGATATTAATGCTCTGATATGAGCTATTGTCTACAATGCCAACAATTTTCACCGTCAAAATTTTGATTTTTATTTTTGGGTTTCGGATTCATGCCTCCGGGATGTTGCAAATGAAAACTAAAACCACCTCACCGCCACCGATAGCGAAAGACAGTGGAAATGCTAGCGAGGGGGAGATGAGATCGTGTGGTTGAGCGTGCCTTTGACATACCGTAAAACACGTTTAAGGAGCCCCTAGTGTTCATCGGTAGGGGCATGCATGAACTGACATAGGCGATTCACTGCGTAAGAGAGGTCTGACTGAGTGATAGTTAAGTACTGTAGAGCACCTACTAGACGACGATACTGCATGGGATTCTTAAACAGCTCGGTCGAAGGAGTCACAGACTGAGTCACCGCCGCTGGAGTGGCCAGTGGTTTACAATATGACATACGTGCTCTTTTTAGGAGATCACCCATGTAACGGCGCTGGGAAAGAAGAAGATCTCCTTCTATTTGTAGGGTCTCAATGCCCAAAATGAAACTTGGCGTGCCTAGGTCCTGTATCTTGAACGTGGAGGCAAGACGTCGCAACAACGTGTAAATTAAGGCGGAGTCATCGCCCATCATAATGATGTCATCCACATATACTAAGAGGAATACACGTAACAGTCCAACGGAGTAGTGAAAAAGAGACAGCTCAGTCTTTGAAGTAGAGAACCCTGTAGTTATCAAAAAATCGTGTAGACGTTTGAACCAAGCCCGGAGCGCCTACTTGAGCCCATATAGAGACCGCTAGAGATGACAGATATGGTCAGGGTGCACTGGATCCTCATAACCCGGCGACTGACGCATAAACACGGTTTCGCCCAAGTGCCCATTTAGGAAGGCGTTGTGGACGTCTAACTGTTGCAGGGTCCAATTCCGGGATACCGTGAGTGATGGAGAGCCAAACATCTCTGGAGGTGTTGCGGCTGACCGCGAGGTACATCACCTCGTCGGAGAGAGATGAGATGATGAGAGAAAGGATGGACTGGTCCTGTTGGACCCAAGCCGCTTACGCCGGATTCGGGGTGGAGGTGGATGTCGCGCCGCCGGAGGCCTCCTCACTGGAGCTGGTGGTGGTGAGGACGGCTAGTGGGCACGATAGTTCTCCGTTGACATATCCAAGAAGCCCTTGCCCGGGGGGGTGGGGGGGGGGGGGGAAATGGAATTAATTGGGTGCGCCAAAACAAGAAATTCTGGGTGGTGAGCTTGAGTGAGACAAAATGATGGGCTGTGGATTGGGAGTTCGTGGAGGTGGCCGGAGTCTGTACGGTGACGGCGGTCACCGTACGCTCGGAGGAGTGAGTCGACGTTGTTGTATGGGGAGAGAGAATATGGAGACCTAACGCTAAACTGATACCAAATTAAAGCATGTTTTTCATCTAAACTAAAAGTCTAAGCTGATAGTTGGATTGCACATTAATGGTTATATGCTCAACACGCCCCCTCACGTGTGCGGGCCGATTTCTTTTGGACTCCAAGCAACACGTGAACCATAGTCTCTTTTTTTATCAGGTGACACGGAGATTCGAACTCATGACCTTTGGCATAATTTTGATACCAGATGAGAGATAATTCAGTAGTGTTTGATTATATGAGTCTGTTACAATAATACAATCCAATAGTAACTAGGATACATAACACACTCCTATACAGTAGGTTAGCTAAAGTCAAACTAATTTACTACCACACATTCTCTAACCACACATATACACTAATATCACTAACAATAAGAAACCATGAATGATATATATTAATATATTATAACAAAAACAACAATAACAACAACAACAACATTAATAATAATAATAATACTTATTATCAATTCAATAAATTAATAGGATTAACTACCATTTGTGGACCAGGACTATGTGGTCTAATGGTACCCGGGTTGGACTTCCATTTGGAAGATTATGAGTTCGAGCCTCAGTGGAGGTGTTATTGGTTCTTTGTGTTTCAGTAGGTTGAAGAAAGTATATGAACAGATACTACAATGTAATAGAGCCAGTAGCTTCAAAAAAAAAACTACCATTTGTGGTTTGTTTGTTTTTATTATTTTTTTTTAATGTGATGATTAGGAGAGAGGAGGGAAAGAGAAAAAAGAGAAAAAAGAAAAAAACAAAAAAACAAAAACAAAACGTGGTAACGTGTCCTGCATGGTGTGCGCAGTGCATGCGCCATACATGGCGCTTGATGCGCTTGATGTCGTGGAAAAAGGCAACAACTCTGACAATAAAAACCTTCATTTGCAGGGATGAAAAACCAAGAAAAAATTAATCTCCACATTTATAAAAAATCAACCTTTAATTTTTTGTTATGAAAAAACATGTAAAATCCACTGATATTGGTGCTTTTATATATTTTTAAAAGAAAAGATAGAATTAAAATCTCACATAAAATTATTGGTGGTAGGAACTAGGAATTAAACTCATAATATAAATTATATCATGAGATTTTAAACAGTATCAACTTGACTTACTTATGAACCACAACCTTCCAATGTTTAATTTGAATACAGGAAGAGGAAGCGTTATTGTATTTGCTTGTTATTGGCAATTTAAACCCAATTGTCTAGCTTTTGTTGAGAAATGAGAACCGAGCAACGTTTTCAAATGTCCCAGTGTCCCACATCGGAAAAGAACTGAAACGTCGAAGATGGCGAGTCCATATAAAATTCTAAGCTAGCAGATTACAAAACTATCTTTGCGCTTGGGGCAATGACGCAGCTAGTGAGGTTCTAACCGAGGCGCGTCTATTGCTGGTTGAAAACTATTTCCAAACCCCCTCTATGGCCTTGGCTCTGCTTGGGCCGTAGAGAATTTTTGCAAGGGCTCTCCTTCGCGGAGCAAGGCCCTACAATCTATAGTTTAAAGAATTATTATTTTTTTGGTTTATGACTTTAGAGATTTTATAACATTAATTTTTCCAATTTTAGTGTCTAATTTAGTTATTTTTTTTAATTTTAGTCCTTTTGATCAAATTGATGGATGTTTTGTTCAGTGGAATGAAGAGTTTACCCCTAAAATATAAAATTCGGTAATATTTTACACGAAAGAATCAAAATTAATAAAAATAATAAAATTAGGCATTAAAACGCATCAAGATAAGTAAGAACCAAAATTTATAAAAATAATAAAGTTAGGCATCAAAATTAAAAAAATATAAAATTGTGCATCAAGATAAAACCTCAAAAGTTGTGATACTAAAAGTGAAATTAATTTTTAGTTTAAATATTCTCTTCTGCATGAGGTTCCTAAGGCTAATGCTTTGCGATGTTTTTTGTAGCATAAATTACGTTGAGCTAAATCTGGCATTCTCTTTGTGTTGTCCTGCATCGATTTCATTTGAATATAAGAACAAAAAATAATTTCCAAATTTTCCTCTTTCTTTTACTCCCTCACTCAAAATTTGATGCTAATATTTTCCTTGGAACAAATGAAGATAACTTTGTCACATTAGAGTAAAAATTGACCCCAAATGTAGTACCACTCTATAAGAAGAGCGTTCAAGCATTCTGATTTATACATTGGTTTCAGTTAAATCAGACAGATAGCGCCATTGGAAATGAGTAAAAAGAATGACACACTGAGTATGAAGATTAGCAAATTTGATGGTTCAGTGAAGTCATAAAAGAGTATTCTGTTCCAAATTGCTGAATTTAGAGACACCAGCTTATACAACGAATCAATTCACAAATAGAAAGACAAGAATTGAAAGCTGAAATTTTGGTGCATTCTAACATAATTTATATATCCTAAATGGAAACACCCAAGCTGTGGCAGAAAAGCTGTACACTTAATAGTTGATTTTCCAATGCCAAAAAGCTCAGTGATGGCCCCTTCTAAAGGAATGGAAAAAGCTACCAATTGATTTATCCTTGTGTTTGTCTTCTCCATCATCTCCAACCTGATTTTAGGATATAAAAAGAGTTCAAGTCATTATTATATAAAAAGATAATAATTTTTTAAACTGCCCATACTAAACAAGCAACAAGGATCTTTTTGCATAAATGGCATACCCCCTTAGCAATTCGCAGCAAAATCTCCAAAATCTCTGAAAACTCAGGTCTTTGATCTGGGTCTTGTTGCCAACATTTTTCCAGAAGTTCAACAAGCTTAGGATGTGTATCCTTGGGGACTGTTGGCCGTAGCCCCTGATAAACCATGTCAATTCAATTAAATGTTATGAAATATGAGGTTGCTTTATTCTTTGACTAATGATGGAAGTTTGGCTTACCTGTTGCACAACACCAAGGGCTGCTTGTAAAGGTGTTAGGAAGGCATATGGAATCTGCCCAATTTGGATATATAACAGGAAGAAAAGGTCAGTGTGATAGGGCAACAGGAATGACTTTTCTGTAACAAAATGCAACAAGACTTACTTCTCCTGTAAGAAGTTCCCACACAACTATTCCAAAGCTGAAAACATCAGCTTTATGATCATATGGTTTGTGCTCAATTACCTTCGATTGGAGAAAAAAAAAAAACTTGGAGTCAACATAAAACAAATTGAATGTAGATATTTCATAAAAGTATCTGCAAGGCAGTTGTCAATCTTTGTGATGAATTTGCATACCTCAGGAGCCATCCAACGATATGTTCCAGTTTCTGCAGTCATGACTCCAGTTTGAGCCTGCACTCTAGCAACCCCAAAATCAGCCACCTTGACAACCTGATCAAGAGAGACATTGGTGCTAATCAAAAGAGATGAACTCCCAAAGCAACTAAGCTCAACAGAAAGTAAAGTGGGTGAGTAACCAAGTGTATCTGGCCAAGCCTAATTTCTTGTAAGGAACATATATACTTTGATGATTATCATATTGGAATAAGGAAAAATAGAGTTTAAATGATATTTACCATGCATAAACAAAATGGGATAATATCTTCATGAAGAAAAGGAACAGAATGCATGTACTAAGAGAAGTTTCTCCATTGTATTTTAGATAAAAGCAGTGACTTACTCCATGCTCATCCATCAAAAGATTGGCAGTCTTCAAATCCCGGTGAATAATTTTATTTTGGTGAAGATAGCTCATTCCTTTGGAAACATCGATTGCAACCTTGAGCAGAGTAGAAAGCTTAAAATTCCCCTTTTGCTTGTGCAAGAAGTTGTACACACTTCCTCTGGACATGAACTCTGTTTTTACAACATTGGAGCAGGAGCAAATAAATCAACAGGTTAAAGAACTAACACCAGCTTCTAAATGCTGTAAGAACAGTTGAAAAATATGGGAACTAAAACTATGCTTCGGCAACTCCTCCAATACCCATTTAGATGATACAACTAAAATCTATGTTTCACAAAAGCAGCATTGCATACATTTCACAGGTTACAAAAAGAATCTGCAGTTTGAAATGGTGTGGGACGATGCAAAAAATGAGGCAACTGACCAGATTCTGTTTTAGAATCAGCAATTCAGCATTACCAAAAATCAATAGCAGAAGCAATCCCCAGAAGTATGTGTAAATATGTAGTTTATAGTAACTTCAAAGCTCAAACAAATTACCAGTCACAATGCACAGATTTGGTTGCCGTGTACATGCACCTATAAATTGGACAACATTTTTGTGCCGGATTTTCCTAAAAACCAAAAAAAAAAAAAAAAAAAAAATAGTTAAAGTCAAAACAAGAAAACGTAGAAGAAACACCAAAAGAGGAACTGGAGAAAATACTGGATACTGAGAACATCAATTTAATTTAAACTACCATAACAAGTTATGTCAATCAACTATGACATATATATCATAATTTGCCAAGATTTTTAGGCTTGTTTGCCAATGAGTAGATGATAATCAAGCTTAGTAGCAGCAACATATTGACAGTCAGTAAAGACAGACCTCGAACAAGCCATTTAACGCACCTCATGATGAAGACTTCCTGAGAAAACTCTTTCAACATGTCCACATTCAAATGCTCTGGCTTAAGGACTTTAATGGCCACATCCTGACTACAATATGTGCCTTTATATCTGTACAGAAGACATAAAGTGACCCACTAAGAGTGTAAAAACAAATATATCAGGAGAATGAATTTTGGAACTTACAGATCTCCAAATGTACCAGATGCAACTTTGTTTTCAAATTTCAACAGGCTTGCATCAATTTCCCAGTCATCAGTTCCATCTGTAGGTATCTTTACACATTCGGAATTAGATTCTGACGCTGTTTGGTTCTGATCATCAGTAGGAGTTGGGATGAGTTGTGGCTGCTCCTACAAAATATTGCCAGAAGAGTTATTTAGTGGCTCTTGTCCAGGAAAGATTTCCCAACATAACCTAACAGAATAGAAAAATATAGACCGTATAAATAAACAAACGACCAAACACAACTCTTTCCCTAAAGAGAATCCCATGCCAAAATAATATTGGAATCTATTGAAATTGATCAGACCTTGTCGACTAATTAATCTAGAGGGAAGCCAACATAATGGGCATTACACTGAGTACTAAATAATTAAAACACATTATACTGAAGGCATATGGTTCAATGAAAATCAGCAGGACTCGCCAGCTTCATATCACGGGAATGAACAGATGTATGTGAAATCTGAATCACTACAGGAAGATATGAAATTCATTTACATTCTTTCAAATATCACAAGCAAGAATAGAAGCTACCTTAGTTTTCAAAATTTCCTTTTGTATCTCACCCCTGAGCATCTCAGTTTCCTGGAAATTCAAATGACTGATTCAGTATAAAGTAAACACAAACCAAAAATAAATGATGTTACTGTATGTTCAAAACCAATGTTGCACAAACTTTTCTAAATTTCATACCCCAAAGCTTTACATTATTTAGTCTATCTTACTCTCATGCAAATTAGAATAAATATGCCTGGACAAAATGAGGCCTAATATATTTCAGCACGTATAACATTTGCATCTGAATGCTTAGTATATATTTCTCCTGTCTAGCATCTATCTATCAAGAGTTCAAACTGTACCTCATAAGGCCATCCATCAACTACAAAGACATCTAGGGAGAAGCCATCAGTAGTAGAAAAGATATGGGCTTCTTCAATGTTGAGTCCAACCTCAGAAAGTATAGAAGTTAACTGCAAGACCGGTATGAAGACAAATTAAGCAATAAAATAAAAAGAATAAATTGAAAGAAACATGCAGTTGGAGTAATACCATGCCTAACATCAATTCATCAAAAACATTTAATCACATCAATCATTTTTAAGAATGTGAAAAGAAAAAAGAATATAGTTTTATGAAAATAGCAACTAGAGGAGGGTAAGAACACACCTGAGAGAGAAGCTTTGGCTTGTCCACAGTTGAAAAAGTGATCTCATGCATAGGCCTACGAAAATTAATTTTCAATATAAGGAGTATTTCAATTTATAGAGCCTATCAATCAGAATAAATGAAAGTAGAAAATTCAAAAAGATTTTCACTGAAAAAGTGACCCCAAAATAACTTTTAACTGGATAATTACTTTTCAATTTACATTTCTGGGCAATCAAAAGAGGAAAACAAAAATATTGCAGTAACAACAAGAGGGGGGATTAAGAATCTAAATGCTACTTGCAAAATATCAGTCAAGCATAACAGGCACTTAATGTTCTTTGCGTGGATCTTCCTTTAATTATAATCAAGGCAAGCTAAACCATGCACAAGCAATGTTACATTCACTTTCTAATTTATGAGGCTTTTTTAACTCTCATAATTTTGCCAACTTAAACTGTAGTAGAATTTACCTGAGAGTCCGTGAAGTTGAATTGATATCACTTTCAGGATCATTATGATGATCATTGTTGTCATGGAGTTCAAGGGCTTGAAGATTAGGTGATGAACCAAACGTTGGAGGGGGGTGCAAACTGTGATGTTAGAGCAAAGATAAAATGAGATGGAAACATAAATCAATTGTAGAGATAAGCAATATAATAAGCTGGAAGAGAAGGGTGGGGGAACTAAAACAACAAATTAAGACACAATTGAAAGCAGACAAAAAAATTACACAATAATACCAATACAAAATATTTACCTTTGGGCTTCATCTTTCATTGCGGGAATCACTTTAATGGAATCTGCCGAAGGTCCTTGGTGGATAGGATGAACCTAAAGTAGATTTAGAAGATAAATGAAAGTGAAGTAACTGATAAGGATGAAAAAAGAATCAACCAGTAAGAGAATTTTTTTAACTGAGTTCCTTACATCCAGATAGTGTCTTGGTTATAGTATCTTACTTCCATATCCCATCGAACATGATAACTAGATAAACATCATATTCAAAATCACAAATCACTGTATATCACCCTCTTTATTGTCTAAACGTTGTTCTCAATACAATTAAACAGTCACAGTGAACATAATAGACCATTGCACTATAGCAATAACTTATACAAGCCTGAGTAGGTACCTGCACAAGGCGGACTTCGAATGCGGGTCTATTTTCGGGGTCCTCAGCTAGATTCAGCAATCTTTTATGCATGAGCACATCTTCAGCTCTTTCAACATTCACATCCGATACATATCTGCATGCAACCAAAGTAAAACAACATAATCCGCCTAAATTCAATCCTAGAAGGGAAATCAGAAAAAATTTCCAAAGTCGTACACCCCTAGCCGAATGCCGATACTAATAGAACAGGTAGAAAAGCGAGTATACACGATTACACGTACAAGTTTGTCAACGCTTGTCTAGATACAAAATCTAGGGTTTATGAAGTCAAACCTTGCAGGTAGGCGGCTGAAATGAAGCCAGAGCTGGTCCTCGAAGCCGGGGAGGTTGACGTCGTCGAGATTCAAATCGCGGAGCCGGCTGAGCACTTCGGAGAAGACTTCGAAGCGTTGCCTCTGCTGCCAGATGTGCTTCGGCGACGACGGCTCCATCGCGCGGCTCCCGCAGCTCTCGTTGTCATCGATCGCCATTTTCGAAACTTCCTTCGCAACCAACAAATGTCACGCAAACCAAAAACCAAAAAAAAAAAAGAAATAACAACAAAACCAAAAAAGCCGCACGCAGCGCACTATCAGATTCAAGCACGAGGGGAATTGACGGAGGGATTTGGCCTTATAATTTAGAGATGGAGATTAGAAGATTTGATTTGATTTGATTTGATGGAGGAAGCGAGGAGAATACATGAGAGAGAGTTGACGGTGGTGGTTTGGATATCTCACGAAGATTCCATTATTTCTGAAGCTGTGCGGCTTTTGTGAAGTGCACAATAGCCAATAGGTGGCGTCAGGCGTGGTGTACAAAGGGAAAGAAACCTGGGCCCACACTTTTTTATTTTTTCTTTTATTTAATGACTCGTGACTTATCCGCTAGTGATCCCAGTGGGAACTTGGAAGTGTTTTGATGGATAACTATTGTCAGGTCACGGTAAATGATACAACCACCACTCCTTTTCGCCTCAACGTAATAGTCGTCTAGTTTCACACACACAAAAAAACTATCAAAATTGCCCCAAAAGTGTGAATCAGTAAAGATAACATAATTCCAATCGTTATACCGTGCACCATGGCACAAGTAGCAATATGTGCTGTACCTCTCAAAAATGGTTTTGTTAAATTGAGTAGGAGGTTGACACGACAAAGTGTATGCGTACTGATATATAATTATGTACATTATGTTATATAACTATGTACATTATGTTATATAATTATATACATTTTTTATGCAATTATGTACATTCTTTTATACAATTATGTACATCTGAAACATGATATTTTTTTAAGAGATAAATGTTTATGTATATTATGTTAAGAGTTTATATGTATTATGTTAAAAATTTATGTGTATTATGTTAAATTATGTGTATTATCTTTTCAAAAAAGAGTATGTGTATTTTGTTATACAATTATGTACATTATGTTATGCGATTATGTACATTTTCTAAACATGAGATTTTTTTAATAAGTTAACAGCAAATACGGAAAGCGAAATTTCCAAAAAAAAAAAAAAAAATACAAAACGACGTCGTTTTGCACCAAGGCGCACAATGCAATGTGCGCCTTGGTGCACGATATAAATTGCCACATAATTCTTGTATTTAACTTTATTTTATTTTATCAAATTCGTTATATAGAACTTTTTGTGTGTCTGATTTTCTTGTATGTGTAAATTAAATTGAGTGAGTTATTTAAAATTAAAGTCAATCAATCACATAACGAGTTATCTCATAAATAATTTTGTATTGAGTCTTACATGAAAAAAAATCTGCCACATTAGATAGTAAAATTTAATGAGTAAAGTAATTGGTCCAATCCAGTAAATATTGACTTCTTTAATGGAGTAACCCAAGTTTCCTTATGGGTAGCTCAGTTAGTCATAATGGTGAAGTTTAGGAAGAAGAAGTTTTGAAAGATGGCTAAAAGCGTAGTTGAAAAAATCGCTAGGCGTTCCTCAGACGCTCGGGGAGCGTCTAGGGCACCTAGGCAGGGATTAATCGACGCCTATGTATTTTTTATTTTTTAAAATTTTATTTAAATTTTTTTAATTTTTAAAGACTTAATAAGTATAAACTATTTAATACTTTAATAGATAATATTAAAATATTAAATATTAATCTAAAAACATCTAGAGATTGAACAATTTAGGATTATTAAGTTTAAAACAATGTTGTTTTGAGTAAAATAATCCATTTAAAAAAAGAAGTGAGCAATAACTAATCGGCCAACTAGGTGACTTAGTCGGTGCCTAGACGGCCTAGTCGGTACCTAAGAGGCCTAGACGATTTAGGCGGCCTAGTCGGCCAGCAATCTAGACCACTGATTATGGTGATACGCTAGGCGGTCAGTCAGTGCCTAACGTTTAGGCGTTGATTAATCAATGTGTATGTGAGATTTTTACAAGCCTAAAAGCCATTGCACGTCATTACCAAGTATGAATAACCATTATTACATTTAGAAACAAATAAATGATATCATGACTCTCGCAATGTATCATTTTGTGTGTGGGCTATTAATATTTGGAAGATAAATATATAATAATTTGTATAGATTATACAAAGATTTAAATTTTAGCATTTTAAGCCTAAATATATCAAATTGTATTCAATGTTACTCCAAACACTTAACAATAATACTGATAATCATTCACAAATACTTTATTAATTAACTACGATCTAATTTATTTCTCAATCCATTAGTGGCTTCAAATTTATTAATACTCATGATATTTTTTTTTTTTTAAAAGAATCTCAATCCATTTAGCCCATGGTTTCTTGAACCGACATTATAGGATATGGTCAAGCCGCCAATCATGATGCTGAGGTGGAACCCACGTGGACATATGTTAAAAAGCTAGACACTTTCGTGTTTCGTAGGCCAATACGACTTTGCAAACTCACAATAAAAATAAAACACGTTCATATGAGCAACTCAACTGGTCATAGAAGTGAAATTTAGGAGAATAATCAGAAATTGAATCTCATCAACGATAATAAGGGGACTTCTTGTGCACAATAAGTAAAGATCTAGCCTCTGTGATTGAGTTGAGTTATTAATTTACTATGATTTACATTATTCTAAATGATATGTAGGACTGGGATTGAGAATTCAACTTTTTGAAAAAATAAAAATAAAACATTTATAATATTTGCAGAGCATTATGTGGATTTAAAATAGAATATCGTAGATTAATGGGAGACCACATGGGCTGCCCCAACGATGATATTCATCTTATGCGGAAAACTGTATGTGGCACGCTGAAACTACGGTACAAAATTAGTATTATCGGATCACTAAACACGTGTTAGTACGATCCAAAATTAGTAATTACACTCCTAAACATCATTAGTGACGTCAGCTTCGCTATTACGTATGGAGATTAACTAATGACAATGGGATAATAATGCACTTCTTTAGTCGGTGACCAAGATAACATGTTGACATCTTCCCATCTAATTTGAATATCCTTTGCATTATTTCTTTAATTTATGCTTATTTTAAATTTTGTTTTAAAAAAATCGATTTAATTAACATGTGAACGAGCGTATATATATACAATTCATCTTTGATTATATTTATTCTTTTAAAATTAAAAAAATTGCTATTTTTTATAATGACAACTGGAAATATAAACATTTTTTGAGGTCTTCTAATAAATCAAATTATATTATGCACCGCGGTGCATAATCGATTATGCACCGCGCGTCTTTTTTTTAAATGAAAATAAACAGTGTTTGTTTCCGCCGTTTCGCACCCTTTTGCAAAAAGTAACTCTGTTGTTCAGTGTTATTTTGTATACACTGCAGTTTCAGTTCAACACAACTACAGTTTCATTTCGATATAACTATAGTTTCATTCGATATTTATAGACTCAAATATGTGAAAATGTTATTTAATTTTATTTTATATACACTATATTTTCATTAAAACACAACTACATGATCATTTTGATATAATTACAGCTTCATTGTACAATATACACTCAAATATGTGAAATGTTATTCAGTTTCATTTTATATACACTGCAGTTTCATTTCACTATAACTACAGTATCATTTTGATATAACTGCAGTGTCGGTTTAGATATACTATAGTATCAGTTGGTGTTTAATACACCAAATAAGCGGACTCCGTTAACTCTAACGGCGGGCCGTTTCTTTATTTAAAGAAACGGCGCCGTTTTTTACCGCGGTGCACATGCACCGCGGTCTATAATATAACGACTGCAAATTGAACTTTGAACTATTCTGAATATTCATCGCATTATTTATTTGTTTTGGACTTTGGAGGGGTACATAGTTATCTTTTTGTGGTGGTGTAATATGCATGCACACAAGCACATATGTAAGCTTACATACCTTTTTGAAAAATCATAAAATTTGTAATTGCAAAATATGTATTATTATAATTAAAAAGTATATTGATAATTTGGAATACAACTATGATATCTAAAAAACTTATAGAGTGAATTTGGATTAGCACAATGATTTATGTACGTATTTCTATGCTTATGAGTTATACATTGCACTATAAATATTGTACTATTATTTTTGTATAATAAAATTATCTATCAGAGCAACTATATTTGTAATTTTTTGATGGATTTTTGCATAAAGAAAAACTAGAGAATTAGAGAGGCTTTTTGAACAAATAGGAATGATTTTATTTTTTATTTTTTGGTTGAAATTTTTATTACTGCAAGTTTAAGTTTTTTTTTTAAAGCTATTTTTTTTGTTAAATTGACGCATTAATGCGCTGCTGCGAATTTGATGACCTTTAAAAAATTTGTTAGATTTTTTTTTTTTCCTTTTCTTTTTCTTCTCTTTTTCACTCCCCTCTCTCCTAGTTGGCATGGCAAAAACTCTAAAAAAAAAAAAAAACATAACTAATGAGGTTGCTCATACATCTTTAAAATTTTGTTAGTGCATATTAAATGTTATCATAGTTAAAAAAAAAAAAATTAAAAAGATAAAAAGAATATTGTTTTGTTATGATACAAAATAAATAAATGTGGATGTCTAAGCTGATATTCAAACTCACAATTTTTTACCTAAGAGATAAGGTATTTTATATGTACTAGTATGATACCCGTGCGATACGTGGAATGATTTGTAAAATAAATGTTATACTGTGTTAATAAAATATTAGAATAATTACATCAAAAGAATATAATTAATTTCATACGACAAAATAAATTTTCATGTATATATATATATATATATATATATATATATATATATATATATATAGGTGTGTAATTAGTATGATAATGCACGGATTAAATATTTGAAATATTAAAATTCTAAACAACACATTTATAATAGAAGATCAAATGAAAAAGAAATTCCTTTAGAAAAAAAATATACAAAATAAACTCAATGATTTTTTTTTGCAATTTCTGCACACATTGAAGAACCTCCTACAGTGAGTTTTTGTCAAAATCTTTTATCATATTCAGTCCTTCACAAATCTTTCGTTTACGTATGCACATTGGTCCACTTCCACCAGATTTGTTAAGGATCATCATATAACCATTGAAGAAGCAAATAATAATAATAATAAAAAAACTTAAACTCTTTGCAAAATAAAGGAAATAAGAAAATACAAAACCCTGCATAAGAACAACCCTGCATAAGCTTACCATTAAAAAAAAAAAAACCCTGCATAATGTAGGCATTATCTATACCACTTCCAACCAGCAGATGCACTGCAGCTACCCAAACGCTCATTGAGTTGTCACCATCTTCGACCTCTACCCTGTGCAAGTAATTGAAACATCAAAATCCTTGGTCCCATAACTCAAGCCGACTCCTCTTCGATGTTGCCTCGCCTCCGCCATGTATAGTTTCTCCACCATGGCCAGCCGCAGTAATCCATACAGAACGTGAAGTTCCCCGAACCTACTTCCAGATAGCCATCATTCAAGATAGAACAAAAATAGCCAATCATTCAAGATAGAACAAAAATAGCCACATGAACAATGCAAACCTTTTCACCAGAAAGCTTTTCTAGTTTATCAATGGATCCATAACAACAATCTCCTCACCATCCTCACTAATCCATACAGAACGTGGAGTTCCCCAGAACCTACTTCGACTAACAACCCAATCCCTTGCATTTTCCTGTCAAAGAACACACCTCATTAAAAATATCAAGTGATAAATTTATTATATGAGTCGTCAAACAAATACCTAATCGGCTACCTCTTCTTTTCTTCTTCGCCTGAATGAGATCGGAATCCGAATCTGGGTCCATTTCCTTCCCGCAATCTGAGGCCTATGTGAAATCCATGAACCCAATCTTGCAACCACTATGCCTATATATATATATATATATATATATATATATATATATATATATATATATATATATATATATATATATATATATATATATATATAAAATGCAAAGATGATATCGAGAATTGAACAAACGCCTTGAGCATAACAATAGATCATTACTCTTTATCAATAAATATTTTCTAGATATAAGAAAAGACATATTGATAAATAAATTGTTTGCCTAGGAAATCTAATCCAGGAACATACACCATTAATAACATCTTTTATATGGAGTAATTAAATATTTCAAAAATTGTAAAATATCTGAGATTTTGCACAAATACCGCATTTACCAAACGGTGTCGTATTGCTTGGCCGGGAATTGGAGCCATTTTTTGTGGCCAATACATCTGGCTTTATTATAGATAAGATAGGATAAGATAAGATAAGATGTAGTAAATGTTAACAGAGAAAAAGCTAATCTCAAGTTCCAACAAAATCTGCATTTGGGAGTTGACAATGGAACATCTACATGGCGTTTGGTTGGAGGGATTTTAATTTTTAAATTCCCTTTCCACTTAATTCCCACCTAATTCCAAAGGTCATTAAGTTCCGTAGTTTGGTTGGAGGGAATTGCAATTCCCCCATTTTCATGGTTAAGTCATTAAGGTTTTGATAGTCCATTATCAATGCTTTAAGACAGTAAAAATACTCTCAGTAACATTTTTGTTTGGAGAATTCTATTTTTTTTTAATATCTAAGTGGAAGGGGTAGACCCAAGGAAAACGGTTAATACAATCAGTTAGGAATCTCTAAGCGCCAAGATGGAATACTATCCGCGTCATCCTCCAGTAATTTCTTGATATCATCTGGTGGAGCTTCGAGTATATGGATACCTCTACGCATATTTCTGGTGGAGGCCGCTAGCGCATCTGCAATGTGATTCTGCTCACGGTAGATCAGAGACACTTTCCAGTCACCTGCTTTGCTTAGTTTTTTTTCACATGCTAACAGAAAGTTCTGAGCTGCAACGTCTTCTATGTTTATTCCATTGATGCCTGCTACGAGCTTTTTCGAGTCGCACTCGATATCCACACTGGTGAAACCTTTTGACGCCCCAAATTGTATCCCTTTTAGTAGGGCCCAGGCCTCCGCAATTAATGGTGAGCATTCGTCTCTTATAACACAACCTCCTCCAGCTTTTCCGGTACGTAGATCCACCGATCCATCGACATTTATTTTGAATCGCCCAGGCGTTGGTTTGTCCCATTTTAAGAGGCTCCAGCGAGGGGCTTGGCAACTGCTCCTATTGCTTCTGGAAGCTGAAAAGGCAGAGGTGACATCCGTGAGTTGGGTTCTAATCCAAGCCACCTTGTTCTCCAGGGAGAAAACTTTATTATTAAAAATAGCTTCGTTGCGCCATTTCCACAGCCACCAACAGGTCAGGGCGAAAAGAGTGCTGCTACTGGACGGGTTTCTGTTTGTCCCTCTAGTCATAATCCCAGCGTCGAACCATTCTTGGAATGTCCTGGAGATAGATTCCATATTAAAGGTGGGAGAAATTGCATTCCAGACTTCCTGCGCCCAGGGGCATTTTCTCAGTACATGCTCGGTGTCTTCAGTAATATCATTGCACAGCCAGCAATTATCATTGGTTGTAAATCCTCTTCTTAATCTCGCGCTGTTAGTCATGATCCTTTCGTGCTTGACTAGCCATAGGAAGAAACAGATGCGATTAGGTACCTTCAATTTCCAAATATTGGACCACTTAGCTGCTTGCAACGAGGGGACTTGATCAGACGCCATTTCATAGGCTGATTTTACTGAGAACTTCCCACTAGCTTCCTTAGCCCAGCCGATGAAGTCGCGTTGTGTTTGATTTTCGCAAATCATCACTGCCGCGATTTTACAGAGGATATTCTCTGGTAATAAATGCTCCAGTTTACTCCAGTCCCACCCCAATGTGGAGTCACAGTAAGATCTTACTAATTTAAATAACTCATCATTTGGAATCTGATCTAGAGCGAATTGGTGTAGCGGTCCGTCATCTGTCCATCTATCCAACCAAAATCTTGTTTGCTCTCCGTTTTTTCACTACGCACCTGACTCCCTTATCCAGTAGCGGTATAGCTTTGAGGATACCCTTCCAAGCGTTGGACATGTTCGTCTTGGCAAACCAATCCAAGAAGTGTGGGGAGGATGTTATGTACTTAGCTTTTAGGAGTTGTATCCAAAGGCTGTCCTCATTCTGTATTATTCTCCAAGCGAGTTTAGCCATAAATGCTGTATTCATCCAGTCCAAATTGCGAATGCCAAGACCTCTATTGGATTTGGATCTTGTCACCGTCTCCCAATTGATTAGGTGGCAGCTTCTCACTTCGTCAGAGCCTCCCCAGAGAAAGCTTCGAATTAATTTCTCTATGGAGGAAACTACTCCAGCCGGTAACAAAGTTGACTGCATCGTGTAAAAAGGGATCGAAGACAGTATAGATTTCGCTAAGACATATCTACCGGCCAATGATAATGTTCTCATCTTCCAACCTGCTAGTTTTGCTTGGATCCTTTCCAACATTCCCGCGAAGGATTCGTTCTTCAGTCTCCCATGAATTGAAGGGACACCAAGATACTTGCCCATGTCTGCAACCTTTGTTATGCCAGCTATATTTTCGATTTTCAGTTGGACCTCGATCGGGGTATTCTTCGAAAAGAAAATGGAAGACTTCTGTAGGTTCACCCTTTGGCCAGAGCTGCTACAGAATCTGTCCAGGCAGGCCTTCATCTCTGCGGCTTGAATTTCTGATGCCTCGCCTATTAGAACCATATCGTCTGCAAAAAATAAGTGCGAAATGTTAGGACTTTGGTTATTGGCTTTGAAGCCCTTCCATTTGCCTGAGGACACAGAGTTATGAATAAGATGACTAAGTCTCTCTATACATAAAACAAAAAGGAGGGGGGAAATGGGGTCTCCCTGTCTGATTCCGCGTTCCGGTTTAAACCACTCAGATTGATGCCCGTTCCAATTAGTTGCCAACCTTGACGTGGTCACACATGTTATAATATTTCTAACCCAGTGACTGTCCAGCCCGATATATGTAAGTGTGTCCTTGATGAAGCTCCATTTAAGCCTATCATAGGCATTTTCCAAGTTTATTTTAATCACCATCCATCCCAATGCACCCTTTTTACACCTCATCGAATTTAAGATCTCTTGGTAGACTAAGATATTATCCGTTATTTGACGCCCTAGCACAAAACTTGTCTGGTGGGGGCCGATAAATTTTCTGGATATATCCTTGAGTCTTGATGCCATAGCTTTGGTTAAGATCTTGTAGGATACGTTGCATAGCCCAATTGGGCGGAATTGCTTGACTGACTCCGGGGAGCTGACCTTGGGTATTAAGGTGATGACTGTGTCATTACAGGAGTCCGGGAGCTTGCCTTTTTCAAAGAATTCCAAAGCAAACTTGACTACAGTGTGTCCTACAATGTTCCACGTGTTTTGATAGAACGAAGCATTAAACCCGTCTGGACCCGGGGCCTTACATGGCTCCATATCGAATAGAGCCCCCTTGATCTCTTCGGCCGTAAAGGGCTTGTTAATCTCTGCCAGCTCTGGATCACTAAGAGTGGGGAATTGACCTCTTTGGAGGTCTTGTGTATGGGAGTTCAAATCTTCCGAATACAGCATCTTATAATAATCTCTCACATGATTTCTGATTAAGCTCTCATCTTCGATCCATCTTCCTGATTCATCCTTTAATTTGGTAAATTTTTCTGTGTTGTTCTTGGCCATAGTGGCTGTATGGTAAAAGCGGGTATTTCGGTCTCCCGAGTTGATCCAGTCCTCCCTTGAGCGTTGGTACCATAATAGTTCCTCTTGGTAGAGGGTGTTTTCCAACTCCTCGCGAGGCTTTCTCTCTAGTCTTAGCAAATTAGGGGTTGCCTTGGTGCACAGACAACGTTGCACTCCTTTTAACCTGGCCAGAATCCGATTCTTCCGCTGGAAAATATTACCAAACACACTCCTGTTCCAAGCTTGAAGAGCCTCCGCTATTGACTTTTTTTCTGATTCTAGCTCCCCTGTTGTATTCCATTTTTGATCTATAAACTCTTGGAACTTCGGATGAGTAGCCCAGGCAACATTGAACTTGAATCTTGAGTGCTGGTTTAGTTGGGGAGATGCAGAACTGCAGGTGTTTACTAACAAGGGAGAGTGGTCAGATGCGACCATCGGGAGATGCTGAACTTGGGCTTCGGGGAACATTAATCTCCATTCTATATTGGCTAAAGCTCTGTCTAAACGGGCACCCCTAAAGGTTGATGAGTTCACCCCTCTCATCCAAGTGAAAGGCGCACCCGTATAACCCAGATCGAGCAGTCCCTCTCTGAAGATCCACTCGGAAAAATCAGCGCATCTAGAATGGTTGAAAGAGACCGGGTTGCTGACTTCGTCATGACCTATCACAGAGTTGTAGTCCCCAACTGAGAGCCACGGTTCTTCAAATTGTGACATGACAAATCTGCAAATAATTTCCTCCTTAGTTGCAGGTTAGGGCTGCCGTAAACGAATGACAGAACCCACGGCTCCAGACCAGTTTCACTAACCTGCACAGCCAGGAATTGTGGATGAGTCTAGATAATATCTAGAGTTATATTGTTCTTCCAAAGGACCCAAATCCCCCCGGAAAATCCAATCGCCTCTATTCTAATCCATTCGGGGAAGCCAAAGCCAGCGCATATGCTATTTGCCTGGGCTCCCGACACCTTAGGTTCAAGAAGGCATACAATGGAAGGATTATGCATCCTAACAAAATGTTTGAGGGTACGGCGAAAGTCTTTCGAAGCCGCCCCTTGGCAATTCCAAATTAAGCTAATCATTAAGTAAACAACAAACGAAAAGAAAAACGCTCAGGAGCGTGAAAAAGGATACATGTGACGTCAATCGACCAAGGGCAGTGCTCAAGAGCGTAGCGCGGCACAAGATGCCTCATGACCTAGTACTGACCTATTGTCTGCTTGATTCACCAAATTCGAACGCCCCCGATGGAGGCGTCTCTGGGTTGTCATTAACTCTGTATACCATTGTACTCGCAACCCGCCCTCCCCGATTGGAGCCTCGAACAACCGTGTGTTCTGTCTCGGCCGCGGTCCTTCTTGGAGTCCCTCTTCGCGTGTTTCTGCCCCTTTGTGCTCTGTGCTGGGCAGGTTGGGGAGGTCTTGATTGGCTAGACACCAGTTCGGAATTTTGATCTGCACTGGGTGCGTGTGGCAGAGGGGCGTTACCATCACTCCGATGGATAGTTCTAATCCTTGGGAGGTTGTTCGTTGGGTTGTTCATTCTTGTATTAACTCCTTCGTATTCCGTGTGCCCTTGAGTATTGGGTTGCAAGCCTCTATTATCATCCAGACCCGCAAGGGTAGCAAAACGTGATGGTGAACCCAGACCTTGTTGTGCTACTGCCTTGCCTGAAGGCGTCTGTCTACCGGCTTCTTGGACAGGGATTGCTTTCCTTGGGCCTCTTCTTTCTCTTCTTGCAACTAGCATCCAGGGGCCGTAATTGGTCGACAAGTCTCGTTCTGGGCGAGGCGGCCGGTTCTCCGGTTGGTTCGGTGCCTTGTCCCCTTCCCCCAATTGGTTAGATTCAGAGCTGTGATCCTTATTGGCGCCGCACTAAGGCTATCTGTGGCCGTATAAGCCGCAAGAAAAGCATATCAAATGAATCCCTTCATATTCAATCGGCCAAACCTTCTCCTCAAGCGTGAACTTTGATAGCAGTGGTTTGGAGATATCAATTTCAACACATACCCTGGCAAACATGCCTTTTGAGATTAAGCTAGTAGTGAAGTCGACCCTAACCGGCCGCCCCACTCTTCTTGATATTTTCCTCACGAATTTCCCTTCGAAGTATTCAACAGGCAAAGTAGGGAACCTTACCCAAACCAGTAATTTCTTGGTTTTGTTGCACGAGGGGTCAAAATTAGGTTCCCATTCTTGAACAACCAGGTAGTGGTCCAGAATTACCCACGGCCCTTCATATTTGGCAAATTCGTAGTCCCTGAGCGATTCAAACTTAGCGATGAAGTAGTCCTGATCTAGCGCAATTAGCTCGAAGACAGACTCTGGTTTCCACATCCTTTGGAGTCTCTGTAGTAGGTAAAAATAGCTTACTTTCCGGCCAAGAACCTTACAGATTAGCGATTTACGCCAAGGTCTTCGAATTCTCTCCTTTTCCTCCTCCGTGATGGGTATTACCGGATTGCATGGGTCCAAGGCCTCCTCATCCATTGACTCCTCGTCTGAATCGACGTCCCTGTAAGCGGTGCTGTTGAAATCCTTCCGGCCCCAAGCTTGATTCGGGGTTGCATCTGGGGTCTTCCACTGGGCAGAGGCCGGTGACAAAAGTTCATTCTCCGCCGGAGTATCTTGGACTTGACTTACTGAACCGATTGGAGATGTAGTCCCCAGCTCCGATCTTCTTCTTTTTGTTTTCTTCGAACTTCTTTCGGGCAATTCTTGGTTGGACGGCGACTGAGGGGTCGCCGTCGGCATAACGGGTTCTGAGATATTCTCAGAGGAAATTTCCATTCGTCATCATATGACACTATTATATTGATTTCTTGTTTTTCTTTCTCAGCATATTTGATTGTGATTATTATTTTCTGTTTTTGTCACCCAATAACTAATTGAACTACCCGTACTGCCGTGCAAGTATTATTTCCCATTCTTTCCTTCTAACTATTCTCCCAATTGTTCATACAGAACTCTCGTTAAGGCATATTTGGAGAATTCTATTTGCACCACCCTAATTGCTATCTACACCACCTATTTAATATGTGTGATAGTTTTATAGGTGATGTAAATAGAAAATTGTTATTTACACTATTTTCATTAATTGTAGTCAAATATGATTTTTTTTAACAAATATTTATTATAAATGACACTTTCCCCCTTAGGTATATGCTTTTAGCATTTTTTCCCTCTTAGTTATTCATGTATCCATATTTGCCTCCTCAGTTATATTAAAAGTGACATGTTTTCCTCCTTTTATGTTTGATAGACATTTTTACCTTTAAAAACTAAATATTTCATTTATTTTTTCTTCTCCAACAAATTATTGTTTATATGTACGGGTGATCACGGTTCAGTTCAAACAATTTTTTTTATTTTATTGCCAAGTTCAAAATTTATTTATTTATTATAAATTTTATTTCTTATTTTTTTAAAAAAATATATAAATTTAATAATTATTTTATTGTATTTTATTTTTTCGGCTTCTGAATCGTAAGCAAAGCCAAAAGGAGTTTGTTTTAATTTGCAATCACACGTGTTATATATTACTTTTCCAAACTTCATTTCAGTTAAAAAAAGGGAAAAAACATTGATTTCTTAGGCTTTCGCATTCATATTGAAGTTGACAATCCATTACGTTCCAATGGTATTTTGGAGTGTGATTTTATATCAAAGATTATATTTGATTTCTCTCTTTTTTAGGGATGCACACCTTCATTAGAGGACATATATTATATATACTAGTAATTTTCAATTGCTTTGATTTAAATCAATTGGTCTTTATATGATTATTATAAATAACTAGTAATTCACCCGCGCGATGCACGGAAAAAAATTATGTTATTATAAATATAAATAAAAAATAAAAAAATTAAAATATTTTAAATTATTTAATATAATAATATTTTTGAGCTTGGGGTCAAGTATTTATTATTTTTATAGAATACAAAATTACAATTAAAATTAAAATTATAATTATAATTATAATTATGTATGGTTAATATAATCTCTAATTATGTGCATATTCAAATAAAGTTATAGAGATAATTTACATAATTACATTGATTTATTCTTAATTGTATTTCATCTATATTATAATTTTCACAATACAAATAATAACTAAGATAATTACATTTGGAAAGCAAATTTTAAATTTTGTATGTGTAAATTTAAACTCTAATTGAACACATTTTTATATGATTATATAATATATAGCTATTTTATTTTTCAAAAGTATATTTTTATATGATTATATAATATATAGCTATTTTATTTTTTAAATGTTGTGTTTTTTTTTTTTTAATAATAAAGGATGTTGTGGTATTAATTGTAACATTAATTATTTCCCAAACCATATAGCTTTATTATATAATAAAATATAATAAAGGATAAAGGATATAATATATTGCTATTTTATTTTTCAAAAGTATATTTTTTATATGATTATATAATATATAGCTATTTTATTTTGTATGGTTAATATAATCTCTAATTATGTGCATATTCAAATAAACTTATAGAGATAATTTACATAATTACATTGATTTATTCTTAATTTTATTTTATTTATATTATAATTTTCACAATACAAATAATAACTAAGATAATTACATTTGGAAAGCAAATTTTAAATTTTGTATGTGTAAATTTAAACTCTAATTGAACACATTTTTTATATGATTATATAATATATAGCTATTTTATTTTTCAAAAGTATATTTTTATATGATTATATAATATATAGCTATTTTATTTTTTAAATGTTATTTTTTTTATAATAAAGGATGTTGTGGCATTAATTGTAACATTAATTATTTCCCAAACCATATAGCTTTATTATATAAAGGATTGTTATTGTTATTATAACTAGTATTTCCCGTGCGATGCACGGAATGAATTTGTTGTAATATATTAAGAATATATGAATCGATATATAATTATTTAAATTAGAATATCAAATATTATATAGTGCAATTAAAGATAGGGTTTGGATCGTTTATATATTTTGATGTTATCATTGCTTGAATTTGTGTAAATAATTGGTCAAATTAATAGCTAATGTCTAGATATACGCATACGGTGCTATAACTTTGAAGATTTTATTTATATTTAGAATTTTCATAAATTAGGCAAATGTGCTCGTTCTCTAACAACTCAGTTATAGAAATGAATTGATATCCTTATTCATTTGATTGGAATATATATTTTTTTGTCTAGATATATAACAATTTTTTCATTTAAAAAAAAAACTTAATATCACCGATTATATTTACACATTATTGAAACCTCTTTGTAGACGACATTGGTATTGACAACACAATCTTGTTCATCTTCGTCTAGAGCTAACACCTTCAATCCATCAGGACCGATTACTTGGATTAAAATATATAATGGTAGAATATTACTCAATTAGTTATCCTTTTATATTTTCAGTCAATTAGTGATATCAGATTCATTTTCAGACAATTATTTTTTTTTTATTTTCAGTCAATTAATCAATTAGAATATCAAATGCAGTGATAATTTTACCTAATTTTTCGTTCAATTTTTAATTGATGATTTAGATATTATTATTGAAATATTTCTGTTCCATTTTTAATTTACCTTTACTATTGTTTAAAATAAGCATTTACTATTGATAATGTAGAATATTATTATTGAAATATTTTTCTCTAATTTTTAATTTTCATTCAATTTTTAATTAAAATGCAATGATCTAACCATTTTTTTAGTCAATTATGGAGCATTTTTTTTTTACAGTCAATTATTAATATTCATTTCTTTTTATATTTTTAGTCAATTAGTAATATTAGATTCATTTTCAGTCAATTTTTTTTTTATTTTCAGTCAATTATAATATAGATGTATTGATATTTTTACATAATTTCTGTTACATTTTAATTTGATGATGTAGAATATTTTTAATGAAATATTTTTGTTCCATTTTCAATTTACATTTACTATTTTTTAAAATATGTCTTTACTACTTGATGATGTAAAATATTATTATTGAAATATTTTCTTTCTATTCTTAATTTTCCTTTACTTCTAAACAAAAAGAAAAAAAAAAAACTTTGGACTTCTCACTACTTGCC
Organism: Ipomoea nil; assembly: GCF_001879475.1. NCBI lineage: Eukaryota > Viridiplantae > Streptophyta > Magnoliopsida > Solanales > Convolvulaceae > Ipomoea > Ipomoea nil. Next base: position 2,073,832 of record NW_017619597.1, read on the forward strand.
CACATTGATGGGCAAGCAATTATGTTTGTAAACATTTTCAAGAGCTCATCTTTCTAAACATTTTCAATGTGAGATTAAAATGATCCCACATCATTCTTCTTATTTTTTTCTAATTTTAATTTTATTTTGTATATTGTTTTGTTTGGATGATGATGATGATGATGATGATTATGATGATGATGATGATGATTATTATTATTATTATTATTATTATTATTATTATTATTATTATTATTATTATTATTATTATTATTATTGACGATTTTAAAAAAAATTAAGATTGACAAATTCACCAAAATTTTAACAAATTCGTCATTTTAACAATTTATCTTTAATCGAAACACCAAAAATATTATTTAATAACTCAGTAATTTGCTCTAAACTGCTAATAAATAAAACAACACATACATTTTGGGTTAATCTTTCCCAACCCACTAATAATAAATAATGAATAAATAAATAAAAACTAAAATAAGAAGACAAAACTAAGGTTTCTTAAATAAGAACCTTTTAACTTTTCAATACTTACAACATTAATGGACAAACAATTATGTTTGTACCTCTTATATAGAGGAGTTCAAAAGCTCATCTTTTCAAACATTTTCAATGTGGGATCAAAATAATCTCATATCATTTACAAAGAGAGTCCGTGGCTCCCTTTTGTCTTCTTTTTTTTTTTAAAAAAAAATTTAATTTTATTTTGTATATAGTTTTATTTGGATTATTATTATTATTATTATTATTATTGTTGTTGTTGTTGTTGTTGTTGTTGTTGTTGTTGTAATTTGATTATTTGGCAAATTCGACAAAATTTTAACAAATTCGCATGTTTAACATTTTATATTTAATCAAAACATCAAAAATATTATTTAATAACTTAGCAATTTGCTCCAAACTGCTAAAAACTAAAATAATACATATACATTTTGAGTTAATCTTTCCCAAACCCCCTAATAAATTAAAAAATATTTATAAAAAAAAAAACTAAAATAAGAAGCCACTAAGATAAGGTTTATTAAATAAGAGTCTTTTGACTCGTTGGACTTCAATAGGTTGAGAAAATTTATACGAATAGATATTATATGTAACATGGTCAATCGAATAGTTATGTTGTAGAACCGTGTCCACCTTGCAAGGTGGACACAATTCTATGTTAATAATTATTGAACTATATGTTCATAATTATAAAACTATATATTCATAATTATTGAACTCTATATTCACAATTACAAAACTATATGTTCATAATTACTTAATTATATGTTCATAATTATAAAGTTATATATTCATAATTTTTGAACTTCATATTCACAATTATTGAATCTCTATATTCATAATTACATAACTATATGTTCATAATTATGTTCACAACACTGTGTTCATAATTATAGAACTATATATTCATAATTATGAACAATTTTGGAACCGTGTCTATCATGCAAGGTGGACACAGTTTCACAGCATAATTTGTCGGGTTAATAGTACTCAAAAATAAAATAGGAGCATTTGGACTTCTCAATACTTGCCCACATTGATGGTCAAACAATTATGTTTGTAAGAGGGGCATTGCTCCTCTTATATAGAGGAGCTCAAGAGCTCCTCTTTCCAAACATTTTCAATGTGGATCAAAATTATCTAGCATCATTTACAAAAGGAGCCCGTGGCTCCATTTTGTCTTTTTCTTATTATTTTTAATTTTAAATTTAATTTTATTTTGTATATTGTTTTGTTTGGATTATTATTATTATTATTATTATTACTATTATTATTATTATTATTATTATTATTATTTTAATTTTATTTTTATTTTATTTTATTATTACATTATTAAATAAGATTTTATTATACTTGAACAATAATATTATTAATTATATTATAGAATATAATACCATTCATAATATTACCAATTAATAGATTTTATTTAATTTTCATTTAACATTTACTTACCAAATAAGCTTTACTATAAAAGTTTGAGGGGGGGGGGGGGGGGGGGGGGGGGGGATGAAATATGATGATTTTGTTGTTGTTTTTTTTTTTTGTTTTTTTGAAAAGGGATGATTTTGTTTTTATATAATAATAATAATAATAATAATAATAATAATAATAATAATAATAATAATAATAATAATAATAATAATAATAATATATAATATATATAGATTAATTATTACCCTAATACTTAATTTATAATTCTGATTTTAAAATTCTTCTTCTTCTTCTTATTATTATTATTATTATTAACATTAACATTTGATTAGTTTTATAAAAAAAATATATAAATTCTAAATTTTGTATGAATAAATTTAAACTCTAATCCGACGCATTTTCTTATATAATTGTATAATTCATTGTATATACACATAATATTTATTAATATGTATATAGGAAAGTTCTATAATATAATTTGATTAATTATAATTTATATTGATAGATTTATAATTAAAAAATTACATTTAAAATTTTAAAAAGTAGCATTTAAATTTTGCATAATTATTTTAGTGCATAAGTGTATGTATGATTAGAAATATTCATTTTGGTTAATTTAATAATTTCATTTCTTTAATTATATTTCATATTTTATTATTTGTAATTTAATGAAATTGTCACAAATATTTCTATGGAAGAAATCTTATATTTCTCAATTTCATTAATTATATTGATTATAATTACCAAATATTGTGGCAATTACCATAATAATTTCATTAATTATATTAATTATAATATTTGTACTAATCTCTTCCAAATTTAAATACATTACCATAATAATCACACAAAAGAATGAAAGAAAAATTATCAGAATAATTACCTTTAATAAAAATAAGGAAATTATATTAAAAATTAATTATATATTAAGGTAAGTATAATTTATTTCATGCCAATAATATTATACATTAAGTATAAAAATATATGTGTATATAAATTACCATAATAATTACACCGAAAAAGGTAACAATATATATAATTATTAGGCAATAATATTAATAATTAATTATTAAGGCAAGTATAATTTATTTTGTACTAATAATATTATACATTATATACTTTTAATTTTATATTGATAACCATAGTCTATGTATATACTTTAAGAAAATATTCATTATTAAAGAGGGGATATATAATTTAAAAAGTAAATTATTTATTAGATTACCTAATATAATTGTCTTACTAATTGATTCCATGCTACTATGTATAATTCATATATTTTAATTTTTTTAAATCTAAATAGCTATTAATTGCCTTAATAATTAAAATAATTGTTAGTCAATCAATATTCAATAGTACTAAAAGTATTATTTTGAATTTTTATACATAAGATATAATATTATTAAATCAAAATAATTAAAAATAATGTGTCTATATTACAAAAGATTTTATAATAGTAATTTTTATTGCCTAATAGAATTTGGCAATTATTAAACATTGTTTATGGTAATTATTGTATGACATTTAATACTAAAATTATTAGGTAGAATTTTTATAATTAAGGTATAATATTATTAAATCAAAATTATTAAAAGTAATGTATCCACAATATAAAATAAATTATACTTGTCTTAAAAATTATTTTTTTAATGCTAGTGACTCTATTACACTGTATTAATATAAATTTACAATAATCATTTATTAATATAAATTTACAATTATAAATTTGTATAAGGAAAACATAGAAACTTCTGATAATAAAAAAAAAAAATCCCTCCATTTCATTTTTCTCTTTCCTCACCCTCACATTCCCACTCTCTTTAGAAAAAGGCAAAGTTGGATGAGAAATGGCCTCTATCCACAACGTCTTCACCCCTCAATTCGATTTAGCTTTTGCTTGATTGTTGTTTTGCCCAAGAACCACGTAAACACTTAACGCTGCTTGTTAAAAAAAACATAGAAACTTGAATGAGATGTACAAATCTCATAGTCAACATACTAACTCTAAGTTTCATAAAATCTTAGAAGATTATCAAAATCACCGTCGTTATCATCCTCGATCGCATCTCTATGCTCTTCCATGAAAACTAAAACATTAGGGTTCTGTTACCAAGCCTCCTCCTCCTCAATCTCTTTTTGTTGAAACCCATTCACAGTAGGCTAGAGGTCCTGCTTTTTAATCAAGTAACTGAACACAAAAAATCACAATAAATTGATGAAAACAACCAATCCAACATGCAGAATGCAACACTTTGATCTCAGGGTATTTAAAGAAAAAATGTCAAAATCAAATAACATATACCCCAAATATACATACATTTACACCGGTAACTGAACAAACACTTGAACACAATGTAACAACATATCATGATATACAAACCCCTAACAAATCGAAATAAAGATGAAAACGTGAACATAGTTTACACCTATCGGAATCATAATATTACCTTGAAATGAACTATGAGATCTGAGCCCCTAGCTTTGCAGGCTGCATTCAGAAACAACCATATAAAACTTAGAAATCAAATGAAATCATGAACTATATAGAGTGCAAATGAAAGTATAATTTGTATTTATAGGTGAAAAATACTAATTCCAAAGGAAAGTATAATAATTTGTAATTAAGGTAATAACTTATTATTATTATTATTATTATTATTATTATTATTATTATTATTATTATTATTATTATTATTATTATTATTATATAGATTAATTATAATTCTGACGGAATATTTCTTAGCATTAAAATGAGTACGTGTATATATAATTTCCATATGCATACCCTAACAATTACAACTACATTTCACAGGATTATTTATGAATTTAATTATTAATTATATATAGAGTACCATAATATTCTTTCCATAAACTTCACACACAGAATATTTATAAATTTACATAATTGTCCTTAAGTTTTGGGGGGAAAATTTGGCTAGGAGGATTTTACTTTTATATATATATAGATTAACAATATTATTATGGTCTTGTGAAAATTAAATGTTGATTATCATCATTTAATTTTTACAAGACCATATGGCTTTATTATATATAGGATATGATTAAGCCAACTATCATGTAATACCATAACATTTCAATTACCATTTCAAATAAATGGTCATAGGTTCGAACCTTGGGGATGGAGTTTAGATTCTTAGGGTTAAAAATGTTTGAGAAAATATAGAACAAATATAACTAATTGTGAAGGCACAACACAATTTTATTTTCTTATACTTATGATTCAGAACCGAAAAAATGAAATAAAATAAAATAAAATAATTAATGAATTTATATTATTTTAAAAATAAGAAATAGAATTTATAATAAATAAATAAATTTTGAATTGGCAATAAAAAAAAATTTGTTCAAACCGAACCATAATCATCCGTACATATAAACAATAATTTGTTGGAGAAGAAAAAATAAATGAAAAAAATAAAATATATTTATTGTTGAATTTAAACTATTTTAAAATAAAAAATAAAATTCTAAAATAAAGACGGTTCAAAATCACGAACCAGATCCGAAACCACCAGTTTACAATTCAGGATTCAGTTTTTTATTCATAATTTTAATAAATTGAAATCCAATTATTGGGTTTTGGATCTGAATCATAACCATAAACTTTTAATTCGATTGCTATAGTGTATAGGGATGACAATTCTACCCGCACCCAATGGGTTCCACGCATCCCCGCCCCTACGAGTTTTAAAATACTCGCACAATTTGCGTAATGGGTGCGGGTATGGGGGGAATTTTGTATACCCGTGCGGGTATGGGGGCGGGTGCGGGGGAGGTATCCCCGCCCTGCACCCGCACCCGCACTTATATATATTGTTATTAGTATTCATTTATTATATAAGTTTATGTTTATTTTATAATTAAAAATGCATAATGAATTAAACTTCTTAGTTTTTTGTTAATAAAAATTGAATATAAACAACACAAATAACATAATGAGTAAACACTTAATACAATTTATACTACCACCACAATTTAAGTTCCAATTAAAGATTAACTTCATTGGCTCTTATTAAATTTTAGAGTTATGTTCAAACTTATAAAAAAATCTATGTGATAATTAGAATTGATGAATCAAATTTTTATTAGATTTAAGTGTAATATTAATAATTTGAGTTACGGGTTGGGTATTACCTGCACCCGCGAAATCCCCACGGGGGCGGGTATGGAGTAGGAATTTCATTACCCGCGCGGATGTAGGTGCTAGTGTAGGGAGTGGATTGAGAATGCGGGTGCGGGGGCGGGGGATATATCCCCCGCACCCACCTCGCTCCGTTGCCATCCCTAATAGTGTCTGGTTCAGTTAGAACCGAACCGTGGTCATCCCTACGTATACACAATAATTTTTAGAGAAGAAAAATAAAAAAAAAATGTTTACTTTAAAGGTAGAAATGTCAATTTAATATATCAGGAGAAAAACCGTCACTTTTAGAATAATCGAGGGGGCTAATGTGTTAACACGAATAATTCAGGAGAAAAAATGCTATAAGTATATAACTTAGTGGGAAAATGTCATTTTCTCTTAATTAAATAAAAAAAAATTAATTACACCTCATAAATGAGGTTTGACCAAGGTGGTGCAAATAGCAAATAAACTCCCATTTAGCTATTTACACATATGTAATTATTAAAAGTTTTTACCTTTTTACAATTTCAAGATACTTTATATACACTTTTAACCAAAGGGTGGTGCAAATAGCAACACCCTTTTGTTTTCAGCAAACTCATCCGAAACGCACTTATAAAAACAATTATTTAATAAATGATATTTTGAGCATTTCAAAAAAAGACATAGGGTGCCGATTGTAGAAAGTTATTTGGTAATTTAATTGTTAGCTGTTAGTTGATTACGTACATGCAAAACGACTTTATGAAAAAAGTTAATCGAAAAAGTTATTTTGAGTAGCTTTTTGAATTTTAGCATTTTGGAGCAATAAACTAGTTCTTACATGCCAAAGGCCTTGTGGTTGAGCAGCGTAGTTGTGGCCCTTCAAATGAGATGTCTTAGGTTTGAACCCCAGTGTGGGACATTGACTGTCTTTGCGATACTACATTGTAACAGAGTCAATAGATTTCAAAAAAAAAAAAAAATAGTTGTTACAAAATGTTAATATAGGAAGTATATTTAAGTTCGTACCATACTCAATTGGGAATATAATTAAAGAGCTCCAAATGTTATCTTAGCCGCCCATTGTAATTTTTTTTTAAAGGAGCCTTCATGGCATTTATTCAAAATACTGCGAAATAGTGTGAGGCGGAACAGAGTCCCAATACATAATAGCAGGCTGACTAGAAGTAGATAAAGCTAAAGTATGAGCTAAATAATTCTCTGATCTAGGAATGTAAATAACCGAACAATAATTAAACGTAACGATACATGCCCTGCAGGCATCTATGGCATAGCCAATATACGACCGAAGAGAGGTCGCTGAGTGTGAGAGGTATTGTTGTAGAGTCAAACAATCCGTGAACAATTGTATAGAGTGATCTCCACGAGTCCATAACCATGATAGGGCTTCCTTACATGCGAGCGATTTGGCCATAAGTGGGGACGAACAATCTGGCAAACGTATACTGAAGGCCGAGACATATATATTCTCCTTCCCCAGTCAACAACACAGCTCCAGCAGTGGCTGCTCCCGTGTGATGCGAAAAGCTAGCATCGAAATAACATTTTAATGGCGCATGAACTTCCGGTGATGGCAGTGTACTTTCGGCCATATCTTATTGGTGCGGTACGCTCGGCAAAGCAGGTTGTTGCAGCGGCATGGGAGTCCGAGCGGGATGTGCTTGCTCCCATGCGTGTACTCCGGCAGCGGCTGCGGCAATCACTCTTCGCGGACGTGGTAGGCATATGCATCCCACACCGCTCCATTTCTGGTTCTCCAAATGTAATATAGGATTGCAGCTGCGTGGATAATTTGGTTAGTGTCTAAAATATTTAATAGTTCACTAAACCAACTATAGAAAATATTTGTGATGTTGATGGGGATTGGAAGGTGAGATTGGCTCCAAATGGTCTTAGCATAATCACACAATACCAAAGCATGCATTGTGTCTTCATTTGCCATCCCACACATAGCACATGTTGGTTGTATATCCACTCTGTTTATAATCAGATTTGCCGTAGTGGGGAGAATATCATTCAATGCTCTCCATAAGAAAGTTTTCCATTTGGGAGGTATTTTAAGTCTCCATAGGCCTAGCCAATTATCAAAATTGCTCGTAGCATGCCCATAATCTCCAATAATAACCCTGTACCCATTCTTTACTGTATAGTTTCCTCCCTGGTCCCCATACCAATACCACATATCGTCATAGTTTGGTGATATTGGTATTTTTAAGATCCGGGGTATATCAATGGGGTCAAAAATATCTGTCAATATATCCGGATCCCAAGTATGTGTTTCCGGGTCTATTAATCCCTTGACAGTCGCACCATTCAAGTGCACAGGCTTTTCTGTGTGAATCTCTGGCTCATGTAGGTCCTGTAACCATGGATGGTCCCATATTAAAGTTGTATCCCCGTTTCCAATTCTCCTTCTGATCCCCTACATACCATGTCATGGGCTGCCATAATACTGCGCCAACAGAAGCTCGGGTTATTCCCCACACATGCATCATAAAAAGTCCCTTGGCTTTATAAACTTTTGAAACCAGAGACTCAGGCTTAGTGAGTAATCGCCATGCTTGTTTACCCAACATTGCCAGGTTGAAAGCATGTAGCTCCTTGAATCCCAAACCCCCATGCTTCTTTGGTATACACATCTTATCCCAAGCTTTCCAATGGATGCCACGGTCATTCCCAGATCCCCACCAGTAACCATTCATGGTTCGCTCAATGGCTGTACATATCCCCATTGGTAATAAGAAAACGCTCATTGAAAAAGTAGGCATAGCTTGAGCCACACTTTTTAATAAAACTTCCTTACCAGCCTGTGATAATAGTTTCTTATTCCAGGATACGATCCTTTGCCTGATCTTGTCCTCAATATACGAGAAAGCTGCCTTTTTATTTCTCCCTATAAAAGAGGGTAACCCCAAATACTTCCCATAATTGGGAGCTTGGTCCACACCTAAGACATGCGCCACATTATTCCTGTCATCATCTCTCATATTCTTACTATAACAGATGCTTGATTTATGATAATTGACTACTTGGCCAGATAATCTTTCATACCGTGTTAAGCACTGTTTAATCACTTCAGCTTCCTGAATTTTTGCCTTAAAAACAACAAACTATCATCAGCAAAAAACAGATGAGATATAGGTGGTGCACCTCTTGCAACTCTACAGCCATGAATTGTTCCCTGAGACTGTGCCTGTTGTAATAGCAGTGATAGACCTTCAGCACAGATAATAAAAAGGTACGGGGATAAAGGATCACCCTGTCTAAGTCCACGAGTCGAGGTAATAGGCAGACTACGAGAGCCATTCAGCAAAATATTATAAGATACAGTGGTTACACATAACATAATTAAGTCCACCCACCTAGCATCAAATCCCAACGCCATCAACATATTACGCAGGAATGACCAACTCCGAATTCTTAAGTGGTTTCATTCTGGCCGAGATCATCTTAGCCATGATTCTATAGATCACATTACTCAGCGCTATAGGCCGGAGATCCGAGACCAACTCCGGATTCTTTTTCTTGGGAATTAAAACTATATCAGTATCATTCAAATTAGCTGGAAAAGTACGAGTATTCACCCATTGTCATTAGTTACGCTAACCTTATCCCAATAAATTAGATTTGTAATTTATATCATTAAATTTGAAATTTACTCATTATTTTCTCTATATTTTTACAATTAAAAGTGGATTTACTTTTACAACACATTAAAAATTTATTTATCTTCCTCAATAATTTTTTTTTTGAAGATCAATAAATTTTATTTTTCTTCACTACAATTCTTTTATATATAAAATATGTAAATTTATCAATTTCCTCACAAAGTACACCCCAAATAAGTGAAAGACAAATTTTAAGTCAAAAGCATCAAGTAGTAACTAACTTTATTTTCTCTGTAAATTCATTTAAATACTCTTTAAGGAATAAAAATAATCTTATAGTTAAATATTTTTAAAGTGATTAAGGGAAGCTAAGAAAATACTCTTTAAGGAATAAAAATAATCTTATAGTTAAATATTTTTAAATTGATTAAGGAAGCTAAGAAAATGCTAGTAATAAAGTGAAACAATTCAATAGGGAAAATGAAGCAATTTATTATTCAACTACACATAACTATATAGGAAAAATACATTTTTAGTTCGATCTCTCAATTATATTGTTTCTTGCTAACCATTTCAGTCCTTGATTTTTTACCGTTATAATATATTTTCCTAACTCTTCAAAAAAAATAAAAAAATTTACAGTTTTAGCACATAAAGCAATAAACTAATAAAAATTATATTATAATGTTATTAAGTACATAGTATTTTAGTACTTTTTAGTGTTTTTTTTTAATTATAATTTTCTTTAGTTTGGATATTTCATTTGTAACATAAAAAAACTTGATATTAATAGGTTTGTATAAGGAAAATAGGGACAATGTATCACAATTGGAGATGACAAATTTAGTGAAGAATGTCATCAATTATATATTTTGTGGATAAAATGCCAAAACTAAAAAAGTCGTAAAGAATAAACATAATAAAATTATAAAATACTCATGTATTAAGTAAAATTTTAATAGAATTTAATAATTTTAAATTTTTCCACCATGAGATTAAAATTGTAACTTTTTTGTAGAGCTAGATTAGTATATTAATATTGCAAAGGTAAAAGTTAGGGATAAAAGCAACTAGCAGGGAACAATTGAGGGACAAAATATATTTGACACTGTAACTTGTTGAATGTTGACTATAATTGATGATCGAGGATATCACGATACATATTACTTAATATACGAATATTTTGTTAGGATAATAAAAATAAATGAAGAATTTAATTATCAAATTTATGTAAAATTATAGTATTATTTATTTATTTATTTTGATAATGTAATTATACAAATTATTTTTAATATTAAACATTTATTTAGTTGCGTAACGCGTTATATCTAACTAGTAATAACTATAAAGCTACACCACGAAACTATTAGATAAGAATATTCATATATTGTTAGATCATGTTTTAAGTTTTTGAGAAAGTAAACTTAATTCATTATATCAGAATGGAGAATGTTTACAAGAAAAGATGGAGGGGAATCCAGCCACTCCCCGCAACCTGACTCAGAAAAGGCCTCCCTAAAAACACAGTGAGCGGCACGATTCGCAGATCGCTTAACAAAGTAGAATTTAACATCCTCAATTTCAGATGCCAAATCCTTTACATCATCTACCAAATTGCCAAAAGCTGAACCATAAGACACAGAATGAATAGCATTACATACCAGTTGTGAGTCCATCTCCACATCCACACCTCCTAGTCCCGTAGCCTTCAGTCAGCTGAGAGCCTCTCTTACACACAAGGCCTCGGCTTCCTTCACCAAATAAGCTCCCGCTACAAGCACATTCTTAGCCGCCAAGAACCCCCCACTATCATCCCGCAGCACCCAACCCAACCCCATCCGTCCTTCCTCCTGCCGAACCGAAACATCCGTATTTAATTTAAATCTGGCCAACCGCGGCTTCTTCCAGTGGTCAGCGTCCACCGGGCCATTCACACGATGTTCCTGATTCGCCCCACGCCACCCCTCCAGAAAGTCTAGGGCACGCTGCACCACCATGGCTGAATTATGCACACAGCCCTTCCAGACACTATCATTCCTGCTTGTCCACAATCCCCAACATACCATTACAAACCTTGGCAAAGAGTCAGCACACAACTTACTAACACACCAAAAAAAAAACAATCAGAGACATTATCACCTGCATAAGCATTCAGCTGCGGCACACCCAAAAGGTTCCAAACCCGCCTGGCCTCCGCACAGTTAACAAAAAGATGGACCGCAGATTCAGCCACCAGCCTACACATATGACAATCAAGTGAACAAGCTACCCTTTTCACAGCCAACGCATCACGTGTGGGAAGAAACTCAGAAGCTAGCTGCCAACAGAAACATTTTACCTTGGGGGGAACATGTAAATTCCATATACGTGACCAAGGCCGATCATCCAAGGCAACCATGGTAATCCGTTTGTAGCATGACTTAACAGAATAGATCCCCTTCGGATCCCAATGCCAAGTCCAACGATCAACAGGCCTGCGCCAACTAACCGGAATATTCATAATCAATCTAGCATCACGGGAATTAAAAATATCATTAACACAATCAAAATCCCATCCCGTACCTTGGTCATTCAACAAAGACGTTACCCGAGCTCCAACGACAGACTGGTGCAACTCTGTTTCCACATATGGGTTGTTGTCATCCGGCAACCAGGGATCCATACCAATTATCGTGTCCGCCCCATTCCCAACGACCCTCCTACACCCCTCCTTCAACACCCCTTGTACCGCCATAATACCCTTCCAAATGTAAGAGGGATTACTACCCTCCGTTGCATCAAAGAAACCACCTCTCGGGTAATAACGCGCTTTGTAAACCCGAGCCACCAAAGACTGAGGCCTAGTTACCAAGCGCCAAGCTTGCTTCCCAAGCAATGCTTTATTCATCTCATGCAATTTCCGGTACCCTAAACCACCACAACCCTTCGGCTTACACAACCCTTCCCAAGAGCGCCACCGGATGCCCCGACCCCCTCCTACACTGCCAGTCCACCAATACTGATTCATCAACGTCTCAATCTCACGACACAGCCCCACAGGTAACAAGAAAATCATCATCGCAAAGGTGGGCATTGCCTGAATCACATTCTTCAACAGGACTTCCCTACCCGCTCTGGATAGGAACTTTGCACTCCATGATCTGATCTTAGCAAGTATTCTGTCCTTGATGAACCCCAGAATCTCCTTTTTTCTCCTGCCAACTAGGGATGGTAGCCCTAGATACCTCCCACTCGTAAGCCCCTCCTCCACCCCCAGTACCTCCACCACCTCATTTCGCACATTCTGCTGAACATTTGCACTAAAGCACGCAGTGGACTTATCATAATTAACCCATTGGCCCGAAGCCTTAGAATAAGTATCCAGAACATACCTCATTTGCACACTCTCATCCAAATTTGCCCGATGAAACAAGAAGCAGTCATCAGCAAAAAGAAGATGAGAGATCGCCGGGGCTCCTCTAGCAACTGTGACACCATGCAACACACCCCCATCCATTCTCTTCTCCAACAATGCACTGAGCCCCTCGGTTACAAACAGAAACAAATAGGGCGAAAGCGGGTCCCCCTGACGAAGTCCCCGCCCCGGCAATATAGGCCCCAACTGCCGGTGCTCATGTAGCACACTATACCGCACAGATGTTATCGACTCCATCATTAAATCAACCCACTGCTTAGCAAAACCCATTTTCAGCATTACAGCCTCCAGATACAACCACTCAACCCTATCATAAGCTTTGGACATGTCCAATTTTAGTGCCACGACACCATTCTGTCCCTGCGTTTTCCTCTTCAGGTAGTGGTGCACCTCATATGCTAACATTATATTATCCGAGATTAATCTCCCCGGAATAAAAGCACTCTGCGCACTGGAAATTAGGTTATTCAACATAAATTTCAACCTGTTAGCACAAACCTTTGCCGCGATTTTATAAACCACGTTGCACAGAGCTATAGGGCGAAGATCCTTCATAGATACCGGACTCGGCTTCTTAGGCACCAACACAATAAAGGTTTCAATCGCCCTCTGGGGTAATTTTGCAGTCTCAAAAAACTGCTTACAAAACAACCACACTTCTCCCCCGACAATGTCCCAGTAGTGCTGAAAAACCCCCGGACCAAACCCATCTGGACCAGGCGATTTATCAGGATGCATTTGAAAAGCTGCTTCAAGGACCTCATCCATACTCACCGGCCTTAACAACCCCGCATTATCCACATCAGAAACCCTTTTTGTAATAACATCAATCACCTCCTGCACATCCCCGTAGTCCGGCGAGAACAACTCCTCAAAATAAGCCACCATCAACTCTCCTAACTGATCCTCCCCTTCAACCCAATTACCCTCCCCATCTTGCAACCTCACTACCTTATTCCTCCGCCTGCGGGCTTTTACCGAATTATGAAAGAATCTACTATTCACATCGCCCCCCTTATACCAGTGCTCTTTTGCCCGCTGCTTCCAGTACAAACTCTGCTGTTCTAACAAAAACAACTGCTCATTCTACGCAGCTGCATAACCTCTCATTCCATACCCATCTCGCCGCATACACAACCTTTCCATCTGACTCTTACATCGGTCTATCCTCCGCTGGAACTCCTTATTATACTGACGTCCCCAACGGCCTATATCCGTGGCACACATACCGATTCTAGTAATAGTATCCAAACCCGCAGACCGGGCCCAACTCTGCTCCACAATCTCACGGCATACATACTCCCTTAGCCACATATTATCAAAACAAAATCGTGGCCGTCTCCGAATCCCGGGTAACACAACTGGAGTGACTAACAACGGCGAGTGATCACTGTAAGGGACAACTAAAGATTGCGCCCGTACTCCCTCAAACAGAATAAGCCAATCATCGGATGCAAGGATACGATCTAAATTTTCCTCAATCATATGATCTGTTCCCCTAGACTTCACCCACGTGAACTGAAAATATAAATTTAAGTATCAGTGACAAATAATATAATATATATCAAATATAATTAGGTACACTATCGATATCAAAATAAAAAGTCTTCTAGTTCTCAAATGGCTAACTGAATCCTCAACACGATATTCAAGATAATGTTTGATAGAATTTCAACAAAGGTTATAAATTTTCCTCAAATTAAATATTAAATATTTAAAATAATAGAAAAATTTATACAATGTGTATTCAGCCAATATTACGTCTAGGTTCATAATATATGTGTATCGAGCCATTATTATGTCCAGGTTCATAAAATTGTATATGTGCACTAACATTTGAAAATTCACCTTTAATTTTGGGAGAAGAAAATAGAAAAACTCTAAGGGGGCGTTTGGTTCACGGAATCTTGGATTACCCCAGGTAATAGGATTACCTCCTGGAAGATAATGTGAGATTTTGGGAATGTAAGATTACCTTGTGTGTTTGATTTGGATGGTGTAATATAATATTACCTTGTTTGGTTCATGGTTATATTTTAGGTTAAATAGATCAATTTACAATAATGTCCCCTATATATATATATATATATATATATATATATATATATATATATATATATATATATATATATATATATATATATATTATGTGTGTTTTTTTATTTATATCAATGAATGTATATCAAAACTTAAATATTAAAAAAAAGCTAAATATATAAATATACGCATATGTATATTTAATTATTATTATTATTATTAATTATTATTATTATTATTATTATTATTATTATTATTATTATTATTATTATATAAAGATTAGTTAGCAATGTCAAAGTTGGAATAATTCAAGGTAATCTAAGATTACTTAAAAAAATGGGGGTAATCACATTACCTTGAAAGATTATCGCCACATCAGCTTTCAGGTAATATAACATTACCTGGTAATCTCATATGTTGAACCAAACAATGTAATATAACATTACCAGACTCAGATGACTTAGGTAATCTAAGATGACCTGAACCAAACGCTCCCTAAGGAATTTTCAAACTCTTTGACATTATCCTCAAATTAAATATTAACTATTAACTATTAATTAACTATTTTAAAATAATAGGGAGATTTTTCTAAAATGCATCGAGACATCATTATGTTCATGTTCATTATTGTTTACTTGATATAAATTATGAAAATTTACTTTCAAATATGTAACATTTTAATGGAATCTCATTGACCCAATATAAATCCCTTGCATTTAATACACATCTATATCCCTAGCAAGCAATATACATGGGATCATGATCTACATATCGCTGTGTGGATTATGATTGTCGAATGAAACTGTAATAAAATTAAAGTGATACTTTAGTGTTACTATAATGAAATCAGTGTGTGAAAAATGAAACTAAAAAACAGAGCACATTATCGTCAAATAAAACTGTAATATAATTAAAATGATACTTTAAATCTTAAATCTTATACTAATTTAAATTGAAAATAAGTATTTTTTTAAAATAAAACTAAAAATAAGTTATACATTATTTTTTAAACACTCATGATTCTTTACAAGGTTTATTTTATACTTTCTCAATTTTTTTTTAATCTAAAAACTATATCAATGCCCCCATCACAGGGTTCAATCCTGTAACCACTCATTTGGAATAATAGCAGATCAGATGTACCATCACATGCACTACATAGTAGTTGGCAAGATAAAATGCGATATGTAGATGCAATAATAGTTATTTATTTGTCCAAAAAGGAGATTGAAGTAACAACGTAACGAACTTTAAATATGATACCATTAAAAAAAAAAAACGGAGTATTAAAAAGTGGATAAAATGGGAGCACAACTCGATCTAGACATCTAGTCCACTGTCCACCCTTTGTGAAGGCAAATTAATATATGCTTCCACATAATATATATATCATTAAAATACAAATAAAAAAAACACCATCCAATATTTTTCTATAATAATGACGCACAAATAGCCGCATATTTATGAGTGAAGGGCTGAGATGATGAGAATGACAATGAGGGGTCAAAGCCTTCTTCTCATCTCTTACTGAGAGAGAGAGAGAGAGAGAGAGAGAGAGAGAAATTAAGGAGAAGGTGGGAGTTTGATTTGTGGTGAGAGGGTGGCAATAATGGGGTCGTGCGGGTCGACGATATGATTGCGACCCAGCGGAGGATTATTTCCGACGAGAGGATGGCCGGTTTTCGTAGGAGGAATAGCAGCGGCGGCGGCGGCTCGTCGTCGTCCGGGAATAGAGGGAGCCTGTGGGCAGTGGTAAGAGAGCACCGCTCAAGATTCTACATCTTCAAGAAATGTATCTTCATGTTAATCATGTGGCATAAATATCGCAAACTTTAATTTGATTATATTCAAAATCATTTCTCCATCTTTAATTTCTTGCTCTTTTTTTGGGGTGGCCGGATATATATATATAAATGGGTTTTTATCCGTTTCATTGAAAGGGGTTGATGAATTCATGATTAGATGTCTCATGTTGTTTACATAATTATTACATGCATGCAATGCATGACATACATTGTATTGTAAATTGTTGTTTATAAATGAGATATCGAAAATTCTTGCCTTTTTTTTTTCAATTCGTGATTCGTTTATACATAAAACCAACAACTTAAGCTTTGAAACCCAGTTATATATATTTCTTGATAATAATAACGAAGAATAGCCTTTACCTACCATTTTAAGGTGATCGGAATGCTAGATTTATTTTCAGTTGGAAAATCTTAAAATTCTAACAACTTTGGTGATCGAAATGTTAGATTTTTCATAGTGAATTAAAAAAAAATATTTAAATAATATTAATGACAGAGTTCTACATTTGATATTAGTACAATAATGAAATTAATTAACAGTTAATATTGAAATATAAAAAATTTAAAAATAGTAAAGTGATTACAAATAAAATTCATTCTTAAGATATATCATCATAAAATTAAATTATTTTCAAATTTTATTGATTGGTTTTGAAATAATTATTTATACGACAAAACCTACTGGCTATTAGGTGTCTTCTTCCAAAAAAAATATATAAAAATAAAAATATTAGGAAGTGATTATGGACCCTAAAAATACATCAATATGATTAATGCCGTCGGAGCAGCATATATAATTGCAGCTATTATTTCTCTCGTTCATGGCTGTGGCACAAAGCTAGCTATAAAGACAAAACAAAAGCATAGTAATAATAAATTAAATTATTAAAATCTTATGCTCAAATAGCACCTCTGTGGCTACCCTTGAAGGAAAGTCAAGATCGAACTTCAGTGGTGAAGTATTGACTCTTTAAGCTGCAATAGTTAGAGAAAATATAGAACAGATACTATCTTGTAATAGAGTCAATAATATTAAAAAAAAAAAGATAATAATAAACTAAATTATAACTAAAAGTCTAAAACCCATGAAAGGAATCCAATTACAACGTTAGATTGGATACCAAAGGATTGAAGTCCGTAGTGACTCAAGGGACGACATCTTACTAGGCGGCAATCATTAAATTATGGGTCATTGTTCACCGGTGAACCACTAATAAGGTTCATTTTTTAGTATATTGAATATTTAATTTTAATACATTAAATTTTTATTTTTTAAAAGTATAATGTCTTTATTGGTAATAAAATCTATGACCTCCCATTTGGTCACTTCATGTTACTAGATTACTTAATAATTTGATGTAATTATATGTATAACATAGAGCAAAAAACAGTATGATAAGCATCTCACTTGAATTTGTTGCACAAAATCTTTATAGTGTGGTTTATGACAAATTATACTATAGACCATAATTCTCATTGATCATGGATAAATGTTAATTTTTAGTTTATTCAATATTCATTTTTAATGAATATATTGAAAGTTTATTGTTTTTGTAGTATACTTCAAAAAGAACTTTTAATTTAGTATACAAACAAAATGTACATGTACTAAAATAAAACTTCAATTTATATTACTTCCTAAAAATGATGAATATTTTGTCAATAATTATCTTGCAACGTGGACCAAGGTCATTGGAATAATGATTGGTTATTTACCTTGTGGGACATACACAGGAGAAAAAATATATTTTTACAATCAGCTAACACTATCAACTAATTAAACTTATTAACCTAAATCAACTAACAATTATTTACCAAACACCCCCGTAATCTATCTAAATTGACGACAGAAGATTGCTAAAAAAAATAATGAGAAAAAAAAAAAAAAAAAAAAAAAAAAAAGAGACAGATAATTTTATAAAAATTACAAATTTAAAATTTTTAATAATTATAAAACTAACCAGTATTTTTTTTTAATACTAAAATCTTCAAATCATAATAGGTGATTGTGGTCATATTCTCGGGGGTGAATTACAAGTAGCCAGCCATACGATTCCTGGATTTTCGCATGAATCTATGGGGTTTCCAACAACGAAAGACATAAAAAGAATCTTAGAGAATACAGAATCACCAACAACAAACAAAAACACAGATTATCCCAATGCACTATTGTTCTTAACTCCCTCGTAAACATAATTAAATATCAAATCGCATGAATCTGATATCTGCTTGGAACCTTTTCCCCGACCCGAACTTCAATCCGCTCTCTGCATGCGTTCATGGCCGACGGTAATAGCAGTCTTCAGCCGGGGTTACAGTGGGACGAAGGTTCTCCGGCATGGCTGAACAAAGGAGACAATGCATGGCAGCTGACGGCGGCGGCGATGGTGGGCCTGCAAACCGTTCCGGGGCTGGTGCTCCTGTACGGCAGTATGGTGAAGAAGAAATGGGCGGTGAATTCGGCGTTCATGGCGCTGTACGCTTTTGCGGCGGTTTTGATCTGCTGGGTCCTTTGGGCCCACAGGCTGGCATTCGGGTCGAGCCGAGCGCCCATTATAGGCAAGCCCGAACAGGCCATGGCCGAAAGCTATTTACTGAGTCAGTACAGAGATTATTTACTGCCCACTGCCGACTACGTTTTTTACCAGTTTGCTTTTGCCGCCATTACTGTGGTGTTACTGGGCGGGTCTTTGTTGGGGAGGATGAATTTCTATGCGTGGATGATGTTCGTTCCTCTGTGGCTCACCCTATCGTACACCGTCGGAGCCTACACCATCTGGGGATCTGGCTTCCTCGTCCAAAAGATCATTGATTTCTCCGGCGGATATGTCATCCATCTTTCTTCCGGTGTCGCTGGTTTCACTGCTGCTTATTGGGTAAACCTCTTTTCAATTTTTACTTCCACTACACTAAATTTTCAATCTTTTTTTCTTTTTAAAATAATTAGCCGCTATTAATAAAAAAAACCATTGGTTCAATAGGGATCCTGTATAGATTTCTTGTACATCCTGTCTATTGAGTCATTGAATCTTAGATCTGACCTAAAATAGACTATCAAGCTTACATTACATTGGTCAATCTGACTTACAAAAAAAAATTTGTCTGAAATTAATTTTAACTCGATTTACCTGAAGTTAGTTTTAGTTCAATTTACCTTATTGTGTGCCTGGACAAGTTCATTACTCCATGATATGATATATATAGTTTGGTGAAATTGAAAATTTTGTTATAAGAAAAATGGATAAAGAAATAAATGGGGTTAGATATTGTGTAGGTTGGACCGAGGCAACCGCAGGATAGGCAACATTTTCCACCAAACAACATCATCCACATATTGGGGGGAGCCGGGTTCCTGTGGATGGGATGGGCCGGGTTCAACGGCGGTTCACCGTTGGCGGCGGACCTGGTTACGTCGCTAGCTATTCTCAACACCCACATCTGCACCGCCACAAGCATTCTCATCTGGCTATCCTTAGACACCATCTTTTACAAGAAAAGCTCCGTCATCGGAGCGGTTCAGGGCATGATCACCGGGCTGGTTTGCATTACCCCCGGCGCCGGAATTGTGGATTCATGGGCGGCGATGCTGATGGGAGTGTTGGCAGGCTCAGTGCCCTGGTACACCATGATGGTTCTTCACAAGAAATCCGCTTTCTTCCAGAGAGTGGACGACACGCTGGGCGTCTTCCACACCCACGCCGTCGCCGGCATCCTCGGAGGAATTCTCTCTGGCGTATTCGCCAAACCCAACCTTCTCCGCCTCTTCTATCTACACTCCGACCACAGTGACAGTACCGGCTTTCTATACACCCTACTTCACGGCGAAGTCCAACGCGGGTTCAGGCAAATGGGGTATCAACTGGCTGGGGCGGCATTCATCACGGCGTGGAATGCCAGCATGACTAGCTTGATCTGCATCTTCATAAGCAGGATAGTACAACTCCGGCTGGATGAAGATGATCTGGAGATCGGGGATGACGCCGTTCATGGCGAGGAAGCTTATGCCTTGTGGGGAGATGGTGAGAGGGACCCTCCACCTCTTCGTTTCAACATGACTCCCAAGATCCCTTCATTCTGCCGCCGCCATGGCACTCGTAAACCTCATGTGTAAAGATCAATCACAGATATATCACTTTTTCAGAAACTGAGAATGTATAAAATTTATCCAACAAACAAACACGGTTAATCAGACAGATCCACTAATGGAAACAAACGAACACGGTAATCAAACAGATTCAGTAATGGAAGAAATGGTGTTCAAGAATTCAAAGGAACAGTGCCAAGACAATTTTATGTTTAAGGGTTTCGACTACAAGTAGCAAGGAAGACACAGAGCAGTAAAGGTCCCTTACGATACACTATAGATGACAGAGACAGTGATGAAAGATCCTTCTATATCTAGATTCTGGAACCATGAGCATAGTTCCTTTCAAGATGGGGGTGGTAAGGAGAATATGATCTAGACATCTCCCTCCTTGATCGTCCACCATAAGGCGAACGCCTTGGAGGAGAATAATCTCGACCGCCTCCATATGGTGATCGCCTTGGAGAATAATCACGACCACCTCCGTATGGTGAACGCCTTGGAGAATAGTCTCGACCGCCTCGATATGGTGGTGAGCGCCTTGGAGATCTTCGGTGGTATGCATAGTCATCATAGCCACGGTACCTACCACGGTCGCCGCGGTCGCCACGGTCACCACCACGATAACCTGCAATCCAGACCACTGAATATAGTAGAATTCATAACAGAGAGAATTCAAATGAAATACATAGCTCGACAACTAATATCTTACCTTCTGCCCTGCTGTTCTTGAGTCCAAGATAGTGTCCAGGTGTTGGAGTTCTAGGTCGTTTCCTTCTGGACTGAAACATAAATAATATGAAATCTAAAATACAGATATTTTATATGCCAAAAAGAGGGCAGATATTTATTTGTATAGTTTTATTTAATTTGTATTAATTTTCTTTATCAACACGGGTCAAATTTATCACAAGCAAAGAAGTAAACTGTAAGCACCTCTTCAATATACTAAATAACAAAAAGAAAAACATTTTAGGAATTTTCATACTCCATAAAAGGACAAAGAGCATCTACTTTCACCTCCCACATGACCACGAGATTAATTGTGCAAACACAAAAAAGCCTAGTCAAAGGTGTTACCGTTGCAAAAATATTGAACATGAAAAACCAATGCCAGGCATGCAACACCATTAAAGTCTGATTAGATTGTTGATATTGAATCTTGATTAGTTGAGAGTTGAAAATGTTTGCCGAGGTTGTAAAGTTGGGCAATAAAGTTGCTATGTTTAGTTGATCAGATGCATGTGAAAAACTGTTTTAGCTGGCCATTGATCAGACGGTGTGAATAATATGTTGCAATGGAAGAGAACTGATCATCTTTGATTGTTGCCAAAGAAGCCAAGGCAATGTCTTCTGAGTATAGGCAGAAAACCTCCAAGTCAAAAAAGAAACAAAAATCTGGTAATATTCTTCAGCACTCAATGTATAAACGACTTACCTTCTCCACAGTTATGTATCGACCTTCAAGAACAGACTGATTGAGGTGCTTTACGCAGCGATTGGCATCATCAGCATTGTCCATTGTTACAAAAGCAAAACCACGAGAAACACGAGAACGTGGCTCCACTACCAAAAATACTGATTTTACCTAGCAAAAATAAAGCGAAACATATCAACAAGATCACTATTAGATATTAGATACTATAAATAATAACTTAAACCAGCAATTCCAACTTGTACCCAAATTGTATTGGGAGATTAATTTTAAAAATATTAGATACTTGTACACCCAGTTATTTGTTAGTTATATTTTAAAAACCCTAAATCTGAAAAGCAATTATCAAGACCATCATGACAATGTAAGGAAAGAAATGACTTAAGAACAAAAACAATTAGTACCAACCTTCCCTTCCTTAGAGAAGTGGTCTTCAAGGTCCCTTTCTGTGACCCTTGTAGATAAACCAGTCACATAGAGAGTATCTCCAGGATTAGAAGGCGGGTCCCTGAACATACCAGTCACAAAAAAAGAAAGCAGCATAAATATGGGACAACACACAAGCCCGTTGAAGAGCACATCAATAACACAGGTTAACAGCTGATTGGCATCAGTACAACAAGGTCAAAGGCATAGTTAACTAACCTGCCACGACCTCTGGATGTGGACCTTCCCCTTGGTCTTGACAATGACCTAGACCTAGATCTTGATCTTGACCTTTCTTCCCAAGGGGAAGGAGAGCGTGAATGCCTGCCAAACCAAAGAATAATTCCATCAAAGCAGAAACTGTAAAGTAGAACAGAACCCTAGCTACTAAATGATGGCTTTAATCACTTGCAAACTTTGCCAACGTTCAACACCAAGAAAATCAAAGATTTAAGAGCACATATATTAGGCTGCCTCAACAAGTCAACAACATGGCATTAATCTAGCAGTGTGGAAATCTGCTTACACCAAATTCATTCTTGCAGTTTCAACTCACATCAAAGAGATAATATTTAATGAAATAACCAACCCCCCCCCCCCCCCCCCCCAATCATAAATATTACACCTTTTACTCCAAGGAGTAAGAAAAAAATCTTCCTAATCCATCTAATTTCTCTACTATCAGGTAGACACACACACATATCAAACTCCTTTGGATCAATTGGTATAAAAGGTTCAGTATCAAAAGCCTAGTTTTCAGGACTCTTAACCATTCTTCTTTCATCTAATTTTAAATATGCAATTTAGCCCAAATCAATCCTAACAAAGGCAATAAAAATCCAGAAATTGAAAAAATATATATAATTTAACAGAATCACACTACAAGGCCATTCCATTCACAACCCAAAATCCCATCCAACAATCAACAGGAACGCAATCAAAGAATCAAGGCGGCGATCTTAGTACAATCACACGCACACACAAAAGATACGTGCTTATAAAACAAAGTCAAAATCAATAGAGCGTAAAGCTACGAGCGACAACCGAAGCTTACCTTTTCCGAGGAGAGTCGGCCTGCAAAAAACGAAAAGAGTATATATTCAACAAACATCAAATTGGTATGGCGTATAGGTGTAGGGCACCAGGAGGGAAGGGAGTACACGAGAGGAAGAGAGTGTTTACCATTTCCGAGCAGAGAAAAGGGAAAGAAAACCCTAAACCGCGAGAGAGTTGCAGAAAAGGAGTCGGTACACCGGGGATCACCAAGACGGGAAGGGGGGCGGAGATGGAAGGAAGTTGTAGATACACACACAGATAAGTGAGGGAAGGCAATGCCCCTTTAAACCCTAGAGGCTTTGTTGATTTTTCGAACACGGATTTTTTATTGTATTACATCACATTTAAAAGCGATTTCAAAATTATTTTTTCAATGGACTGTTTGGTAAGTATAGAATTGTAATTTCGTTTTTATAAAGATTACAATTTTGCCCTTGCATTATTATTGTTATCATTCTTATTATTATATAATATACAAGGACATTGACCGTAAATAAGGTTAAAGTGTTTTTTTTTTTTTTTTGAAATGAGGTTATCAAGTATATTAGAAAAGAAATAGAGTTGTATTGTTATGTGTCCGAATACAATAATCAAAGTCTCCCCCTTGTTACATGCGTTCAGCTTTATACTATACAATAATAGTAACGACTATAATAATAGGCACTAATGGCCTCCTATTAAGTGCAACAGCTCCCCTTCATAAGTGTCAGGACTCCTCAGTAATTGTTGTGCGCTCTCCTATGATATTTTGATGAGGTGGTGTCCTACTAAGTGCACTTAATAACTCATATCTCATAATGACTATGTACTATTTGACTGCATTCAATGCGTTGACGGGTTAGACCAAGAAAGTCGAGCCGGATTCGGTGTCTTGTCCAATTATCCTATCACTAACTCCTATTCCCGAGATGCGAGTGTAGCGGAGCTAGTTAGAGAGTAATAAAAATGTAAACTTCATTGAATATCTTGTCACAAACCCCCTTGCTAGCGGTTAGCAGACAGCGAGCGTCCAGTAGTATGTCTGCTAGTTTTTTTTTTTTTTTGGTATAATAATAATAACAACAATAATGATGATTTTTTTAATTATAATACTAGTCTTTTATATGTGTGATGCGCAAAAACATATGCCTAATATTTATATTTGTAAAAATAACTAACAAATCTTTACTAATTAAAATCTATATGAATCAAATTTATTTATTATATTAATCCAATTTAAAATGTCTACAAATATTATTATCATTAAAAAATATAAGAAAATATATTGTGGATGCATTTACAAATTCCCAAAGAGTTTGTCGAAAAATTTAACAAACTCTTGAAGAAATGTAAAGTCTATAATATTCACAATTTTGTTGTACAAATGTCTCGCATGAGGTTTAAGTCATGCAAGCACAAGTACATTATGAAAGCGAACCATGACACTTTGATTAGTATTACGGATCAAGATGAATCCCAATGTTCCCAAACAATATAATATCTCCAAAGTTTGCCGAATTAATACAAATCATAAACCATGATATATAAAATCTCCAAAATTTTAGCATCGAATGCATACATCTGCACATTAGCTATTAATTAGATAATTATTTGCTCGAATTCAAACAATAATAACATCGAAAAACATAATCGATCCAAACCATCTCTTCAATTGCACTATATAATATTTGATGTTATAATTTATATAATTATATATCGATTTAAATATTTTTAAAATATTATAACAGATTCATTTCGTGCATTGCACGGGTGAAAATCCAAATTGTAACTTGTAACAATAATAAAATAGGGAGATAATCGACATGAATATGTGAATGACCTGACAAAATGTAGATTATGCACAAAACATTGGAATGCAACATGCCAATAACAAGGAGACAAAAAATAAAGTACTTAATCAATAATATGTCAACAATCAAACTCAATAAAGCTACTATGAATAGTGCATTAGTATATGATATTTAGTAAATTTAATAAATAATTAATTAAAAATCCTCAAGCTAGGTTCATTTTTTCTATTTTAACAAGTATATGTATACAACATTCAATATTTACATCCCATCTTCACACTTTATTTTTGCACTACTTCTACCTAA
Organism: Ipomoea nil; assembly: GCF_001879475.1. NCBI lineage: Eukaryota > Viridiplantae > Streptophyta > Magnoliopsida > Solanales > Convolvulaceae > Ipomoea > Ipomoea nil. Next base: position 2,099,870 of record NW_017619597.1, read on the forward strand.
TAGATTTACATTCTTGTCATGGAAATTATGAGCCAACTCAAACCCGGACTTGAATCGCCTTGTATAGGACTGATCCCGATCCTCCTCCTCATAGGCTTGTGGCCCTAGCTCTGGTCCGACCCTCTTAAGTCTTTACAGGTCAATCTCAATCTTCTTAAGCCCTAATCCAAAACTGGAAGTGGCCGACACTATACCAGAACACTATCATACTAAGATCATCATATGAACTCGATATTGTCTAATCATATACCAAACCTTTACAATGCCATTCACTAGAAAGCAAAATATTAGGTTGTCAAAACATCAGGAATAGTAGTAGAGTATGATCCAATTACTTTGCCCCCAACATCTGGGAAATGTTCACATCCAGGCAGTGGGCTTACTTTCCCATCTGTATCCACATCCAGAGGATACTTTAGAAGATGACCCTGCAAGGGAGTAGTGAAACTCCCATCTATGAATTTTTTCCAGTTATCTTGTGCAATCTTATTCACTCTCCTCACACACTCCAACGTATTCGGCTCCTCAAAACATTCCTCCACCTTTCCAAGGTGTTCTTCCCACAGTGACATTCTGTATCCATAGATCTGGAGATATTGATAACAACATATAAATAATCTTGTTGATGACATAGTTGTGCTGTTATATCAGTGTTCAACTTGTGTCAATGAGTAATTCAGAATTGAAAGCAAACCCTTTATTTGATGTTAAGTAAAAGACCAAACTGCGGTAAAGATATTTTGTCTTAAGTTAAACAGTTTAAACCTGGCCATGAGGGCGACGCTGCTTCCTTGCCCAAGTATGATGGGACTGATAGGCTCCCATAGCGATCTCGGTGTCTTTTGAGCCAGCCATAGATCGTTGGTTGATGTTAGCAGATCCCACTATGACATACTCATCGTCCACTATCATTCCTTTGGCATGCACATATATCATGAAGCGCTGAAACTTGAGGGATTCCGAAACCTGATTGTATCTCAAGACTGTAACTTATCAGAAATAACCCGAATTGCAATTGAAACAAGGTTTATTAGAACAACATGAAATGTACTAGGAAAACTATATGACAGAAATTTATGTTGAAATTACATTATCTTTACCGCTAATGGACTGGCTTACTGAACTTGGAACATCTTCCCGATTGCCAAGGCAATAGAAATTTAGATAGTCTGAAGGACGAGCATCTAGTTGCATGGACTTAATCTCTTGTGCAATGACCTGATACATCATATGCATTGTTTGGCTCTGCCAAAATGCGAACAAAATCAAGTAATGATCCACATTTCTGAGCAGAAAGCAAGTCACCGGCCATCGTAAAAAAGGGGAATCATATATTCATATTACCTGCCAAAAGAGAATTTCTTGCATTGTAGCTGTCTTGGGGTCTCCCTCTGGCCACATTGGCATAACAACATATATGGCAAACCTTTCATTGGCTCTAATTTTACTGACAGCTTTCATTGCCAACTCCATCGGGATCAGATGATCAGCCCCTAGAGTATTAAGTACAAAGAAAATAAAGAGTCAAGTGCACTGCACGCCTATCTCTCGGCACAAATTTTCAACATTAGTGAGAATGAGAGATAAAACTAAGCAAATACTGTGTATGTGGTAGAAAGATTACATAGAAAGAAATGTAATTTGACCTGCATCTTCGTATGATGGCCAAGCATATGATGACCCAAGAAAATACTGGTTTTCAATATATATGAAATTCTGAGCTGATCTTATTGCCTGGATATATGCTGTCTCAATGCTTTTGTCGACCGCCAGATTTTTTCCACAAATAAGGTTCTGCAGTAATTAGGAGCCAAATATATAAGATAATATTTTGTCCACCCTACTGGTTATAGGTTGTCATGTGTGAAAACTCAAAATATGGAGATTTTTATACATCACCTGTTTCTCAGCAATGTCAATTCTTTTGGGAAAACCCTTCACAGAACCTGAATCGATGGAACGAAAAATCTGCAAGAAAAAAGATATATGGCTAAAAAGATTAGAAGGAACTCAAAGGTTCCACCAACCAAATTCACACAATCCCCAGAAATAATCAACCTGAACATGCCAATGTTTTGATTGGTCATTCTCATTCACGTAGAGTTTAGGATCATCCTCCGGAATGGACGTGGTTTCCTTTCCAATAAAAAAGGCTGGGCTGAGTATCCATGATATTCGTTCAACTTTGATCATTGCATCATCATTCCATTTAGACCGAGCCTTTTTCAGAAAAGCAAATTCTCTCCACCTGGTTGCTCTCCTCCAGCGTTGAGCAAAGTTTATAAGCACGTCATATGCAGCAGGCCCGTCAATTCTACAGTGTAAGTCATGCCATGGCTGCCTTGGAGCTTTGGTCCCTGCCTAATATCAGCAACATAGAGAAAGGAAAAAATAAAAGATTGACAAAGAAGGACAAGAAAAAAAATTAAAAGAAAGAAGGAAGAAACAAATGCAGAAAGATTCATTTATCATTTAAATAAGTAGCTAATACAATGTTGTAGTAAATGGAAAATAAAGAAAACCTGTTTAACTTAAAACTGATTAACTTCTATAACCTGTATGACTTAGTTCACCTTTCGGTGTAAAAGTTCTATTTCCTTTGACAAGATAACAAGGTAATAATTGGAGGTAAGGTTCAATTGAGTCTAAAGGCGGACTTCAATTGCTCTGCACAAGTTCATTGACTAATTTGAAGATAAAATGACAATAGATATCAAATTAGACTCCAACACTTACACATAATCTAAGAATACCCAAACATGAAAAAGTAGGATGGTAAAAAACTCACCGGAAATGTAGGCTGATGAAAATCACCCTTAAAAACAGTATCAAGATCATGAAATAGACGGTGTTCAGGTGTATCATAGCGACCGTCACAGAGATCAAGACCACCCAAGAAAGCTGTAATTTTTCGATTATTACCATCGCCCTGTGTATCCACAAGCACACACTTCTGGTGGTGTGTGAACATGGTTCCAACAATCTGGAAACAATAGCCAAATTCACAAATCACAAACACATTTCTCAGACTGTCAAGATGGGTAAAAAGGAAATAATCCAACAAAAAATTCAGAGTTCAAGTGCCACTGTGCCAGTACAACCCCAAGTAGACAATGTATATATCATTACCAAAAAGAGAACTGAGCAGGTGTTTACACAAAGTCAGACCTGAAAAGAGATTACAAGATCTACTAGCACCTCCACACCATCTACCCTAGCTTCTTTACACTAAAAAATAACAGGGATAAACATTTGCCTTCACCTATGTGAAGAGATTGGTGTTCCCTAAAAAACGCTATTGTTTTTTCCTTCTTTTTTTTTGTTCCATGTTGCCCACATCAGACAGTGAGGGATTGTTACCCAGATTTTTCTAACAAAGCACTTCACACCCACAAGTTCTCCAAATAATTTGGCAATCCTTGATGCATTTTATGGCAAAAAATGGCAAATGAGTTTGAAACAAAAACCATATTTATCCTGCATGTTTGCATTTGATGGAATGATATTGATTCATCCCACTGAAGGGAAGACAAGAGTTCCCATCAAGCAACAAACAGCAACGCCTTTTTTAAAAACCTCATGATTTTTGTTCAACATTGAAAAATTATTCTCGACAAAAACATGCAATGTTAAAGCCAGTAATCTGCTCTGAATAGCCAAGACAAAACAGATGGAAGCTAGGTGAGCTGTTGAAAGGTGGTATAAACAAAGTATTACATACAGATGAAGTAATAGAATATAAGAGAACTCACTTGCTGCTTAATAAAGCTAAGCTTACTGCTGGCATAACGAGGTGACAGAACACAAATCACAGATGAGTGTTTAAAAAACTTCTTGGTCTCCTCATCATGGGTCGCCATTATTCCTGCCTGCATCCAGTGTCATCTTGAATAAATATTATAAACAAAAATTGAAAATAAAAATATTCATCAAAATAAAACTTACAGCATGGATCATCACCATCAACTACACAAACAAACAGTGGTGAAAAATTATCTTACAGAACAGCATAAACATAGGGTGTTATACATTTTGCACTGTAACAATGTCATCTTCACTTTTCATCTAAATTTTCCTTTCAACTATACTGAAGGCAATTAAACCATCAGAAGAGATTAAAACTTATATCATTGAACATTTTTTGTAATACAGAGTAAAACACAAAACCAAACTCATACCGTGTTAATGAAGAACTTGTCGTGAGAGGTCTTATCATCCCAAACTAATAACAGAACCCGAACACCTTCCTGGGATTTGTACTTGAGCAATTCACCGAGAGTCAAGTCCCCGCCGGATGGCAAGTCTCTTGTAGGCTCTCTTATCAATTTAATCTTCTGATAAACAGACCATCCGACAATGTATATCAAATGATGAGCCTCGGAGATCGCGAGACATATGTCTTCCCAACAAGAACCTCGTTCATACGCTATCCCTCCATCTAGCTTAACCTCCGGCAATTCCAGATTGTTCTTAACATGAGCGTCTTGATACAGCTTCACTGAGCATCCTTTTCTCAAGGGAAAATATGTGTTTCTAACACCTAATACCTCAGGATCGCCTGCAATTCCGTGCTTATACAGGGGATTGGTTTCAAACGGAATGAAATTCATTTCAATACGGAGAGCTGCTCCGGATTTGGGAGGCTTCCCGGAGTGGTCAATCAGTTCAAACCAATCGGAAATTTCATCGCCGCTGGCGATATCCTTGGCCGGAATTTTCACTTTCCCTATACTCTGAGCTCCGAATACATCGTTATCCTTCACGCGGAACTCCAAGCACGCCATTGGATGGGCCAGTGGGATGAGAAAATGCTCCTCCCACACCGGGTTCTGCGCGTTGGGGATTACGCGAGTACGGGCGAGTATAGTTTGAGGCGCCGAAACAGTAACATAAGCGTCCGTAGCTATAACTCCCTTGAGGTGATTTCTCCTCTCCGAGTAACTCGACATGGTAGCCCCGCCGTCGTCGGGGGCATGGTGAGGCTTCCGGCAGACGTCGCAGGCGAAACAGCGGCGGAGCCTCTCGGCGGCCAAGTCCATGTTGGGCAATTTTCGCGCCTCAATGATGTGTAGCTGCAAATCTCCATGCAAATACACCGTCTCCTCCACGGAATTCTCACCCATTTTCGACGATTTCTTCGGAAGCTGCTACCATTCAAACCTTCGCAACAACGCTTCTACCGATAATAATAATAATAATTCCCAAAAGTGTTTATGTTCTTCGATGCAAACACCGCCGTGTTCAAATGGGAGAAGGAATTTGAGACAGGGATATCCTGCGCGCGGGATGTTTGCGTGGTGATCACGTGGCGGAGGGACTGAAAACACGACGGAGTTGGGGGATGGGCGGCGAGCGAGAACGGTATTCGGCGGGCCGATGAGCGGGAAAGAGACCGATCGACGGCACGTGGCCGGAGGCAGTTCGTTTCGTGGCAGATTCAACGGTTACAATGTTAAATCACGCCAACAGCTAAACGGTTAAATCAGCCTTCACATATAAAATTACCATTTTTTTTCCTCTTTTTATAAGGAATAGTGTCGAACCCAAGACCCAAAACCAATTTGGTTGGTAGTAATTTAATTGGTCAATTTTTTTATTTTTTATTTTTGAAAAACTAATTGGTCAATTTAGTCTATTTAATATTAGAAGAGATAAAGTACAAATAAGCCACTGTATTATTTGGAAAAAAGCAATTAAGCTATCGAACTCAAATAAACCCCAAATAAGCCATTGAACTCGAAAAAAAAGAGCAAATAAGTCATTGAACCCTGAAAAAAAAAAGCAATTAACATTTTTTACAGGTTAACTCCAGATTTTTGCTGATTGGATTGTCAAATGTTTATTTTATTTATATTTTTTTATTATTATAATCCACCTACATAGTAATATATTTTAAAGCAATTATAATCAAAGTAGTTTTGTTTTGTCTAGATCTAATTTATTTATTTATTATTATTTTTTAAACAAAAGATCCAGTGAAAAAATAATAATAATAATAATAAATAAATCAAATCTCGATAAGACAAAACTATTTTGATTATAATTACTTTAAAATATAATACTATCCAAGTGGATAATAATATAATAATAATAATAATAATAATAATAAACGTAAATAAAATAAACATTTGGCAATCCAATCAGCAAAAATCTGGAGTTAACCTATAAAAAAATGTTAATTGCTCTTTTTTTCAGGGTTCAATGGCTTATTTGCTCTTTTTTTCCGGGTTCAATGGCTTATTTGAGTTCAATGGCTTAATTGCTTTTCCCAAATAGTACAGTGGCTTATTTGTACTTTATTGAGAAAAGTGTCAAATTGATCTCTTAAGTCATTCGGATAGTGCAATTAGGTCCCCTGAGTAAAATAAATAAAAAAAAAAAAAACTTCATTCAGATTCTCTAAACATATAAAAAAGTTCAATTGAGTCCAAATAAACTCGTATAGTAGGTTAATTCATCCACAATTTGACATGTGTCCCTTTTAATTTTTTTTTTAATTTTTATTTTTTAAAAAACTTTTTATTTATTTATTCAATTATTAAAAATTAATAATTAAAAAAAAAAAATTAGCCGCTGGACAGCCGGTGGCTGCGTATTTCACAGACAGTCGTGGTTGTCCCGTTGTCCGTCCGGCGAGGACAGCCGGACAGCCACGGCTGTCAAACATGAGGTACAGATCTGGACGTCAAACGGCGTGGAACGAGGGCGGTGGCCATGGACGGCCATAGCGTCCCTAGACTGCCATGACCGTCTAAAAAAAATTCGATTTTTTTTATAGACAATCATGACTGTCTGGGGACGGCACCGGACAACCATGACCGTCCATGGCCGTTTGGAACGAGGGCGGCGTCTATCGTTTCAAGTCATTTGAGGTCCAGATCTGAACCTCATGTTTGACAGCTATGGCTGTCTGTGAAATACGTAGCCACCGGCTGTCCTCGCCGGACAGTCGGTGGCTGAAATTCTTTTTTATTTATTTATTTATTAATAATTGACCCTTTTCTCTTATTAATATTATTATACAAGAGTATTTTAGTCTTTATATCACTTCTCTCATTTTCATTATTTCTCCCTACCAAACAATGTACCTGTAATTCCTAATTTATTTCCACCTTATTCTTTTCCACCACCGAATTACAATTCATTTTCCCCCTTAATTCCTTCCTTCCAACCGAATGCACTGTAAAGAGTTCACCATATTAAGTGTGACTTCCACACTACAAGAATAAGAAGAATTTTCTTGAAATTTCAATTTTTAGAATATGGCTAATTTAAAATTTGTATAATACTTTAGGTCTTTAATTATTATTTTTTTTAAAAAAAATTATGAAATCATGGTAGTTGACTAGTTTCTTGCCAATCAAACAAATACAATATAATCTACTCTATTCATTTCTCATATAATTTAAATTTTATTTTTAGGATTTCATTTTTGTGAACCATACAAACCGTAAAAATGAAATAATTAAAATAAAGTAACAAAATCATAAAAATTTTCTTCAAATAAGAATAAAAGTTTGTACATGCAATCAGTATTGAATCTAAATTAATATCATAATAGTGGGGATATTTGATGCTATATATATATCTAAAAAATAATGTAACATTTCCACTTTAGTAAAAGTATGTTATTGACCTTTTTAATCAAAACAACATTCTCTAGTGTGTCGTAAGAATGAATTTGTCAACATATTTAACACTAAATTAAGAAAGCATATGCACCGATGCATTTTTTGTGAATTTTAGAATAGTAAAAATTAAGTTTGTAGTTTTTTCACAAATGAAAAATTAGAGTTTTTTGATGTATTTTTCTCTTATAAGTGCAAAACTTTTGTAAGGTCCACTAATTGAAAAATGGAAACAAAGCGTACTACTTTTCTTCGCGTGTTGGAGACGCAGGCGCCCAGCTAGACACGTGCATTGTCTATTGATCCTTTTTTTTTTTTTTTTTTTTTTTTTTTTTCGAGTCAGACCTTTTTTTTTTTTTTTTTTTTTTTTTTTTTTTCATTCTTCTCTCTTGCTCCTTTCTTTCCTTGTGGCACTTCAAAAACCGTGTAAAATACATAGCTTATGAGAATGCTCTAAAACAAGATGACCTTTTATCATCCATCACACATATAGGCTAATATATATATATAGTTGCATGGATAGTTTGCTGTCAAATGTGGTGATTTCTGTACTGCAATTTCACATATGTTACAAGAAAGAATTTAATTGTTCATTGACAGTACAAAATGCATGTACAACATATACATACATAGAGGTAAATATGGACTAACCCCAGAGCCACACTCCTCTTTTAACTGGATTGTGAACAATTCACACTTCACTCAATCAAACTTACAGTGCCATTCACTGGAAAACACAATGAATAAGGTAAAACATCATATCAGGTTGTCAAAAGATCAAGAATAACAGGAGAGTATGCTCCCATTATTTTGCCCCCAACATCTGGGAAATTCTCAAATCCGGATAGTGAACTTACTCTCCCATCTCTATTCACATCTAGAGGATACCTTAGAAGATGACCCTGCAAGGGAGCAGCGAAACTTTCGGCCGTGTATTTTTCCCAGTTATCTCGGGCAATTTCATTCACTCTCGTCACACACTCCAGCGTCTCAGGTTTCTTGAAACATTCCTCCACTTTCCCGAGGTGCTCTTCCCACAACGACATTCTGTACCCATATATCTGCAGATATTGATGACAACACGTGAATAATGTTGTCATATGAGTAGCTGTACTGTTAAAACCGGTTGTGTTCAACTTGTATGGAAACTGTTCTGGATCAAACCACACTAAAAGATTGAATCCAAGTGGACAATCGGGCCATCCCCTAAACGAACCGAGGCTCTGATACCATGTTATAAACTAAGATTGGGACAGGGTCACTCAACTGGGCTATAATGCACATGAATCAAACCACACTAAAAGATTGAATTCAACCAATTAACTAGTCAAATTACAAGATTTGAACCTGTCCGCGAGGGGGATGCTGCTGCTCTGCCCAGGTATGATAGGGCTGATAGGCGCCCATAGCTATCTCGGTGTCTTTCGAGCCAGCCATAGATCGTTGGTTGATGTTAGCAGATCCCACTATGACATACTCGTCGTCTACTATCATTCCTTTCGAGTGCACATATATCATGAACCGCTGAAACTTGAGGGAATCCGAAACCTGAAGTAGACACACAACTTAGGCGTGCAACACTGTTGTTCAAGTCGAGAAATTTTATTCGGAAATTAGAAAAATTACCTTGTCTGCATCAGACTGGCTGAGTGAACTTGGAACATCTTCGCGTTGGCCAAGGCAATAGAAATTTAGATAGTGTGAAGGATGCACACGCACATCTAGTTTCGTCGACTTAATCTCTTGTGAAATGATTTCAAACATCATCTGCATCGTTTGGCTCTGTCGAAAATCGAACAAAATCAAGGAACAATCCACATTTCCAATCCAAAAACAAGTAACCCTCCATCGTAGAAATCAAGTGGTTTGCAGAGTGGGCAATCCCAGCCAAGTTGGTCAAGCTGTTGACTTGGTAACCCAGTGCACACCCTCGGGGCCTCGGGTAATAGCTGCAGTTTCGCTCTTTGCTAAAAAAAAAAGAGTCTGCAAATTACCTGCCAAAAGAGGATTTCTTGCATGGGAGCGGACTTGGGGTCTCCCTCGGGCCACATTGGCACAACAACATACACAGCAAATCGTTCTTTGGCTCTGATTTTACTCGCAATTTTCAGTGCCAACTCCATTGGAATCAGATGATCAGCTCCTAGAGTGTCAAGATTCAAGAATGAAGAAAATAACGAGCCAGTAAAATTTCCAGGAACAGATATCTTCACCAATGACGATGACACATAAAACCAAGTAAAAAAATTTGTGTACATGGTAACGAGGTTATGTAGAAAGAACCTGCATCTTTGTACGATGGCCAACCATATGATGACCCAAGAAAATACTGGTTTTCAATATATATGAAGTTCTTAGCTGATCTTATTGCCTGGATATACGCTGTCTGAATGCTTCTATCCACCACCAGATTCTTTCCACAGATAAGATTCTACAGTATTTCGAGCCAAAGATGCAAGATAATATGTTATGTTAAAACTCGATTAAGATATAAGGGATGAAGGTGATTGTATACATCATCACCTGTGTCTCAACAGTGTCAATTAATTTGGGAAAGCCCTTCACAGAACCTGAATCAATGGACCGGAAAATCTGCAAAAACAAAACGAAGGATTTCTAAGGTTCCACCAGGAAAATGCACACTATCACGAGAAATATCCAACCTGAACATGCCAATTTCTTGACCTATCCTCCTCGTTCACATAGAGTTCGGGGTCATCGCCTGGAATGGACGTGGTTTCCTTTCCAATAGAAAAGGCGGGGCTGAGTATCCATGATATTCGTTCGACTTTTATCATAGCATCGTCGTGCCATTTAGACCTACGCTTTTTCCCAAAAGCGAATTCTCTCCACCTCGTTGCTCTCCTCCAGCGTTGAGCAAAGTTTATAAGCACATCATATGCAGCAGGCCCATCAATTCTGCAGTGTAAGTCATGCCACGGCTGCCTTGGAGCTTTCGTCCCTGCCTAAAAAACAAATGCAGAAAGATTCTTTTGAACAAGTGGTTGATACCTCAATTGCTCTGAAACACATCCTAGGAATATCCAAACACAATAAAGTAAAGAGAGAATAAAAGCTCACTGGAAGTGTAGGCTGATGAAAATCGCCCTTAAAAACAGTATCGAGATCATGAAATAGACGGTGTTCAGGTGTATCATAACGACCATCACAGAGATCAAGACCACCCAAGAAAGCTGTAATTCTTCGATTACCACCTTCGCCCTGGGTATCCACAAGTACACACTTCTGGTGGTGTGTGAACATGTTCCCCACCGTCTGGAACCAATACCCAAATGCAGAAATCACAAACACAGTTCTCAGGACTGTTTCCATCAAGCAAAAAACAGCAATGTATTTTTTAAACAATCTCAAGACTTTTTTTCCACATTGGAAAATTCTTCTTGATTCTAACATAATGTATTAACATGCAACATTAAGCTGGTAACACTGCAAGAGAACTTACAAACTGCTTAATGAAACTAAGCTTAGTGCTGGCACGCCGAGGCGACAGAATGCAAATCACTGACGAGTGTTTGAAAAACTTCTTGGTCTCCTCATCATGGGTTCCCATTACTCCTGGCTGCATTCAGTTCCATCTTCAATCATTATTACAAACAAAAATTGAAACTAAAAATTAAATTTCACCAATATAAAACTTGTCTACAAAAAGGCAAAATTCTATGGCCCAAGGCCCCACAAGATAGTAGAGGGATAAACTTAGCGACCAATTAAGTGGGATGGGAAACAGAACATTCAGTTATGGTACTCATACTACTCAGAAAATACCACAACAAGTATGGGACAAATATGATTAACGGTCTACCGTTCAAGAGGCAACACAACAAGAACATCAACTATTGCTGGAGATCAATATTGCTTCCACCACTTCTATGAGATTAGATTATTATTCAGAATCGTTAGATTATTTATATCTAACATGGTGCACCACAAGAATTCCACCATATTAGGTGTATCTCCCACATAGCAACTATTAGGGTCTCGATTTGTGTCTTTGCTCACAATCTACCACAGGCACAGGAACCAATTGAGTTGCCCGGGGGCAATATGCCAATATAAACATGGCTCGATAGGATAGTGGATAGGTAAATTTTGGAGACTCCAACTCATGAGAGGACCAGTGCCTAGTGCCCATAAGGAGCCCACCACATTGGGTGTGAGTGTAATCCCCACATTGCAGTTGCTAAGCGTTCAATACTATTTCTTTGCCCACAATTTACAATCTACCACACACAGAACCAACTGAGCTGCCCTAACTGAGCTGCCCTGGGAACAATATGCCAATATAAACATTGCACGACAGGACATTGGATAGGTAAATTTTGGAGACTCCAACTCATGGGAGGACCAGTGCCTAGTGCCCATAAGGAGCACACCACATTGGGTGTGAGTGTAATCCCCACACTACAGTTGCTAAGCGTTCAATACTATTTCTTTGCCCACAATTTACAATCTACCACACACAGGAACCAACTGAGCTGTCCTGGCGGCAATACACCAATATAAACATGGCTCGACAGGATAGTGGATAGGTAAATTTTGGAGACTCCAACTCATGGGAGGACCATTGCCTAGTGCCCATAAGGAGCACACCACATTGGGTGTGAGTGTAATCCCCACACCGCAGCTGTTAAGCATTCGATACTATTTCCTTGCCCAAAATCTACCACCCAACCAACTAAGCTGCCCGTGCGAGCAATATAAACACGGATCATCACCATCAAGCACACAAACAAAAAGTAGAGGCAAAGCCATCACACACAACAACATAAACACAGGTTTTTAGCACATACCAAAAAAGCATCATTTGAAAACCTGTCATCCCAAACTAATAACAGAACCCGAACACCTTCCTCGGATTTGTACTTGAGCAATTCACCAAGAGTCAAGCTCCCACCAGGCGGCAACGCCCTTCTAGTCTCTCTTATCAGTTTAATACTGTGGCGAACAGACCATCCGACAATGTATACCAAATGATGAGCCTCCGAGATTGCATGGCATATGTCCTCCCAACAAGTGCCTCGCTCGTACGTTATCCCTCCGTCCAGTTTAACCTCCGGCAGTTTCAGATTACTGTCCTTAACATGAGCGTCCTGATACAGCTTCACTGAGCACCCTTTTCTCAATGGGAAATAGGTGTGCCTCACGCCTAAGAGTTGAGGATCACCTGCAATTAAGTATATCAATCTTAGCTCGAAAATGAAATAAATGGGTTTCTTTACATGTATGCACTATCATTCTTCAAGTCAACCCTAAGGGTTCCACCCCGACCCGACAGACCATTATCATAGTAACTCAACTGAACATGAACCACAGAGCCTAGATCGTACTCACTGCCCACAAGGAACCCCCTCACTTTGAGAGACTCCCACACTGTGGCCGGTGAGGAAAAGAAACGTATGCATTATCATTAGTACGAGACTTAAACGCACAACCTCTGGGTATGAAAAAGAAACGTGATGTCACATTGTCACTAGACCATAATGTTCTTGGCATATTAAAATTTGACTTAGTATATGGTATTTTAAAATTTTATTCTCTTTGTTATTTATAACATTGTCAATTTTGATATTTCATCTGCAAAATATATATTTGACAATATTCTTCGATAATTTTTTTCTTTTCGATTGTGGCTCATCGTTCTTTTTTCTCTCTCTACATGACCCTATTAAAGTCATGCTTTTTATTCTACAAATAAAATATCAAGACTAAATAAGATTATAAATAAAGAATAAACATTAACAAGTACTAAAATAACATGTATGAAGTAAAATTTTAGTAGAGTTTAATAGTTTGTTGCTCCATTAGTTAAAACTGTAACATCTTTGAAGAGTTAAAAGATTGTATATTGTCGGTAAAAAATTATGGACTAAAATCACAGTTATTATTGTATGGACCGTGGTCCACACAGCTAAAAACGACGTTATAATATTCTAACACGTAATGTACTTTATTTTAACACATAATGTATATTATTTTTACTTATAATATTCAACGACGTCATTTTGGACTGTGGTTTATATAATAATTGGAAAAAGTGTCAAATTGGTCCCCTAAGTCGAGTGGATAGTACAATTGGGTCCCCTAAGTGAAAAAAGTTTCATTCAGGTCCCCTAAACCTGTAAAATTGTTCAATTAAGTCCAAGTTGACTTGTTTATCAAGTTAAATGCATACGGTGTTGACACATGTCTTTTTTTTTTTTTAAGTATTATTTATTATAAATTAATTAAAATAATAATAACTAAAAATTTTATTTTTTATTAAAAATATTATTTATTATAAATTAATAATAATAATAATAATAATTAAAAAAAAAAAACAGCCAGACGGCCACGGCCGTCTAAGGAAGACGGCCATGGCCGACGAAAGAAGATGGCCAGTTTTTTTTTTAATTATTATTATTATAAATTAATTAAAATAATAATAATAATAATAATTTAAAAAAAGAACAGTCGCGGCCGTCTATGGAAGACAGTCATGGCCGACAAAAGAAGACGGCCATGTCCGTTTTCTAGATCTAGAAGATGGCCATGGCCATCTTCTTTTTCGTCGGCCATGGCCGTCTTCCTTAGACGGCCACGGCTTTTTTTTTTTATTTTTAAATTATTATTATTATTTTAATTAATTTATAATAAATAATTTTTTTAATAAAAATATTTTTTTAAAATTATTATCATATTTTAATTAATTTATAATAAATAATATTTTTATAAAAAATAAAATAAGGACACATGTCAATATTGTATGCATTTAACCTGATAAACAAGTCAACTTGGACTTGATTGAACAATTTTATAGGTTTAGGGGACTTGAATGGAGCTTTTTTCACTTAGGGGACCCAATTGCACTATCCACTCGACTTAGGGGCCAATTTGACACTTTTTCCTATAATAATTTGTCCTAAAACCACTAACAAGAAACAATTATGGCGTGTTTGGTTCATGGAATAGGTCGGGAATGGAATATCATTCCCGGGAATAGACCTATTCCATTGTTTGTTTTGTCATTTTATTCAAGGTAATAGCGTTCTCAGGAATGAGCTATTCCCTTTGCAGGGGGAATAGCCATTCCTAGGGGACCCCTGGTATACACTGCTGGAAATTATTGAATTTTCGACCACCTCAAAGTGATCTTAAATCAATTCGAAAGCAAAAAGTGGTCGGAAATAGCAACAAATGTTTTTCCAGATACCAAAAGTGGTCAGAATAAGGCTTTCGACTTGATTTAAGATCACTTTCAGGTGGTTGGAAATTTCATAATTTCCAGTAGTGGTATTAGCTATTCCCAAGTATTTGGGAATAGCTTTAGTACTATAATATCGAAAATACCCTACCACCGCCATCACTGCCGCCGTCTCCACCACCACCCCACCACAACCACCGTCGACACTGCTACCACCGCCGGCACCGCCGCCGCCACCACCACATATTTTTATAAGGGTATTTATGTCTTTTGAAACATATTTCATTCTATTCCTTAAACTAACCAATCATTGTAATATAATTCCTTAAGTCTATTCCTTCTGCGAACCAAACAATAGGATAGAATTCATATTATGTTCCTTGCCTATTCCATTCTTTATAGAATAGCATTCCTATTACCTCAAAATTCATTCTGTGAACCAAAAGTACGATTAAGGTACTAAAATTGTTTTTTTTTTTCTTCTTAAAAAAAATTAATAAGCCCAACAACCCAATAATTAATCTGAAATGCCATCCTACCTGCAATGCCATGCTTGTATAGGAGATTGGATTCAAAAGGAATGAACTTCATTTCAAGGCGAAGAGCTGCTCCGGGTTTGGGAGGCTTCCCGGAAGGGCCAATCACACCAAACCATTTGGAAATTGTTTCACCGGCGGCTATGTCACTCGCCGGGATTTTCACACTGCCAATAATCTGAGCTCCGAACACGTCAGTATCCTTAACCCGAAACTCCAAATACTCCACGCGGTGAGCCAGCGGGATGTGGAAATGCTCGTCCCACATCGGGTTCGCCGAGTTGGGAATGACCCGGGTGCGGGCAATCGTGGTCTGAAGCGCCAAAACAGTGACGTAAGCGTCTCCGATGATGACTCCGCGGTGGTGAATTTTCTTGTTCCGGTTACTCACCGCGCCGTCTCCGCCGCCGCCGGCGGATTCATTCTTCCGGCAGACGTCACAGGCGAACCAGCGGCGGAGACGGAATGAGGTCAAGTCCATGTTCGGCAAATTACTCGCCTGAATAATGTGGAGCTGCAAATCTCCATGCAAGTACATAAAGTCCGTAGAATAATCAGTCATTTTCGATTGTTTCTTCAAGAATGCTATGCTTACATTCAAACCGTAACAGCAACATTTATACCATAAAAAAGAAACAAAACCGAACAGTTGATCTTTGAGCTGAGGGATATTCGAGTTGTGTAACAGTCCGTTATTAGCTGTAAAAGCTAAATTCTTGAAATAAGATTGGGGAAGAAAGGGATATGTTCTAATTTAAGATTGATCTTCGCTGTAAAAGCTAGAGTGCGTCATGAAAAGGGAGAACACAAGAAAGGGATATTAGAAGTGATTAGAATAATGAGTTTGAGTTTTTTGCACTTTTAGTCCCACGGCTATAGTGGCACTGGCAGAATTGATCCACGACTTTTGAATCTTGTAATTTTAGTCCACGACTATTGATCTTTTTGCAAAAATGGTCCTTCCGGTCACTTTTCCGTCAAAATTTCACCGGAAAAAAAAATTCTCTATTTTTAGCTGGGTTAAATGCGGCGGCGGAGTACATGTACCAGTCCAAAGCTGTTGCCGGATAACCCAACTAGCTCGGGGAACGCCACGGCCGCTCCGCCGCTTACTGACAGCCCTGCCTGCTCCAGGAACTCTGCCGTCTGGGACAGTAGTATGTAGCCCAGTAATATTGTATGTAGTCAAATATCAATTTTTTTCTTTTAATTTGTTGAGATAAGTAAAATGTCAATTTTAACCCGGCTAAAAATGAAGAATATTTTTTTTCTGGTGAAATTTTGACGGAAAAGTGGCCGGAAGGACCATTTTTGCAAAAAAATCAATAGTCGTGGACTAAAATTGCAAGGTTCAAAAGTCGTGGATCAATTCTGCCGGTGTCACTATAGTCGTGGGACTAAAAGTGCAAAAAACTCTAATGAGTTTGAAGAGAAGCTTCGTGCTTGGGATGTTCAGCACGTTTTGGGGTGACATAAACACATCGAAGGTGGAGAAGAGGATTGATACTATATGTCCCACCGAGTTAGCTTAATGGTTGAATAGACAATATTTAAAAGAAGAGACTAATGTTCGAATTTCAGTCGGCAGGTTGGATTATATCCAAAATTATCCCTTGTGCGCTGGTGGGGATATTTCTTCGAACCAAGTGCCATACGGTCGGCTTAAAGGTCGGTAGCGACCCATCACATCATGCCGCTTCTAACCCGATCGATTCCGACCATATTCTGCATCCGTCCCCGTTGTGTGGGGCCTTTACTTTCCGGTCGGATTTGTCACCCCGACTGTCTAGGACAGGGTCGACCGTGCATTTCCGGTGACACTGCGGCTGTGCCACGGACATGGCACCACGTGTTGGCAATCTGTTGGACCCCGTTCTCGACCCCTGCATGTATACCACGTGCCTAATATGACGTGGGACCGGGGTTTGTCCCCTCCCCCGCCTATAAATAAGTGCATTTATTGTTGGCGGGGGCCTTATTTGGCAATCTGACCTTCATAGTATTTGATCAGAGCACCCCCGCCCACTGCCCGGCGATCTCGAGTTCAAATACTAGTAACCATAATGGTATCTATACGTCCGTATTTATCGTATCATGCGCACAACCATTTGGCAATGTCTGATGAGCCAATGAATTATCGTGATTTACATTCTCCTAAATGTTTTGTTCGAGCGGTCAATCTGTGGAGGGTCCTTAGGATTGGGGATTCAACCTTATAGGAGAAGGATTGATAGTATCTACATGGCGAGATGGCTGATGGGTTGCCCAATGCCCAGCAATTCAGGCATGACAACATTTATTATGCTGGACAAGTATGGCATTGACAAGATGATGTGGAAATAAAATAAAAAAACATTGTTTATTTTGTTTGAAATCCATATCGCTAGCAAATTTGCTAATGGCAGCAAAAGCTGCCGCCATTGCTGGATTTTAAGATGTGCAAGATAGGCAACAACACAATGCCTCAATTTTTAGAGGGTCCAATATTCATTTTTGACCTAACTATTTAAGAAATAAAAAAAATCTACAATTAATCTAAAACTCATCAGTTTTATTCCAAATCACTTCTCTCTCCTAATGATTACGACCTAATTAATTGAGTAGGGCAAAACCATTTTGTTTCCCAAACGGCACATACGATGTATTGAGCCCTGGATCTGAATAGATAACTTGAAACAATTATACTGATTTTTTTAACCAAGTCAAATCATTAATAATGATCAAATAAGTCAAAATTGAATGATAGGCTAACATTTTACCAAACAGGGCCATTATGATTACAGAATACGAATACTATATACAAACTTTAATAATGCCAAAGTCTAAGTTAAATAAAGAGTTAATTCCACTAGAGATTCCTTTGTCTTTGGTGGCAATTCCAAATTTAGTCTTAGACTATCATTTTTGCCATTTAACATCCCTAAACTATTGTTTTTTAGACACTTTTAGTCCTTCTCATGACTTTTTCTATTTTTAGTAAGGGCATTTTTGTATCTTCATATTTTTCTTTGATTATTTTCTTAGTTTCAACCGGTTTAATTGGTTTAGGACTTTACTAAAAATCGGTTGAAAAATATTATTACTAAAAATCAGAGGTTACCTAAAGTTATAAACAATGTTGCAAAAATCGCGCCTAGGCGCCATTGCGCCGCCGCGAAGAAGGCCAAAATCGGCCATCTCCGCGGCCGGCCGCCTAGCCGGCCGGTCGGCGATTTTTTTTTTTTTTTTTTTTTTTTTTTTAATGTCGGAAAAGTTTCGGAAGGCATAACTTTTGACTCGGTTGTCCGATTCGGACAATTTTTTTTTCAAATCGCGTATTTTTTCGATGGTCTAAACAATCTTTTGAACAATTTTACAACCACTTTTGTAAATAGTTTCTATGAAATAACTATGAAAACCTTATGTTTTAGTACTAAATTTTGAAAATTTGTAATTAAAAAAATTAAAAAAAAAAAAAAAATTCGGCGGCGCCTAACGTTTTTTGCAACATTGGTTATAAACCAATTAAACCGGTTGAAACCAAAAAAATAATAAAATAAAAATATGAAAAGACAAAGATGTTCTTACTAAAAATAGGAAAAGTAATAAGAAGGACTAAAAGTGTCAAAAAAAATTAATAGTCTAGGGATGTTAAATAACAAAAACGATAGTCTGGGACTAAATTTAGAATTGACACAAAAAACAAGGGACCTCTGGTGAAATTAACTTTTAAATAAATTAAAATTATATTACAAATTTAAATTTACAAACACAAAATGTTTTTTACAAAAAGTACAATTATTTAATTAGAAGGGAGATTAGTTGTTAATTTTGGGATTAGAGAATCACCCGAATAAATTTAAAAATTTTAATAGTCAAGAATTAAATGTGACAAAGATTTAAAAATTGTGAGACTAAAAGTGAAAATTTTAATAGCCGGAGATCAAATGTGAGACCGAATGTGGGAATGATTTAAAAGTCTTGGGATCAAATCTGAAAATTTTGATAGTCAAGAATTAAATGTGACAAAGATTTAAAAATTGAGAGATCAAATCTAAAAATTGTAATAATTAGGGACCAAATGTGGAAATAGTAATAACTCGAAGAGATTAGGATTAGTTGACTAAGTTAGAAACTGAATTTGTAAAATAAAATAAAAAACCTTTGTGTTGCCGCCCTTCTGGATTCCGACGAATTTTCAACGCCTCTGGAAAACACGCCGGGAGAAATCGTCTCCGATCTCCGCTGCATAAAACCCTAACACCGCCGCTCCCTCCGCAAGCATCATGGCATCCATCTACACCTGCAAAGAGTGCGAAACCAACTTAAACCTCCACACCATTCACCTCTACCCTCCGGACTTCTACTTCGAGGCCGGCAACAAAGGCACCCTCTCATTCTCCGCCGTCGATTCCTCCAAATTCCGGTTCGAAAAGGAGGATAAGATCATACCCTTCTTCGAGACCGTCAACTACTGGGGGATCCAGAGGAAGCGGACCAAGATCAAGTGCGTCAACTGCGATAAGCTCGTCGGATATGTCTACGACGACGGCCCGCCCATGACTGACAGTCCGGGCCAGTTTCACTTCGGGCCTAGCCAGGTTATTCCCAGGGCTCCGAGGTATAGGTTCAAGAACAAGGCTCTGAGAATCACTTCTGAGACTTGAAACTTTTAAAGATTCAAACTTTTCTTGTTTGTGGAGTATTCTGCAATTATTATTTTGTGGTCTCTGTTTTCGAATATTAAGGTTGTAAAAATTCTTGTGTAGCAGCTGAACTTT
Organism: Ipomoea nil; assembly: GCF_001879475.1. Classification (NCBI taxonomy): domain Eukaryota; kingdom Viridiplantae; phylum Streptophyta; class Magnoliopsida; order Solanales; family Convolvulaceae; genus Ipomoea; species Ipomoea nil. The sequence goes on from NW_017619597.1 coordinate 2,119,995, forward strand.
TTCTTTTATTTATCTGTAGCTTGTAAAGTGTTTTGTTTTTTCTTCAATTTGTATCATGCTGTCATCCTTATAAAGAAACCATATATTTGATTCATTTAAGGAAGATTGAGTTCTTAAACAACTTTTTTTCTTGATTATTGTTCAACCTGAAACCTTCATCTATCATACTACAAGATATTTGGCAATTTTTCTTAATTCTATGCTGGATTATTGAACCACAGAGTATGATCATACATCATAGGTGAAGAAAAAGAAAGAAAGAAAAAAAATTTTCTTTTGTGGCTACTAGGAAAATTTTTGCTTGTCATTGTATCCCAGTGGTTTCACAAATGATGTACTTGCTTTCAAAAAAAAATTTAAAAAAATGATGTACTTATTAGGGTACCCCAACTACAATGGTGTAAGCCTAATGGGATAAGAAAAATGAAAGAAATTTGGTGGCATTGGTTAGATTTTGTCAATCTTTTGAATCTCGAGTCGTAGTATAGCAACATAATGGTCTTGATCTGTAGGAGTTTCATATGTATTCTTTTCTTGACTTGTTCTTCTTTGTGTAGATGGACAATAAGGAGTTTGGCTCATACAAGTCACTTTCCAAATGATCTAGGCTTGAGTAGCTCCGATTTCGAGGGGGTTAAATGCTTAAAAAGGATGACTGTCCTAATTGACCGTTGAGAAAAATACGTATCAGTTGTGTTATAACAGATGACTTCTCCACTCATCTCTCACATTTGTCTCTTTCTTTTGTCTAATAGCAGCCCTATCTGTCATTGTTCATTTTACAAGAAAAGGAGCTATAACAGCTCCTTGGACTGATAAGATTAGAAACGAGGGACTTATGGTTGTGATTGTGATGGCGGCGGCTGCATATCAGCTTGTGAGGCAAGAATGATGATAGCTTTTGTTAATTAAGCTGCATTACTATGCCGGGAGACCAATGCCAGTGCAAAAAAGACAAATTTATGGTTGCTGTGAGCCTTTGATTATTTAATTGAGCTGGTAGTTCAAATGTCTCACATCAAATAATACACATTTCTTAATAAACTCAAATTTGCATTTATCTATAGCAATTTATTCATCATAGCCAAGTCATGCAACTCAAATATTATTATTTATAAGTAGTGTCTGCAATACAAGTTTCTTATGGATTCCCTATTCCCCACCGGATCTTGATCATTGCCAAAAAATTGATTCTCAGTCCATCTTCCAATCAGAATTCCCCTCGGCTTCTTCTTTTGTGCAATATCCCACTGTTTTCTTCACTTTCTAAAATCTTTATTGAAAGTCTGGTGCTGCTATCCATTTTTGCTGGTAAGCCTAATAGTCAATTAACTATTTTGTCTATAAAGTTGCAGTGAATTGTCTTATCCTCGTGAAACAGGAATAGTTCTTTATCCTTCAGGAGAGTTCAATGGAAGTCTTGTGGTCCTCAAAAGCTTGGTTGGACCCCTAGCTCCATGACTCTGATTGGGATGCTTATCTCTATGCTTTGATTTTTACTGTTCAAGTGCTTATGCATAATAATCATTAAGGGTCCGTTTGGAAACCAGGAAAATGACTTCTGAAAAATGTTTTCTGGAAAATGAGTCATTTTCCGGAAAACATTTTCCTTTCCGGTGTTTGGTTGCATTCTGGAAAACTGTTTTTGTGTGTTTGGTTCATTTTCTGGAAAATGAGTAGAATTGTATAATTAAACATTTTAATTATTTTATTTAGAATATTACAACATGTATAATAATATATAATAATATAATATTAATTTTAAATATAATAAAAAATAGCTAAGTTTTTCAACAACAAAAAAAAAAACTAATAATATATCAAAAATATTATGGTGGTGGTGGTGGTGTAGTGGTAGTGGTGTTATTCGTTATATAATAATAATAATAATAATAATAATAATAATAATTGGTGGTGGTGTGATGGTGGTGGTAGTATGACGATGGTGTGGTGGTGGTGGTGGTGGCGGCGACGGTGGTATGGTGGTGGCGGCGGCGACGGTGGTATGGTGGTAGTGGTGGCGGCGACGGTGGTTGCGGTGGTATGGTGGTGGTAGTGGTGGTGGTGGTTGCGGTGGTATGGTGGTGGTGGTGGCGGTGGCGGCGGTGGCGTGGTTGTGGTGGCGGTGGTATGGTGGTGGTGGCGGTGGCGGCGGTGGTGTGGTAGTGGCGGCGGTATGGTGGTGGTGGCGGCGGTATGGTGGTGGTGGCGGCGGCGGTGGTATGACGGTAGTGGTGGCGGCGACGGTGGTTGCGGTGGTATGGTGGTGGTGGCGGCGGCAGTGGTTGCGGTGGTATGGTAGTGGTGGTGGCGGTGGTGGCGGTGGCGGTGGCGGTGGTGTGGTGGTGGCGGCGGTGGTATGGTGGTGGTGGCGGCGGCGGTGGTATGACGGTAGTGGTGGCGGCGACGGTGGTTGCGGTGGTATGGTGGTGGTGGCGGCGGCGGTGGGTGCGATGGTATGGTGGTGGTGGGGGCGGTGGTATGGTGGTGATGGCGGCGACGGTGGTTGCGGTGGTATGGTGGTAGTGGCGGCGACGGTGGTATGGTGGTAGTGGCGGCGACGGTAGTGGTGGCGACGGTGGTTGCGGTGGTATGGTGGTAGTGGTGGCGGCGGCGGTGGTGTGATGGTGGTGGTGGTATGGTGTTGATGATGTTGGTGTAAAAGTTGGAAAATGACTTCCCCCCAAAAAAAGGGGAAGTCATTTTCCATAAAATTGCCTTCCTTTTCCATTGACTTCCACCCCATTTTCCTTTGACCAGTCATTTTCCAATGTAACCAAACACCAAAACCCCGGAAAATGACTTCCAGAAGTCATTTTCCGGGTTTCCAAACACACCCTAAGTGAAAAAGCTGGAAATTTGTTCTGTTCTTGCAGTTGCATATTCAGAAGCTTCTTATAAAATGAAGCGAATGGCAGCAGAAGGCAAGGTTGATGGAAAAAAGTTAAAGAACACGAGCCCGCCAGTTCCACCGCCATTGCCCAGGTTTCTGATTACAACGAAAGCAGCGGTTAAGCCAAAGACTCCATCGAGCGTGACAAACCAAGAGATTGCAAAGTTTTGGAGGCAGAAGCGCATGGCCGAAGAAAGTCACTTCCTTGCAGCTATCAAGGCTGCAGCTCGAATCAGAGCACAGAATCTCTCGGTAAGGTCATATATCGGTTTGATTCAATCTTGGATGTGGTGGGTATATTTCTATTATGCTTGTTGGTAATCTCAGAACTGAAAATCACTACTTCAGGATTGGGAGGGAATTGAAGATTATCAAAGAAACATAGTTGACATCCTATACAGTAGGATTCTTTCTTAGATCATTAGATTCCCATTCTGTCTCTTATTTACTGTTTTATATTATTTGTTGTAAGTGATGTGAAGGAAGGATAATGTAAATAAACTTTTGAATTGACAGAATTATGAAGTATATGCCAAAAGATTGGCTCCTCCCCTCCACGAAACGTCCAAAGAAAAAGATTAAAAAAAAGAACCTTTTTTTTTTTCCCCTAAGAAGACGCTTTCATTTCTTGTCTTGTATAATATGCTTGTTGTAAGTATCAATGATTACTTATAACTTTTGACAAACGACTTGTGTTGTCTGTCGGAATAATCAAGGCGGATGAGTACAAGGCGTTTGAAGAGTCGTTGCAGGAGGGTGGCAGTGACGAGAATGTTAAGATCATCATCAAGCCAGATAAAACCGAGAAGGAGATCAGAGTGGGGATCAAGGACTGGTAAGTTGCAAGAATATCTGAACCTTTATTTTTTTTATTTTTTTATTTTTGGTTTGGGTAACGCCCCATCATGAGCACCCGCACTTGAGTTGTTGCAGGTGGACAAAGAGCAGGTACGCGTACTTGAACCAACCAGCGATCAAGTCAATGGATAAACGCTCATCCAGAGGCCGCGCTTCCACATACATTTCGCAGCTCAATTGTTACACGACAGCTCCTCCTCCGTGGGCTACAACCACCTTCACCGTCTTCTAGCTCGTAGGCGATTCACGCCATGCATGCCAGCATTATCGATTTCTTCTTCATTTGTGTTTCCTGCAAATCTGTTCTGTGATTGTATCTTCAGCTTTGGAAATAAAATGCTGATTGAATGGCTATGTAAACTATATTGTTATGTTGTACGTTGTGTGATCAAATCATCCTTGTATTCGGTTATTTTGTCACTGCAACATTTATTCATGGTTAACATGTTATTTTATTTAGAGAGGTTCATAGGGAGTCGAACTTAGAACTTGTGTTTACCAAGTCAATTGTCTGATCAACTTGGTTGAGATTATTATACTTTTTATTAAATGTTTTTTTTTTTTTTTTGAATGCATTAAATGTTAAATGACAAAAATTTAAATGAATTATTAATTGTGATAAGCAAACAAAAATCAATAATGTAATGTAACTGAATTAAAATAATGAGATTGAATATGGCAATGTTACAATGATGTGGAATTTGCTCTTTGAAAAATGTTTTTTTTTTTTTAATTTTTATTTTTATTTCTCAATCGCAAAAAAAAAAAAAAAAACTAATAATTTATTGTGGTCCTGTTTATGTCCTTTTAATAATAATAATAAGTTTTGCAATTCAAACTAAGTTAGGCGAATTTCCTAACCTACCTCTATCCAACATTTTATATATTTATTTAGAGTTAATTTCAACGAAGTTTCATTGTCTGGTCATTTCAAATTTACTCTCAAATTATCATTTTTGTCATTTAACATTACTATTATATTTTGTATATTTTTTGTTATTCTGGTGACTTTTCCGATGAAAGCCTATTTTAAGAAAGGACATTTTGGTCTCTTCAATTTTTTTTTTTTTTTTTTTTTTTTTTTTTCACTTTTTTAGTCCAATTTTTGTTCTTAATTTTTCAATTCATCTCTTCTCCTTCAGCCGTAGATTAAGCTGAGGTAGTTGGTGTACGGGAGGCTTTAAGCTAGTTAAAGAGTGCACGCTTCGATGAAGTGGATATTGAAATGGACGCTCTTCAAGTCCATCAATCTATTAATTCCTCAAATTTCTTTTCCTCGTTTGGTTACATTATTTCTAATATTAAAGAAGCTGCTAGTGTGTTTAATCACATTTGCTTCTATTATGTTAAGAGGTTCGCGAATCGTGCTACCCATTCTATTGTAAGGGAAGCCGTTTCTATGTCTGGCCCCAGAATGACATATCATTCCTCCCTCTTTTGTTGCAAGTATGATTTCTGATGATTTAATTAATTAAATTTTCTCTTTAAAAAATCATTATTGAAGAGACCAAAGTGTCTTTTCCTAAAATACTTTCATGGGAAAAGTCACCGAAGGACCAAAAGTATCTAAAATATAATAGTCTAAAATATTAAATGACAAAAATAATAGTCTAGGACTAAATTTGAAATTACAACCAAACACAATGACCTCCGAACTCTATTTATTTATTTATACGGAATACTAGTGAAATGAAACGTGTTGTGCAATTAAATAAATGTTTAATTTCCTTAAAAAAATAAATGTTTAATAATTATAAAATTATAAAATTACATGGACAAAATAAATAAAAAACTATCATATTTTCATGTACAATTGAATAAAATATTCATATTGAACATTTGGTATTTGAATGCGTCATCAATCATATTCAACATTCAATAATGTATAGAGTAAATTGCACTTTTGGTCCCTCAGTAAGTACCCAATTTGCAATGTTATCCGTGCTTTCTAATTTGGACAGATTTGGTCCCTCAATTAGTCCACCGTTTGTCATTTTAGTCCTTCTGTTAGATAATCATCCTAAACTCCAGTTACACCATGGGTATTATAGGAATTTCACTTAGCCTTGATTATAATAGCTTAGCTTTTTCCCGTTCCTCCTCCCTGTCTGCCATTTCCTCCAGCACTGTCTACAACCCTAACCCGTTGGAAGATAAGCTGCTCCAAGCCATTTCCTCCATCACAGTTTTTGCCCAATTTCTGTTCCCAACTGAGACAGAGATTCTGATCAGAAGCCAACTGAGACAGTGAAAGTTGTAACCGTCCAACGCGAAAATCATCTTCAAAATCTAGGAAAGGAGAAAACAAATATTGAGAAGGGATAAATTATTGGGTGCCATGTTGTTGAGAGCGTGGAAATGGTACCAGAATTGCTTAGCGGTGCATCCGGTAAAACACAGGTCATCAGTTCTGTCGTGATTTGGGGTTTGAGCGATATTTCTACACAGGCCCTCACTCATTACACTGTCAAGACTCGCCACAATATTCCCTCTGTAAGTAGCCCAATTGATATGCTATTTGTCCTCCGCATTGAGAGTCTATGGGGTTTATCTTGAGCCATGGGTACGGGTTGACCGAGGTGGCTGGGGTGGTGGTGTCGTGCGTGTGGAAACTGAAAAGGAACGAATTACCTACGGTGGAGCAGGCAAAACTGAAGGCGAGGCAAGGGTTGAGAACACTAGGGACAGCGACAGTGGACGTGGTGGAGGCGGATTCCGGCTAGAGAGTGAAGCGAGACAGGTTGACAATGGGGGAGATAATTCAGAAACATCCACCGGAAAAATTCAGAAATTTGCTCTCAGAGGATCACCATGAAGATGGGGACATTAACCAACATCTACCTGGTGGTGGCTTTCCTCTACCCTTGACGTACTACTCCAACCAACGACCTCTGTATCTCTCTCTCGAACGCCAACAACAGTTCCGACGACATCTGGGTCTCACTGGCGACCCCTGTTTTCCCCAGTAAGCAGGGCAGATCCGGCGTGGGCGCGGCGGCAGACGGCGTCGTGGCTGGATCCCCTTCGTTGCAGCAGCGGACTGGCGAAGTAGAGAAGACCTTCACCTCGATCTGCAGTTTCCGGCGTACTGGTTCCAGTGACGAGTAGCAGCAGGACCGGCAGCGTCAACCTTCTCCCCTATTGATATTCAAGGCTATGTGAAAATCCATTTTTGTCCATGGTTTTAACGGAGTTTATGATGACTGACTAACAGAAGGACTAAATTGACAAACGTCGGACTAATTGAGGGACCAAATCTGTCCAAATTGAAAAGCAAGGATAACATTGCAAATTGGGTACTAACTGAGAGATCAAAAGTGCGATTTACTCTAATTTATATTATTAAATAATTATATATAGTTACGTACATAAATTATTTCATTTTATAAGAACTCAAAAAAAAAAAAAAAAGAACAAAAAAAAAAAAAGAGTAAAATATAGATTTTGTTTTTAACCATCACAAAATTTGAGTTAATTTTTTTTTTTTGATTTAAAAATTATATATACACTAATACCATAAAATTTTTTATTTAATTGAAAAAAATGAATAAGTAAATAAATGTTCAACACAACTCAGAAAGAAAAAAATTAACAAATCATAAAGATTGAAAATGATATAGGCAAAACTAAGAAAATGGTAAATTAGGAAGTATTTTCAAAACTATAAAAAAGAAAGCACAATGTATAACCCATTAATGCAACCAATTACATTAGTACAATTTTAGTTTCAATTATCACTTTTTTTTTTATTATTATTATTTTTGAAAATCAACGGATAAACGATATATTAAGCACAAAACAAATCAACAATATAAGGAGGCAGGACCGGTTTATATATATATATATATATATATATATATATATATATATATATATATATATATATATATATATTGGTGGCCCTGTTCTTGTACATAAATGGAGCCCTACCAAAAGTATAAATCAATCTTTAAAACCACCATAAATATATGATTTTTTCATTTATTGTTTCTTACGTTTTTCACATCTAGATTCATATTTTCTAATACCGAGAGCCATAGTAATGACTAATGATAATATACAAATATGCAATTAAATCAAAATTACCAAACAACAATTTATACACATAACACACTGCACATGTACAGTACATTGTAAAACAGTAAAAGTAAAAACTTAAAATTAAAGATTTAAAGTAATTAAGTAAAAACAAAAAGGATTGAAACAACCCGATTGGAAAGCCTCAAAGCCCTTATTCCTTTCCTTGATTTCGCTATAATGCTACGGAATGTCGGAAACCAGAATTGAGCCGTTTGGGAGAATTGAGGAATTGGGGAAATCTGTGAACTGCGATACTGCCGTCTGCCTCTCAGCGCCTCAGTCCTCGCCCCTCAGCCGCTGCGAAATCGGAAATTCGTCGTCCGCTGGCCGCTGCGAAACCGTCGAAAAGTATCGCAAATCACTTCCTGTGTCTGACGTCCTCTAAAATGCTAAATATTTGATTCCTATCATGCTATTTCTATTGATTTTAGTGTTCTATTACTCTCAGACGTCTCAGTGCTCTGCGCCTTTGTCAATTGCTAAGAAGATTAGAAGACAATTAGACGAAGTCACTTAATCACGAAAAAACAGGTACTCAGGTGTAGAAGAAAAACTAATTTTTTTTTTTATTTCTTCTAAACGTGGGGCGGTGGGGAAGCTGAACAGTTAGCATAATGCATGCCTCAATTAATGAATTAATTATGTTTAGTCGTTTAGAGAACTGATGCAGTGCTTGCGTTTTAATTGTAAATTTTTTATTTTTATTTTTTAATTTCTTAGGTATAAATTAAATATTGACCTATTGGCCCCCCTAAAAATGGGGGTCCTGTGCTGTTGGGATGTGATCTGTAAGGAGGCGGAGAAGACATCCATGAACCTAGGACAAACTCAAAATCAATTGTCTTTGTAAGAACATGAGCCACATGATTCGCTGACCTACTGATATGGCAAACACTAACGTTCCCAATATCCCTAGCAATATTACGACATTGCTTAACAACTGCACCAACATATGAAAGGTCTAGAGTCAAAGAATTAAAAGCAATACAGAAATTTAAACACTCAGATTTATTCGAGCAAAATATTATTAAAACTAAGGCACTTAAGCCAAGTAAGTGCTTCCTTGACCGCCATCACCTCCGCTAGATAAGGGTCTCGTTCACAGCTAAGTCTGCCACCCAAATCTGCTACAAAATATTGATTATCCTACTATCACCTACATATGTTTCATTCATCCCACCTACATACACACTACCATCACCTACCACTACTTATCTGCTTGATGGTACGAAATTTTATAAAACAGGCCCAGCCCAAAGGTGATACTAGACCAAGAACGAGGTTTGTGGGGCGTGGGGAAGTGCAAGTAAGCCATGGAGACTATGATGATAGGTCTAGGGTGGTAAGGTGTTGGCCCAAGATGAAGATAATGGTGGACATTCCTTAATAGCATGGAACTAGGTCGGGATGTGACACCTCGTAAATCTAAATGCTAATCGAGGACTAATTGAAGAATTAATCCAAGTTTCTTTGCTAACCCATTTCTAAAAGTCCTGAAATTTGATAGTCGGGGGACTAGATTTTGACTAGTTACTTAAGTCAAATGGGTGTACCTTGTGCTTCTTGAGTTGTGCCCTTGTCCCCTTGTCTTTCCAACCTTAGTAAGGGTAAAAATGGCTTTTCACATATGAATTGTGGTTCAAGCTACCATAACAAGACATTTCATTTCATTCATCCTTTCAACCTAAGACTCAAACACTCTAGCCTCTCTCTAAAATAACCTAGCTTCTTCTTCAAGCAAGAAGGTGAACTTCCTAGCCTTGTAAGATCTTTTACCAAGATTTCTACTTTCTTCTTTTTGAGCATAGGAAAGGGTAAGGTTCTTAGCTTTTTGGTGTTTTTAGTCATCTTTTGGGTGTCTTTATCTAAAGTTAGAACCTTTCTTGTATTTTGGCTTGTGTAAGAAGATGGTGTGGAAGAAGAGCTCTAGGAAGAAGCTTAATAGGGTGAAAAGTGTGGTTGTTGGTCTACAAAGGTAACCCATGCTATACAAAACCTATTTTCTTACTTAAATGATGATTCTTGGCTTCTACTTGTTGTTCTTGATGTGATTTATGAGATTTGATGCATGATCTTGTGATGATGCATGTTTAGAGCTTGTATTTAGGTTTCTTGAATGCCATTGCTTGGCTATTTCTTGGGTTCAAGTCATATCTTTGTTGTGTGTGAGATTTTGGGTGTTTTGGACTTGAACTTGACCTTGGTGATGAAAATCCCCGAAGGGATTTTGGTGTACTGGTTGTACCCCGTGGGCGGAACGGCGGGCAGTGGCCTACCCGCCGCCCCACCGCGGGGAACGTGGTTGCCTCGGGTGTGTACCCGCTGGCGGAACCACGGGTGGAGGCCCACCCGTGGCCCCACCTGCGGGGTGCATTGTTGGCGTTGTGCGGGAATTTGTTCCCCGTGATTCTTTCTTCTCGGTAGTGATGTTTTGACCTCCCATTGTTGATTTATTGGATTTGAGAGTCTTATTGATGTTTCGTATGTCTAGAACGGTGTGCTAGGAGTCCATGTAGGATTTGGTGTCTTGAATCGTGCTAAGGGTCCAACTTTGTGATTCATTGGGCTGATGTGAGTCTTGAATGTTCTTTGGAACTAATTTGGTTTACCCATTTGATAAGTATGCTAGTTTGATGTTGTTATGCTTGTATGTGTGGTTCGTTCCTTCTTATTGGGGTCGGCAACTTGTGTTGACAATCATTTGATGTTGGATAGTAATCCTTTGTTGTTGAATATGGTCTCATGTCTTTATTGTGATCTCTTGATTGATTCTTATGGTGATCGTATGCAAATCGTTGTACCCTTTGTTGATACTTGATTGGGGCTATTGTTGAGCCTTAGTCTTCTTGATAATGATGATGACTATGTGTGACTATGATTGAGGTTGGACTCAGAAGTACCAGGTGGCACTAGGAGGTAACGGTTGGAACTATGATAAGGCCGGGGGTAGCCATAAGGTTGGAACAGGGCATAAGGTTGGAAGTTGGAAGTTGAAAGTTGAAAGCGGTACACTTGGTACCATGATTCTTGTGACATGAATGTGTCATTGTGTGATTGTATGATTCCCATGCTTATGAGCATGTCTTGATGTATTCTACCTTGTGAATGGTAGGATGCATCCTGAGTTGTGTTGTCTATTACGTTTGCGGTCTTGTTGTTGTTGTGAGGTTGATGATCCTCGTTCTTATTGAGAGTGTAATGGTCTTTGATGTTGACTTCCTTCCTTGGTTTTAAAATGATATATATGGTATTCCTCAGTTTCAAATGACTTTGATTATATCTATCTATACTATGTTATTTAACGAGTATTGATGGGTTACCAGCATTATTCGCTGACCGGGTGTTATCCCCATGTTTTACAGGGTTTGAGTAGATGACGAGCGTGCTAGATGTGGATTCTAGATAGAGTAGCTCCCATGTTTAGACGTTTACTTTTGTTGGCCTGTGTGCCTAGATTAGTGGCCTGTGTGCCTAGACTAGTGGCCTGTGTGCCTAAACTTATGCTGCTTAATGATTTTGATAGTTTTAGCCTATGCACCCATGTTTTATGGGTGTGGCATAACGCTTTCCCGATTTTAATATAGCTTCCCCTTAATGTTTGTCTTAATGATTAGCTGTTTACCTTTGAATTTAAGTTTTAAAAAGTTGGTAAAATCGGGGGTGTTACACGGGAAGTAGTAAAAGTATGCTTCAATGACATAATAGTCGTAGGCCTTGGATGGTAGGTAGGGTTGACCGCGGTTCCGGTTCTACAAATGGCTAAACCAAAACTAGAACCTTATATTAATGTTCTGGTTCCGGTTCTTGAACCGGATTTATATTATAAAATAAAAATAAAAATTGGCCAATGGCCAACGCCAGTGGCCTGGGGTCTAAAATTTTGAAAAGCCAGTGGCTTTGGATTTTCAAATTTAAACTGTAAGTCTTTTTTTTTTTTTTTTTTTTTTTGGAACTGGAACCGACGGTTTCGGTTCCTTAATTACACAAACCTTAACCGGAACTGTACAGACGGTTCGGTTCCGATTTCAGTTGTACAGTGCACGGTTTCGGTTTGAACCGAACCGTGGTCACCTCTAATTGTAGGGTCCTAACTAGAGCTGTCAATGTGGACTCATAGGCTCGTCACTTGGTAGACTGAGAAAATCGGCAAATTATATCGTGCACCAGGGTGCACAATGCATTGTGCGCCCTAAGAGTTTATGTGTATTGTGTTAAGAGTTTATGTATATTATGTTAAGAGTTTATGTGTATTATGTTAAGAATTTATGTATATTATGTTAAGAGTTTATGTGTATTATGTTAAGAGCTTATGCATGTGTATTATGTATAATGTTATAATTATGTGTATTATATTAGAAGTTTATGCGTATTCTACCCTACAATTATATACATACAAAACATAAGATATTTAGGGCGCTTAATGCATTGTGCACCCTGATGCACGATATAACAATTGGAGAAAGTCCTTACCCGCTCACCTGTAAGTAATTGAAACAATGATAAAAAATTACCCCTTATTAATTAGACCAAAGCAAGCCCGCCTATACAATTTATAATGGAAAACAAATCAAATCATCATAATCAACAATATCTCTATCTCTATCTCTATCTCTATATATATTAAAGCAAAATGATGGCCAAAATTTCCCCTCCAAAAATTTATAAAATTTATAATAATTAATTTATTTTACGTATAATTTTTATACATTATATACATTATACATAATTACAAAAATGCTAAATGAATTATACAAAAATCAATGCCAATTTACCAAATATAATATTATAATAATTAATTTCATCAAATTTCCTAACTTCAATTATGCTACCACTACTATCAATTTCATTTCTTTCAATTCTACTAATTTATTTTACATATATACTTTATATACATAATTATAAAAATGCTAAATCAATTATACAAAAATCATTGTCAATTTACCATATATAATATTATAATAATTAATTTCATATCTCCGTATTTGTTATTTCAAAAATATAAATTTGTTCAATTCTTTCAATTCTGCTAATTTATTTTACATATACTTTATATACATAATACATAATTACAAAAATGCTAAATCAATTATACAAAAATCATTGCTAATTTACCAAATATAATATTATAATAATTAATTTATTTTACATATACTTATACTTTACATACATTATTATATACATAATACATAATTACAAAAATGCTAAATCAATTATACAAAAATCATTGTCCATTTACCAAATATAATATTATAATAATTAATTTCATCAAATTTCCTAACTTCAATTATGCTACCACTACCACTATATAAATCAAGCATTTCAAAAAACATATTACCACTACCAATTTCATATATTTCATTGAATCTCACTGGTTCAGATACATATTCTCCATATAAAATAATCTACATATAATATAATGGCTCCTACTTTTGTTTTATTGAATAAAATAAATGCCTACAGTGTTGCGTGGGCAATAAAAGTACGATTGATTCGTCTCTACGAAGTCAAGAATAACCGTGGAGCAACCTTAGAATCTATGCTTGAAGATGTGGAGGTATATATTGTTATTTGCATTTGGTATTCTTTTGGCATAATAATATCTGAATTATGTAAATGTATTGACATATTGAAATCTGTCCTTAGGTATATATTAATTCTTTAATTTTTTTATACTTTTCCATAAAACAGAAAAATAAACATATCACCACATTTTTTGAAAATAATTATTAAAATCTACTATATTTTTTTGATGCACTATTACATTTAAAAAAAAAAAAGAAAGAAAAAGAAAGACTATATGATCATTAAAATTTTAGTGTATTTGTAATATTGTCCCAATGGTACCTTTAAATATAAAGTTACCACAAGGGTTTATGATGGCCGTGGGAATGCATCGTTCCAATTATGGGATCGTGAATGCACTGTGTTGTTTGGAAAATCTGCATCAGAATTAAAAAAAATAAAACCTATGTGGAGGTTATAAATAATTTTTGTATTATATTATGCGTCTTTTATATATATATATATATATATATATATATATATATATACACACACACACACATACACTATTTTTTTTGATTCGTTTTGTACTAATTGAATACTCTTTATTGTTTAGGACGAAATGAACTCATTTCCACCTGAAATGGATTGTGACTAGGGGTGTAAACGAATCGAATCGAGTCAAATATCTCAGTATTCGATTCGAATTCGATTATATATTCGAATATTCGTATTCGTATTCGTTTAATATTCGAATATCAAATTTTATTCGTATTCGATTCGACCAGTTTATTCGAATATATTCGATTCGACTCGAATATTCGAATTCGAAATGCCTAACTTAATTTTTTACAAAAATTCTTTAATAAATTAAGATAAAATGTAATAAAAATTTATATTTATATAGCATAAAATATTCGAATACTATTCGAATATATTCGAATCGAATACACTCTAATTCGTATTCGTATTCGAGAAATATTCGAATCGAAAAAAGTATTCGGATTCGGATTCGTATTCGAAATATTCGAATTCGAATCAACATATTCGAATTCGAATCACGAATCGAATTTTTTTTATTTGATTTGTTTACACCCCTAATTGTGACACCCCGTAAATCCAAAATCTAGTTAAGGATTAATTAGAGAATTAATCCTAGTCTTCTTGTTAATTTATTTCTAAAAATCCTGAAAATTTAATAGTCGGAGGACTAGAATATGACTAGTCAATCCAAGTCAAAGGGTTGTACCTTATGCCTAGTGAGTTGTTCCCTTGTCTCCTTACTCTTCCAATTTTAGTAAGGGCAAAAGTGTCTTTCTACCTAAAGTTTGTGCTCCAAGCTAACCTAGCATCATCTCTTCATTTCATCCACCAACAATCTAAACACAAAATCTCTACCTTCTCTCTAAGAATTTGGTAGCTTACTCTCCAAGCCAAAATTTGGGCATCCTAAATCCTACAAGTTGTCTTCCAAGATTCATACTTTCCTAATCTTGAGCATAGGGGAGGGTAAGATCCTTGATCTCTTGGTGTTTTTAACATCCTTTTAGTTGTCTTTTTCTAAAAATAGAATCTTTGTTGTCTTTTGGTATGCTTATGAAGTTGGTGTTGGAGAAGAGCTTTAGGAGAAGCTTTCTAAGGGTGAGAAAGTGAAGTTTTAGGCTACAAAGGTAACCCATGCTTTACAAAACCTATTTTCTTACTTATATGATGATTTCTTGGCTTCTACTTGTGATTCTTGTGTTGAAATGTGAGATTTGATGCATTGTCTTGTGGTAATGCATGTTTAGAGCATGTTCTTAGGGTTTTTGTATGCCATTGCTTGGCTATTTCTTGAGTTCAAGCCATATTGTTGTATTGTGTGAGATTTTGGGTGTTTTGGACTTGAATTTGGACTTGTTGTTGAAAATCCCCGAAGGGATTATTTGGTGTACAGATCGGTACACGCGGGCGGAACCACAGGTGGTTGTCCACTCGTGGCCCCACCCACGGGGAACGTTGTTGTTAATGGTCGGAGATTTGTTCCCCGTGATTCTTTTGACTCGGTATTGATGTTTTGACCTCCCGATGTTGTTTTATTGGGCTATTTGTGAGTCTTCTTGATATTTCGTATGTCTAGAACGGTATGTTAGGAATCCATGTAGGATTTGGTGTCTTGAATCGTGCTAAAGGTCCAACCTTGTGATTCGTTGGACTAATGAGGAGTCTTGAATGTTCTATGGAACTACTTTTGGTTTACCCGTTTGATAAGCATGTTAGTTTGATGTTGAAATGCTAGTGTGTGCAGTTTGTTCTTTCCTATTGAGATTGGAAACTTGTGTTGATCATCGTTTGGTGTCGGATTGTGATCCTTCGTTGTTGATTATGGTTTCATATCTTTGTTGTGATCCATTGATTGATTCCTATGATGTGAACGTATGTAATCGTTGTACCATTTGATGGAAGCATAACTAAGGTTTATGAGGCCTTAGTTTTCCTGATAATGATGCGGTCTCGTGTGGCCATGATTGAAATTGGTGGTGTGACCTGAGCGTAGGCTCATATGTTGGTGGTTGTGTGATATGAACTGTACCCTTATGTACTGATATGTTGGCAGTTGTTGGTGGGGGAACGACGGTTCCCGGAGGCATAAGGTTGGACTCAGAAGTACAGGGATTACTCAGAGGTAATGGTTGGAACTGAAATAAGACCGTGGGTAGCCATAAGGTTGGAACTGTGAATCTTGTGACATGTAGTTGTCACTGTGGCATGTAGTTGCCAATGTGTGAATGTGTATTCTTTGCTAATGAGCATGTCTTGATGTATTCTACTTTGTGATCAGTAGAATACATCTCGAGTTGTATTGTTTACAGTTGGTACTCTTGTCTTGTTGTTGTCATATGGATGTTGATTTCCCTTTTCCTTTGAGAGTGTGAATGAGTCTTTGAAGTTGACTTCACTCTATGGCTTTTGAAATGATATATACTGTATTCCGTTTCGAAAATGGTTTTGACTTATACTATCTATATATGTTATTTAACACGTATTGATGGGTTACCAGCAATGTTCGCTGACCGGTGTCATCCCCTATCTTTATATTGCTTTACATGTTTTGAGTAGCTTGTTGGAGAGCACACTAGCAGATCGTTAGTTAGTGTAGCTCCCTATGTCTGTTTTAGTTAGACTTTTGGCCTGTGAGCCGTGGATATTTATAAGTTTGACTTTGACGTTTGTTTAGACTTAGCCTGTGCACCTATAGATGTGTAGGTGTGACATAACATCTCCCGTACTTGTCGTTTAGCTTCCGCTTTACTTTAATCTTGATGAGTAGACTTTATCTCTTTATTAAGCTTTAATTGGTTTTTAAATGTTGTGAAAATTAGGGGTGTTACATGGATGCTATAGTTGACCAACACGTTCTGTTTAAGATTCAAGTAAAACCATAAAACATATTAAATATGTAGAATCTTTGTCCGTGATGAAAGTTTGTCGTGAACCAAGACTTATTTCAAAAGTTCGTGATAGTATGTTGCTAGAGAACCAGGTTGAAAATATCTAAAAATTTCAATTATTTAAATTTTAATAGTTTATAGTTTATTACTTTTAAATAATAAAAAGTAAATAATATATGTACTTTTATTCTATAGGATTCAGATGCATTTTCCACATTACAACTTGGACAAGTTAACACTGTTGAGGTAATTTCTCTTTGTAATTTAATAAACTATTTTTATATTTATTCTTCTAACTTCGTAAATATTAGTCAATCAAGAATTATGTACACTTTTTGTTTTGTTTTTTTTTTTGTTTTGTTTTTTTTTTTTTTTTTGTTTTTTTAAGGAATTATCTTCTGGGGGTGAGGTCACCACACCAGTAAAAGAACAACCCAACAAGATGCTGAAATTGAAATAATTGAATCTGGATCTTCCAACCACAGCGTTAAGCGTAAACTGGATGATTCATTTTCATCAAATGTGGGGAAGAAGGCCAAATTCATTGTGAAGTTGGAGAAACCTTGAAATTGCATAAGTTTTGGGTTTAATTGGGAATTGGTGGACTATTTATGGATTTTTTATGAGAAATTTTTTAAAGTTGTATTTTTGTTTTGTTTTGTTTTGTTAAGTATTTGAGGTTTTTTGTTGATGTTCTTGAATAATGTTGAATAATGTTTGGGTTTAGATTTGTGTTTTATACACAATGATTTATTCTATTGTTAAATGTTGCATTAAATTTTTTTATTCCAATATATTATATTTTACTCTAAGATTTATTAATTATTATACATGGATAATTTGTTCAATTAACAATCTTATTTTAAGTTATAAATCAATTAGCTATGTAGAACAAAGTAAGCACTATCGAACATAATAAACAAAAATATACAACATACCTATCCCACATACAATGTGATTCACTGGTTGCAGATTATAAGAATACATGAAATGAGGACAATTTCCTTGCGTATATAATTGTGCATCCATCCCTGCACAATTAACCTATGAAAATTAAGAAAACACAAGATAAAATAAAAATGAAAACTATCTCCATGCACAAGATACTGATCAGTAGAGTTGTTAACAATTAATAACACAAAATAACAAAAATAAAAACACTTTGCAATTTACCGTATTTATGTAACAATTAACTCATTTCATCATCAATAGTGCAAATATTGAATATTTTATATGAACAAAATCGGTAAAAATAATTATAAATTATTTAAACTTATCTTGATGTAAAATAAAATAAAATCAAATATTTATTGAAAATCATTCCAAATATGAGATAACTAAATTTATATCATTTTTAAAAGCAAAATCATTTTAAATATGAGATAACTTTATCATTGCGGATGTGATCCAATTTACCAAATTTAATATTATAATAATTAATTAATTTCATCAAATTTCATAACTTCAATTATGCTAAATCATTTTAAAATTCTTAACGGAATTTCAATATTTATGTAACAATTAACTCATTTATCAATAGTGCAATTATAAATTTCTACGAACATCACGATGTAAAATAAAATCAAATATTATTCAAAATCATTCCAAATATGACTAATATTGAATATTTTATATGAATCAAATCGGTAACATAATTATAAATTATTTGAATTTATCTTGATGTAAAATAAAATAAAATCAAATATTTATTGAAAATCATTCCAAATATGAGATAACTAAATATATATCATTTTTAAAAACAAAATCATTTCAAATATGAGATAACCTTATCATTGCAGATTGGATCCATTTTACCAAATTTAATATTATAATAATTAATTTCATCAATTTTCATAACTTCAATTCTGCTAAATCATTTTAAAATTCTTAACGGAATTGCAATATATTTATTTATATAACAATTATTTCCGTATGAACGTATGTAACTGTCAGTTCCATTATTTACAATATACATAATATACTTTAACAATGTAAAAAAAAAAAAAAAATTAACATTAACTACTATAAATTTATAGACCGTGCATCACACGGGTATCATACTAATAACAATATAAATACATAATAATACACATCTATGTCAAAAATGAAATCAACCAGAATACAAGTCGGAGAAGAAATTAATATGCCACTGTAAATTTATTAATTACTATTTATTCCCTATTTGGGTGTAGGACTAATTATGAATATTAATTTTAGAAAGGGAAAATGACACTTTTTCTCCCTGAGTTATATACCTATAGCATTTTTTCCCCCTAAATGATTGAAGTGGCTGTTTTTCCCCCTAAAATGTTAATTGGACATATTTACCCTTAAACTAAATATTTAATTTATTTTTTTTCTCCAGCAAATTATGACCATAATTTGGTTCAAACTAAACAAACACTATAGCAACCAAACCGAAATATTCCAATTACAATTTAGAATCGAAATTCGATATTTAGAGTTTGTTAAAATCGTGAACCGGAACGGACGGTTCATGTTCCGAATTGAAAAAATAAAATACATTTATTGTTGAATTTAGACTATTTTAAAATAAAAAATACAATTTTAAAATAAAGACGGTTCAAAATCGCGAATCAGATCCGGAACCGCCGGTTCACGATTCAAGATTCAATTTTTTTGATACATAATTTTAATAAATTGACATTTAAAGATTGGTTCTAGATCTGAATTATAACCGTAAACTATTAATTTGATTGCTTTAGTATCCGGTTCAATTCAAACCGAACCGTGGTCATCCCTACGTATACGCAATAATTTGTTGGAGTAGTAAAATAAAAAAAAATGTTCACTTTAAGGGTATAAATGTCAATTTAATATATCAGGGGGGAAAAAGTACCACTTTTAGAATAATTGAGGGGGCTAATGTGCTTACCTAAATAATTGAGGGGGAAAAAGTGCTATAAGTATTGGTAGGGAATATCCCGACCGCCATAGCTCCGCCACGACCGAGGTGCCTTTGTCTTTGTCTTTTTGTCTTTGCAGGTAGCAGGTCGGGCTTTTTATGAAGAACCCGGTCGGGTGAATTGCCCGAGTGATAGTGTCGACCACCGAGCGGTAGCCCTTTGGCGAGGGAGCTGATAAAGGACACGTGGCGGCTCTCTGTGGCGACAGATAGGGCACCCGGGAGGATGACACGTGGTGGCTACGTGGAGAGCATGCCGAACGACCGGATTTGTGTCTCCGGCGCAGCGGCTATAAATACCCACAGTAGCTACAGTGTAAGGGACTTTTGGACGATCGATAGGTTGTTACTAGAGAATCCTGACCGCAGTCAGTCAGCACTCAGTGCAACCAAGTAGATTTTACTTAGGGCCTTTACCGTGATCAATAAAGAAATTTACTTGCTTTAATTGATCTCGGGTTCGTTTTATTATTGCTTACGTAGAATTAGCAGTATCATTTTGGCGCCGTCCGTGGGAACCCGTGCAAGAAAGCAACGTCTTGACGAGCACTCGGTTCCTTTCCGACGATGTATCCGTGGGCATACAACAATTTCGCCGACGATCAGGTGGATGCAGCGAGTTCATCCGATCACCACGCTACCCAACAGCAGGGTCAGACGGTGGACTTGAATCTTAATCTATCACCACCACACCCATCCAACACATACCCGGCTGCCCAACAGCCGGTGAACTACATTCAACCGGGATACCCAACACCCGGTCAGCCATATCAACAACAGCCGGTGATGTATCCCGGTCAGTATCCGTACCCGGTCCCACCTCCGCCGTATGAGTATTGGCCTGGCCAACCGATGTACTATACTCCCCCGGTTGGATATCCATCGTATACACCTGCTTACACGGCTCCAGCCAGGTAGAGCCGCAGCATCAGTCCGCTTCTCGGACTCGACGCTCGGCTCGTTCGCGGTTGGGGTCGGGGGGTGCTGATGCGATGGAGGCACCATGGCAGGCCCAGCAAGCAGCCGAGGTTCCCGCCCAAGCGGAGGATCCCGAAGAAGCTGCCCGAGCGGCAGCTTTCAATCGTCTTCGACCGGAGATGCGTCAGCGTTTGGGACCCCAAGACCCGAACTGCCAGCAAGAAGACGCACAGATGCAGGAGGCCAGCCAGGAGGCTTCATCCGGGTATAGCGGGTCGAGATCTCACCGACGGCGACGCGCTCGGGATACAGCCCAAGCTGCTCAAGCCGCCAAGCACAACGAGACCCGAGGATTGCTCTGCAACCTCCAGGCGGAGTTTGCGCAATTTAGAAACGCGCACCCTGCAACACCTCCGGTCGACCAATCGACCCTACACCAGACGCCTTTCACAGCGGCGGTGATGGCTCAACCTTACCCGCTTGATTTAAAGGTCTCTGGAGAGAAAAGTTATGATGGCCGGACAGACCCCGAGGCTCACGTTAACGACTTCTACAGCAATATGATGCTGAAGGGCGTGTCAGACGCTGTAATGTGTAGGGCTTTTTATTCCACGCTCACCGGCCGGGCGGCGGAATGGTTCCGAACCTTGCAACCGGGCTCGATCGACAAATTTGATAACTTGGCGATCAAGTTCGTGAGGAAGTTTATCACTTCCAAAGTGGTAAGGAAGCCTTATATGTATCTGGAGAAGGCCAAGCAGCTCGAAGGGGAGAGCTTGACCGACTTCCTCATCAAGTGGAAGGCGGCGGTCGGGGAGGTTGAGCCCATGGATGATGCGACCGCCACTCACATGTTACACATCTCTCTCCGGGCGGGCTATTTATATCAAGATTTCATTTTACACCCCCCGGCCACTTATGAGGGGCCCTTCGAAGGGTCACAGATTATGCCAACGCCGGCGAGGCGAACGCCGTAAAGCGCTCGCAGGAGGTCGGGTCTTCGTCCCGTAAACCGGCCGGCCGGGCGGAACACCGATCGGGTGATGACCATCCCCGATCCCGCACCAGGCCTGGTGAGTTTACGGCCTTGAACCGATCCGCAGCAGAGGCCATGCACTACGCTCAGTCCTGCAATCTCATCAAACTCCCCCATCCCGATCGAGACGGCCCCGACAAGAGTAAGCATTGCGCTTACCACCGATGCGCTGGGCATGACACTGAAGAGTGTACCCACTTGCGCCAACTATTAGAGGACTTGCTTAATCTTGGGAAGTTGGACAAGTGTGTGGGGAGGAGAGAAGACCCCAAGAGGAACACCGATCGGAGAGATCAGCGGCGCTCCCATCACCGCTCCGATCGGTCAGGTCAGGACCGAAGAGACGATCGAAGAGATGATCGTCGTGATGACCGACAGGACCCTGACCCTCCCTCTAGCAGCCGACCAGCAGGAAAGCCAACCATCCACGTCATTTTCGGTGGATTGGAGGACGCTTCCCGACCGCGGAGTAATTGCCCGGTCGCCGCAGTAGATTCCCGGGAGACCGGGAAGAGGCAAAAGATGGAGCCCATAACCTTCACCCTGGAAGATCAACCCAGCAGCGGCGACCACGGCATGGAGGCGCTCGTGGTCACGATTGATGTGAAAGGGACGGATGTCCAGAGGGTTATGGTCGACACTGGCAGCAGTGTGAACGTCCTTTATTTGGACGTGTTTGAGAAACTTGGCCTTGACAGGAAAGAGCTGACTCCGGTCGGTGTACCACTATCGGGTTTTACCGGGGCTCTTATTTACCCCGAGGGAAAGATAACGCTCCCAGTTGAGATTGGCACACCTCCAAAGTCGATCAAGACGGAGCTGGAATTTGTTGTGGTCAACCTCCATTGCGTCTACAACATTATCCTGGGCCGACCCGCGATTATGAAGATCGGTGGGATAATTTCCATGGCCCACTTATGCATGAAATTCCCCACCCCTAATGGGGTCGGTGTAGTCCGCGGCGACGTCCAATCCGCCCGGAAGTGTTACACCCGAGCGGTCAACAGACGTGACTCCGGTTCGTCTTCCCGGGTGAACACCATAGCCAAGGAGGAAGCTAAGGATCGGAAGGAACAACCTGAGCCCTCCGAGGAGATAGAAGAAGTTCCCCTATCCGAGGACCGACCGGATAGGAAGATTAAGATTGGCCGGGCCCTCACACCCGAGCTCCGAGCGGAAATCTTGGCCATACTCCGAGAGTATGCCGATATCTTTGCATGGGGGCCTGAAGACATGCCCGGGATCGATCGATCGGTAATTTGTCACAAGCTTGCCATCGATCCCGCAGCAAAGCCGGTCGTGCAAAAGACCAGGCACCTTTCTTTTGATCGCCGCGAGTTTGTCAGAGAAGAAGTTAAGAAGATGGCGGCGATCGAGCACATCCGACCGGTGATCTATCCCGAGTGGGTGGCCAACATTGTCCTTGTTCCTAAGCCCCCAGCTTGGAGGATGTGCATAGACTTCACCGACCTCAATAAGGCCTGTCCGCTCGACCCGTATCCTCTACCGAGTATCCACCAGATGGTCGACGAGACGGCCGGGGCCGAGTTGATGAGCTTCATGGATGCATTCAAGGGCTATCATCAAATCATGATGCACCATGAAGATGAGAGCAAGACAGCCTTCGTGACCCCGGATGGGTTGTATTGTTACCGAGTGATGCCGTTCGGCCTCCGTAACGCAGGAGCGACCTATCAGAGAATGGTCAATATGCTTTTTGCCAATCTGTTGGGCCGAACGATGGAAGCTTACATTGATGATATGCTGGTCAAGAGTCGGGACCGATCCGACCACACTCGGGATCTCCGGGAGTGCTTCCAGATCATGAGGAAGTACCAGTTGCGGCTGAACCCGACCAAGTGTACATTTGCGGTTCAGACCGGCAAGTTCCTCGGCTATATGATGACTAAGAGAGGAATTGAGCCCAACCCGGCCAAGGTAAAAGCGATTCTGGACATGCAACCACCTTCTACCATTCGGGAAGTCCAGCAATTGACCGGTCGGTTGGCAGCTCTCAGCCGATTCCTCTCCAAGTTAGCCGAGCGTGCTCTACCTTTTTTCAAGGTATTGCGGAAAGTTAATGGATTCGTCTGGGACGAAGAGTGCCGAGCGGCTTTTGATGAGCTGAAGGAGTATCTCATGTCACCAATTGTGCTCTCAAAGCCCGAGCTCGGAGAAGAGCTAGACGTATACCTCGCCGTCTCCGATCGTGAAGTAAGTGCAGTATTGTGCCGAACCGATCCGGAAGGGGTCCAGCGACCGGTGTACTATGTAAGCCACGCGCTACATGGTCCCGAGCTCCGGTACTCCCGGTTAGAGAAGGTCGTCTACGCCTTATACATTGCCGCGAAGAAGTTGGCTCCCTATTTCCAGGGTCGAGCGATTCGCGTGTTGACCGATCAGCCGATCGGGCCAGTCCTCCGAACTGCTTTATCATCCGGTCGCCTAGTCAAGTGGGCGTTGATGTTGACCCAGTACGCGATCGAATACCGACCGAGACCAGCTATCAAAGGTCAGGCCCTCGCTGATTTCTTGGTCGAGTGCACCGCCCGGGATACCCGACCCCCCGAGGTTGTGGATCCCGAGGCTGAGTGGTGGTCGTTGGCTACTGACGGGTCGAGTAGCAAGAAAGGGGCAGGAGGAGGAGTGGTGGTCACGAGCCCGGAGGGTTTCAAAGTCTATTTTGCTCTCATGTATCAGTTCCATCCGACCAATAATGAAGCCGAGTACGAAGCCTTTGTTAATGGCTTACAGTGCGCTCGAGACTTGGGGGCTGACTACATTCGAGCTCAAACAGATTCCGCGCTCGTGGTCGGGCAGGTTCTCGGAGATTATGAAGTCAATGGAGAGCGTCTGCAGTTATACCGAGACCTAGCCGTGGAGAAGCTTGCTCAGTTCCGGGGGTATACCGTCCGGCACATACCCCGATTGGATAATGCCGACGCGGACATCTTGTCAAAGTTGGCTCAAGACGCCCCGGAACATATGTCGAAGATAGCACGAATTTTGGTGATCCCGAGACATAGCATCCATCGCCTACCGGTCAATCCGATCCAACCGGTAGATGACAATTGGATCACCGATTTAAAGGATTTCCTCGAGCACGGTCGACTCCCAGACGACCCCCAGCGTGCTCGGAAGGCCAAGCTTAGAGCCCCAAGGTTCCAAGTCTTGGACGGTCGTCTCTACAGGCGATCGTACGGAGGACCTCTTATGCGTTGCTTGACCGCATTTGAGGCCGATCTGGTCATGAAGGAATTACATTCGGGAATTTGTTCTTCACATCAAGGGGGCCGATCATTAGCCCGTCGTATCATGCTGGTCGGGTACTATTGGCCGTTTCTCCAGCTAGACTGTGAAAAGTTAGCTCGGGAATGTGAGACGTGCCAACTGTTTGCCCGAATGCCTGGACGACCGGCAACCTTCTATCAGCCGGTCACGACTGCAATTCCCTTCGCTAGGTGGGGGGTAGACATCTTGGGCCCTTTTCCTCAGCTCTCCGGTCGGAGAAAGTTCGTGATTGTCGCCATCGATTACTTTTCCAAGTGGATAGAAGCCGAGCCCTTAGCCACGACCACATCTCAACAGTGCGCTCGGTTCCTTTGGCGCAATGTGATTTCCCGCTTTGGTGTGCCCGTGCATCTCATCAGCAACAACGGCCGCCAATTTGTAAGCCAGTATTTCTAGAACTTCTTGGCCACGATCGGGACGATTCACGTCCGATCGTCGGTGGCTTACCCGCAGGGTAATGGTTAAGTGGAGAACGTTAACTGGACGATTTTGGAAGGTCTAAAAAAGAAGTTACACTCGACTGGTCGTAGTTGGGCCGATGAGTTGCCATATGTGCTGTGGACTTATCGGACGACCCCGAGGGAAGCTACTTTGGAGACCCCTTTCGCCTTGGTTTATGGAGCAGAAGCCCGACTCCCAACCGATCGAGAGAGAACCTACAATGCGGAAGAGAACGAACATGCGATGGTCGTGGATCTCGACGGGGTCGAGGAAAAAAGAGAGCTAGCCGCTTGGCATATGGCCGAGTATCAGAAGCGAGTCAAGAGTTCGAAGGATGTTCGGGTCAACCCTCGCTATTTCCAAGTGGGAGATTACGTTCTACGACGAAGGGAGGCCAGTAAACCTTTGGAAGGCGGAAAGCTAGCTCAAAACTGGGAAGGGTCGTACGTCATCAGCGCCATCATACGGCCGGGTACATACCGACTGGAGACAACAACCGGTCGACTAATCGAGGGGACTTGGAATTCCGAGCACCTCGTTATGTTTAGGCATTAGCCTATTTTTTGTAATCTTTGAACGAAGTCGGGGCTCGACCTGCGAGTTAGTCCCGGTCGTCATTTGTAATTAAATTTATGGTTGTAAATATTTGTTCAACCGCCTGCGTGCGGAGGGTTTAATGTATATACGATCGGTGATTGCTTGACCGTTTGCATACGGCCGCCTGATCGGTTATTTTCTTTACCTTCATTGCATACAGTTAAATTCATCGTAAAGATACATCGACCGAGCGACCCTATCGACCGGTCAAACGCGCTCCTCCTCGGCGGACATTCGGGTCACGCCATTGATCAGGGAAGCCAGGAGCTCTCAGCATAATTCTCCGATCCACTCAACTTCTTTCCACTATCGCACTCACTAGTGCCTCGAGAGCACAATAGTGTGGGGGCTGGGACAAGGAAGTATCTATAGGCCCGTCGCTCGGAAAAACCCGACCGTGGGGGCTTACCCATTTTCAATTATTTCGTCAAGGCCTGGAGATCGGGTAAACCTGATCGGGTTGGCCAGTATGATGCCGAAATTTCGGATGCACGACCGGGCCTTAAGCGCATAAGGTCGGGCTTCAAACGAATTCGATTGCTGCATGACCGGGCCAAAAGGCCATGAGGTCGAGCAGTTAGAGTCGGCGCGCGTATGGCTAAAAGTTAAAAACGCGAAAAGAAAAACGAACGGTACAAGTTAAATAAAGGATAAGTTTATTGATTGTCGGAAAGAGTGCCCGGTACAAATTCGGGACCGGGCTCCCGATTAAGATCATTACAAAATAACGAAGCCGTAACTACTTCGTCTCCTTCGCTTTGTCCTTCTTAGAAGTACCCGCCTCGCTCGGGGTGGTTCCCGTTGACGTAGTCGGGTTGGCCGTAGTCTCCTTTGAGGCAAAAGGGGAAGGACCGGGATCAGCCAAGTCGGGAGGGAGTGCAGACAGTACGAGTTGGAGGTCGTCTCCTTCGAGAGCTTGCCCCAATCGCTTTTGAGCTTTTTCCAGCATCTTCCTTTGGCCGGCCTTGAAGGCCCACCGACCAAAGGATAGAATTAGATCCTCCCCGACCTGGGTCCGTCGAGCGGCTGTGAGGAAGGCTGAGCCTACTTTGTCATCCTTGAAAGCTGATTGGGCCAGCTCGTCCGGATTCTCCAGTCGGGTTTTCAGGTCCTTGTTTTCCCCGATCGCCCGTTGGGCGACCTTTTCCGCCAGGACCCGGTCCTCCTCACTCTTCTTCAAGGCCTTTTGGACCTTCTCCAGCTCGGCCTGGATGTCCTTCACCTCCTGAAGACGTCGAGCAGCCATCTTCTTGTGACGGTCGGCTTCCTCGGCTAGCATTGCCCGACCTTGAAGAAGTTGAGCCGCTCGGGAGATCTGCAATGGAAAAGATGTTTAGTCAGCTCGACCAGAAGCACTTGCATAAAGTTTAGAAGAAGAAGGTGCTTACCTCGGCCAGGTCGTGGCCAATCCGTTCAACCACTTGAGTTGGGGTCATCTTCCCCAAATCTTCTTTAACTGGCCCGGCATTACTGATTCGGGCCAGTATGGACGACTCGTCCTTATTTCGCCCGGTTGACGGGCTCGGGCTATGCTGTTTCTCGGCGGCGTTTGATACCGCCCACCTCAGTTACGCCCCGCTCCGGCGCTTTTTCTTTGCCCCGGGCGACTTCCACCCGGGTAATCAGTACGTCGCTTGGCTCGACCACAAAGCCCTCGGCCGTCGTAATGGTCGAGGTCCCCAGGGGTCGGGCCACCGGGACTTCCTTTTGCCCGGTTGGCTTCGCCTTCGCTTTCTTCTTATCGCCAAGGGAAATCTTGGCGGGTGGGGGAAGGGAAGTGTCGTCATCTCCGAATTCGGCCATTTCTGCAAAATAGAAAATAAACAGTTAGGTCGGGAAGATAAAGAGCAGTCAGAATATTGAGGGTCGGGGAAAGTAGTTAGCCTCGAACCTTTACCCTTCCTTTTGCCCCGAGCGAGCATCCTTGCAATTGTTACACCCGCCGGCTCGGGTTTGTATTTTTCGTCCAGGTCGTAAACCGGGTCGGGAAGCTGGGCCGCTTCGTAGCACTCGGGCGATTTGAAGATGCGATACTCGTAAATCTCGCTCGAGATCTTGGTCACAGCATCTATGAGGGTCTGGGTCTCGACTGGGATGACTTGCCTTCGAAAATGTTGGCTCCAGACCCTCTCGACCGGGAGGATCCACGGATCATATTTTACCGAAAAGATCCGGTTTTCCACCCCCGGTTGTTCCCGGGCAGCCCCTCAATCGAGCACTTATCTGCTCGGGACTGCGTCATCAGGAATCTAGCCCCGTATGCGGCTGCCAGCACTTTCACTTGGTAGACGAAGTTGAAGAGCTCCATGGTGCAGGCTAAGTTGTGCCGACTACAAATTTGGGGGAAGCACGCAATCATCCGATGTGCGTTCGGGCAAATTTGACCGGGTACGACCTGGTAGTAACCCAGGAATGCGGTGAGGAGGCTAGAGAAGGGGAACAAGATCGGGGCCATTAACGAATCGTAATGCATCCCGATCCACTTCCCCCGGTGCCGCTCGATGATATTCCCGAGCTGCCTGCTGGTGTCAAATTCGACTCGACCGGCAAGAGTTGCTGCGATTCTGCTTGCTTCCCCTTTCGTCAGCAAGCTCATCTGGCCTTCGACGCTCTCGCTGTTGAGGAACTCAAACCCGTTCCCGCTTGGCGTCGCCGGCCCGGCCGGGTCCTCCTCGACCGTTTCCGTTTCGTTTGCCCGGTGTCCCACCTCGGGCTCAGCTTGAGGGTAATCCCCTATTACCCTCGTAGGCGTTTCCCTAACGCCTGCATCCGGGGAATTTCGTCCGCTCGTGGACGTCTCATCGCTTCCCGACCCGCTGGAGCTCGACCTTAATGTCCCCGACGAGCTCGATGACCTTTCTGGCTCGGGGGCTCGGTCGGGTATGTGCTGTGGTCGTTGCTCGACCTCTGGAGAGTAAGACATGATGTCCACCTCCTCGCTGCTCTGCTCGATCGTGTTGTCGTAGTCTGCGACTGAAGCGTTCTGGCTGTCCGAATTCGACATATTTTTCTACCTAAAGGTCGGTCGGGGTTAGTACAGGGTTCGGGAATTTAGATCGGAGTTAGTTCTACCCTACTCCTACGCAAAGTTAAGAACGAAGAAAAAGATAAGGAATTAAGAGCTTACCGGTTGATGATGCTTGGAAGAAAACTTGAAGCTTGGTTTGCTCGATTGGTTCGCTAAACTGCTGCTCGGGACTCTCTAAGGGTACCGATTGCTTCAGTGGATTGAGGAAAGTTCAAATGAAGGCCTCAAGGGCCTATTTATAGGAGAGCATTTAGGCGGGAAAACGAATCCACTTGCGTGACACGACCCGCACTGATTCCGAGGCAACCGTTGCAATCGCCGAGGCCGGCAGTGGCCGACACGTGGCGAGGGAAGGAATGACAGCTGGCCGGTCGGTTTGATGGCCGACGTTTGGGCTTCTTCATCCCGTCCCGTTTTCTCCCGGACGGTCAAAAAGGCCCGGGCTGGGGGGCTTTTGGTAGGGAATATCCCGACCGCCATAGCTCCGCCACGACCGAGGTGCCTTTGTCTTTGTCTTTTTGTCTTTGCAGGTAGCAGGTCGGGCTTTTTATGAAGAACCCGGTCGGGAAGCGACCGGGAATTGCCCGAGCGATAGTGTCGACCACCGAGCGGTAGCCCTTTGGCGAGGGAGCTGATAAAGGACACATGGCGGCTCTCTGTGGCGACAGATAGGGCACCCGGGAGGATGACACGTGGTGGCTACGTGGAGAGCATGCCGAACGACTGGATTTGTGTTTCCGGCGCAGCGGCTATAAATACCCACAGTAGCTACAGTGTAAGGGACTTTTGGACGATCGATAGGTTGTTACTAGAGAATCCCGACCGCAGTCAGTCGGCACTCAGTGTAACCAAGTAGATTGTACTTAGGGCCTTTACCGTGATCAATAAAGAAATTTACTTGCTTTAATTGATCTCGGGTTCGTTTTATTACTGCTTACGTAGAATTAGCAGTATCAAGTATATAACTCAGGGGTAAAAAGTGCCATTTTCCCTTTTAGAAAATATGTTTTACTCATCTTGTGAGCTACACTAGATCACCAAAGTATAAAATTGAGAAAAATCATTATAGTTGAGGACCATTTTAGGTATTAATTCAATAATTATAAGTGGTGGAGGATGTAGTAGTGGTGATGGTGGTGGGGTTATGGCAAATTATGTTGTGGAACCGTGTCCACCTTGCAAGGTGGACACGATTCCCAAACTGTTCATAATTATGAATATATAGTTTAAAAATTATGAACATATAGTTCTATAATTATGAATATAGAGTTGTAAACGTAATTATAAACATATAGTTCTGTAATTATGAATATTGAGATTCAATAATTGTTAATATGAAGTTCAAAAATTATAAATGTATAGCTTTATAGCTTAGTAATTATGAACATAGAACCGTATCCACCTTGCAAGGTGGACACAATCCCACATCATAACGATTGGTGTGGTGATAGTTGATAGTACTAATTCGTACCGTAGAGATGTATGTATATGCGTATGTATAAGCATAAAGAAGAATCAACACAAGAAATAGGAGAAATTGGCTTCTTTTACTAAACTGGTTTGTTGTTGTTTGTCTCTGCATTTTGAGAGAAAGGGGAGAAGAGGGAGAGAGAGAGCCGAGAGATGGGGAAGGGAGGAAATGGGCCTCCCCCTTCCCAAAGGGCTCCAGGCCCTTTTAAAGGCCCACCGAGGCGGCGGGTTTGACCCATCTCGGGTTTGACCCTGACCCGACTGCGAGCGATGGCACGGACCCGGGGTATATACCTTATCAAAAGCCCCCACAGCCCGTGCCCTGACGACGAGCATCGAGGAAGGGTTCGGGCTGGAAAAACGAGCTACACGGTCCGTGACATATGCCGGTTGTCTCGTTAAAAACCTTAGGCTAACAAAAAACCCAGTGGGAAAAACTTTAGCCAAAGGAAAAAAGAGTGCAACGCTCAGACATAGTCCGGTGGACCGAAAGGGAGCACCCGACCCAGTGGTCGAGCTCGCAACGCAACTTGCGAAAGGCCGAGCCCAGCCGGTTCGCGACTGGATTGCCGGGCACGACTGGGTTGTCGATTCGACTGCGACCTGGAGATCTACTAACCAACTATGGGGTTGGATCCGCTTGTGACCGAGGGACCGGATTCATTCGGGCGAAACGTTATTTGGGCGAAGCGAACGCGATTCGACCGTTTCGACCGACGAACGTGCTACTCGGGCAAACTGAAACGCAGACGAGCTGCTCGGGCCAACGCAGCCCCCACTCCCGCAGGTGCAAGAACCGTCAGCACAAAGGAGTGGATACGACGGGTTACCGTCCGGGAAACGACATCGCGGTCGGGAAGTGCCTCGACCGGGTCCGCAATGTGAGTGCACCCGGCTATAACTACAGCGCCGACGATCGGGCACAACACCGCTAACGAGCGGTACACACACGTTGCTAAAAAAAAGCGGTAAAGCATCACACAAAGATAGTAAACACATCGCTAAAAGCGGCATCGCCAAGAGGCGGTAAACACATCGCACGGCATCGCCTAAAAGCGGAAACAACATCGCTAAAACGCGGCATCGCTAAGAGGCGGAACAAGCACATCGCGCGGCATCGCCTAAAAGCGGAAACAACATCGCTAAAACGCGGCATCGCTAAGAGGCGGACAAGTGCATCGCTCGGCATCGCCTAAAAGCGGAAATATCATCGCTAAAACGCGGCATCGCTAAGAGGCGGACAAGCGCATCGCTCGGCATCGCCTAAAAGCGGAAATATCATCGCTAAAACGCGGCATCGCTAAGAGGCGGAACAAGCACATCGCTCGACATCGCCTAAAAGCGGAAATATCATCGCTAAAACGCGGCATCGCTAAGAGGCGGAACAAGCACATCGCTCGGCATCGCCTAAAAGCGGAAACATCGCTAAAACGCGGCATCGCTAAGAGGCGGAACAAGCACATCGCTCGGCATCGCCTAAAAGCGGAAACATCGCTAAAAAGCGGCTCCGCTAAAAGGTGGAACAAGCATATCGCTCGGCATCGCCTAAAAGCGGAAACAACATCGCTAAAACGCGGCATCGCTAAGAAGCGGTATCAACCGGTATAACCGGACTCATAGACCCGGTGGTGGCAATGCCAACCTAACCGGTCATAGAGTGCCATAACCGGACTCATAGACCCGGTGGTGGCAATGCCAACCTAACCGGTCATAGAGTGCCAGTGGTGGCGAGGCCAACCTAACTGGTCTTTAGAAACACCGGAGGCGGCAGTGCCAACCTACTCGGTCTAACAAGGCGCGTGGCTCACTTCCCCTTCTCGTCGGAGGTGGCAGTGCCGACCTACTCGAGGTGGGAAAGCGCGTTGGACGACCGGGCTAATAGCCTCCAGGCGACCCCCATGCCAGCATCGCCTTACCCGGGCAGACGGGTTGAACCAGCCGCTCTAGGCCGACCAGGCGCATGGCCTCGGGCGACCCACATATCATATGTTATCCGAGCAGACGATTCGACCCGGCCTATCCTGCCCAGCCCCCCACTGTCGGACGTACTTAAGTATAAGGGCGTGTGACAGTGAAACTAGCGGCCGGGCGAACTTAGGGCGCGGTCTTCGGTCTTCGGGTGGGCCGTTTAGGACGGGATATTCCCGACCTTGGGCCCAAACTGCAGTTCCCGACTCGTGGGCCTTGGAACCTTTCTTAGCCTTAGGCTTGCTTCAACTGCTGCTTGGCCGTCACGATCGGGGGTTTCCCGAGTGCCAGCCCGAACCGATCCGGAAGGGGTCCAGCGACCGGTATACTATGTAAGCCACGCGCTACATGGTCCCGAGCTCCGGTACTCCCGGCTAGAGAAGGTCGTCTACGCCTTATACATTGCCGCGAAGAAGTTGGCTCCCTACTTCCAAGGTCGAGCAATTCGCGTGTTGACCGATCAGCCGATCGGGCCAGTCCTCCGAACCGCTTCATCATCCGGCCGCCTAGTCAAGTGGGCGTTAATGTTGACCCTCACCCCGGACGGGCTGTATTGTTACCGAGTGATGCCATTCGGCCTCCGGAACGCAGGAGCGACCTACCAGAGGATGGTCAACATGCTCTTTGCCGATCTACTGGGCCGAACGATGGAAGCTTACATCGATGACATGCTGGTCAAGAGTCGGGACCGATCCGACCACACTCGGGACCTCCGGGAGTGCTTCCAGATCATGAGGAAGTACCAGTTGCGGCTGAACCCGACCAAGTGCACATTCGCGGTTCAGACCGGCAAGTTCCTCGGTTATATGATGACCAAGAGGGGAATTGAGCCCAACCCGGCCAAAGTAAAAGCGATGCATCGAGGAAGGGTTCGGGCTGGAAAAACGAGCTACACGGTCCGTGACATATGCCGGTTGTCTCGTTAAAAACCTTAGGCTAACAAAAAACCCAGTGGGAAAAACTTTAGCCAAAGGAAAAAAGAGTGCAACGCTCAGACATAGTCCGGTGGACCGAAAGGGAGCACCCGACCCAGTGGTCGAGCTCGCAACGCAACTTGCGAAAGGCCGAGCCCAGCCGGTTCGCGACTGGATTGCCAGGCACGACTGGGTTGTCGATTCGACTGCGACCTGGAGATCTACTAACCAACTATGGGGTTGGATCCGCTTGTGACCGAGGGACCGGATTCATTCGGGCGAAACGTTATTTGGGCGAAGCGAACGCGATTCGACCGTTTCGACCGACGAACGTGCTACTCGGGCAAACTGAAACGCAGACGAGCTGCTCGGGCCAGCGCAGCCCCCACTCCCGCAGGTGCAAGAACCGACACGTGGCGAGGAGGGGAATGACAGCTGGCCGGTCGGTTTAGTGGCCGACGGTTGGGCTTCTTCATCCCGTCCCGTTTTTTCCCGGACGATAAAAAAGGCCCGGGCTGGGGGGCTCTTGGTAGGAAATATCCCGACCGACATAGCTTCACCACGACCGAGATGCCTTTGTCCTTTTCTCTTTGTCTTTGCAGGTAGAAGGTCGGGCTCCTTGTGAAGAACCCGGTCGGGGTCCGACCGGGAGTTACCCGAACGATGATGTCAACCACCGAGCGGTAGCCCTTTGGCGAGAGAGCTGATGGAGGACACGTGGCGGCTCTCTACATCGACAGGCAGGGCACCCGGGAGGATGACACGTGGTGGCTACGTGGAGGACATGCCGAACGGCTGGAGTCCTGTCCCCGGCATAGCGGCTATAAATACCCACAGTAGCTACAGTGGAGGGACATCGAATACCGACCGAGACCGGCTATTAAAGGTCAAGCTCTTGCTGACTTCTTGGTCGAGTGCACCGCCCGGGATACCCGGTCTCCTGAGGTTGCGGATCCCGAGGCTGAGTGGTGCTCGCTGGCTACAGATGGGTCAAGTAGCAAGAAAGGCGCAGGAGGAGGAGTGGTGGTCACAAGCCCGGAAGGATTCAAGGTCTATTTTGCTCTCATGTACCAGTTCCACCCGACCAACAACGAAGCCGAGTACGAAGCGTTCGTTAACGGCTTACAGTGCGCTCGGGATTTGGGGGCTGAATACATCCGAGCTCAGACAGATTCCGCGCTCGTGGTCGGGCAAGTTCTCGGGGATTATGAAGTCAATGGAGAGCGTCTGCAGCTTTACCGAGATCTTGCCATGGAGAAGCTTGCTCAGTTCCGGGGGTATACCGTCCGACACATACCCCGATTGGATAATGCCGACGCAGATATTTTATCTAAATTGGCTCAAGATGCCCCGGAACACATGTCGAAGATAGCTCGGATTTTGGTGATCCCGAGACACAGTATTCATCGTCTACCGGTCAATCCAATCCAACCGGTAGAAGACAATTGGATCACCGATCTGAAGGAGTACCTCGAGCATGGTCGCCTCCCAGACGACCCACAGCGTGCTCGGAAGGCCAAGCTTAGAGCCCCAAGGTTCCAAGTTTTGGACGGTCGTCTCTACAGGCGATCGTATGGAGGCCATCTGATGCGTTGCTTGACCGCATTTGAGGCCGATATAGTCATGAAGGAACTGCACTCGGGAATTTGCTCTTCACATCAAGGAGGCCGATCCCTGGCCCGTCGTATCATGCTGATCGGGTACTATTGGCCGTCCCTCCAGCTGGACTGTGAAAAGTTAGCTCGGGAATGTGAGACGTGCCAACTGTTCGCCCGGATGCCTGGACGACCGGCAACCTTCTATCAGCCAGTCACGACCGCAATTCCTTTCGCTAGATGGGGGGTAGACATATTGGGCCCCTTCCCTCAGCTTTCCGGTTGGAGAAAATTTGTGATCGTCGCCATCGATTACTTCTCCAAGTGGATAGAAGCCGAGCCTTTAGCCACGATCACCTCTCAGCAATGTGCTCGTTTCATTTGGCGAAATGTGATTTCCCGCTTTGGAGTGCCCGTGCATCTCATCAGCGACAACGGCCGCCAATTCGTAAGCCAGTATTTCCAGAACTTTTTGGCCACGATCGGGACAACTCACGTTCGGTCGTCGGTGGCTTACCCGCAGGGAAACGGTCAAGTAGAGAACGCGAACCAGACGATTTTGGAAGGTCTGAAAAAGAAGTTACACTCGGCCGGTCGTAGTTGGGCCGATGAGTTGCCATATGTCTTATGGACTTATCGGACGACCCCGAGGGCAGCTACTTTGGAGACCCCTTTCGCCCTGGTTTATGGAGCTGAAGCCCGACTCCCGATCGAGGCTTGGATCCCGACCGATTGAGAGAGAACCTACAATGCGGAGGAAAACGAACATGCGATGGCTGTGGATCTCGATGCGGTCGAGGAAAAACGAGAGCTAGCCGCTCGGCGCATGGCCGAATACCAGAAGCGTGTTAAGAGTTCTAAAGACGTTCGGGTTCACCCTCGTTATTTTCAGGTTGGAGATTACGTTCTACGACGAAGGGAGGCCAGCCAACCTTTAGAGGGCGGAAAGCTAGCTCAGAACTGGGAAGGGCCGTACATCGTTAGCGCGGTTATACGGCCGGGTACGTACCGGCTGGAGACGACAACCGGTCGGGTAATCGAGGGGACTTGGAATTCCGAGCACCTCGTTATGTTTAGGCATTAAGCCTATTTTTTGTAATCTTTTGACGAAGTGGGGGCTTGACCTGCGAGTAGGTCCCGGTCGTCGGTTGTAATTAAGCTTTATGGTTGTAAATATTTGTTTGACCGCCTG
The DNA here is from genome assembly GCF_001879475.1 of Ipomoea nil. Classification (NCBI taxonomy): domain Eukaryota; kingdom Viridiplantae; phylum Streptophyta; class Magnoliopsida; order Solanales; family Convolvulaceae; genus Ipomoea; species Ipomoea nil. Next base: position 2,156,135 of record NW_017619597.1, read on the forward strand.
CGAGCGGGAAGGTTTTAATGTATATACGATCGGTGATTGTTCGACCGCTTGCATGCGGCGGCCCGGTCGGTTATTTTCTTTACCTTCAGTGCACGCAGTTCAATTTATCAAGCTACACCGACCGGGCGAATTTATCGACCGGTCAGATGCGCTCCACATCGGCGGACATTCGAGTCACGCCACCGGTCGGGGAAGCCAGGAGCACACAGCATAATTCCCCGATCTGATCACTTCTTGTCCACTATTGCGCTCACTCGTGCCATGAGAGCACAATAGTGTGGGGGCTGGGATGAAGGAAGTATTTACAGGCCCGGGCTGGGGGGGCTCTTGGTAGGAAATATCCCGACCGACATAGCTTCACCACGACCGAGATGCCTTTGTCCTTTTCTCTTTGTCTTTGCAGGTAGAAGGTCGGGCTCCTTGTGAAGAACTCGGTCGGGGTCCGACCGGGAGTTGCCCGAACGATGATGTCAACCACCGAGCGGTAGCCCTTTGGCGAGAGAGCTGATGGAGGACACATGGCGGCTCTCTACATCGACAGGCAGGGCACCCGGGAGGATGACACGTGGTGGCTACGTGGAGGACATGCCGAACGGCTGGAGTCCTGTCCCCGGCATAGCGGCTATAAATACCCACAGTAGCTACAGTGGAGGGACCTTTGGGACGATCGATAGGTTGTTGTTAGAGAATCCCGACCGCAGTCAGTCGGTACTCAGAGCAACCAAGTAGATTGTACTTAGGGCCTTTACCGTGATCAATAAAGACATTTACTTGCTTTAATTGGTCTCGAGTTACTTCATATTGCTTACGTATAATTAGCAGTATCAATAGTGATAATAATATAGAAACTAGCTTAAAGAGAAAGACTAAAATATCTTCCGATTAAAATGAAGATTTTTTTTTTTTAATTTTATTTTGTTTGAATACTAAATATAGAAAAATTTAAATAATAATTTTTTTTTGGAATAAAAAGATGTTTAAAGACCAATTACCCTGTAATGTGATGACATCCCGGTTACTCATTTAAGTGAATGGTCAAAGGTCGAACCTAACCTCCATAGTGATAACATAGAATTTTTGAGTTAAAAATATTTGAAAAACAATAGAACAGATACTACCAATAAGTATAGAATATATACTACCTTGAGTTTCAAAAAAAAGATGTTTAAAGAATAATTTTAAAAAGTTGTTTTTCTAGTTTCCAAACAATTTTGTTTCCAAAAGTCGCATATAAACAATAAACCTGTGGGTTATTCTTGCCTTCTTCTTCACTGGTATATCGTCAGCTATAAATAAGCCCAGCCTTTCTGTGACCGAACGCGGAATCAATAAAATCCAAACCCCAAATTCTCGCTCAATTTCTCACCAGAGTGAGTCCAAGGCAGCCTAGCCTGAGAATGGCGGCGAAGGGGAAGAGCATCCGATTGCCGCCGAGGAAAACGGCGTTGTCGTGGGCGACGGTGTTCACCGCGCTCATAATGGTTGCCTTTTTCGTTTTAATTATCCTCGCTTTGGGGGTTATCTCGACGTCCAGAGAGTCCCCGAGAGCGCACGATCTCACCACAATCGCGCGCACCGCGACGGAGAGGTACTTGACTACTTCTACTATTATACTCATGAAATTCGACTCTGATCTAATTGTTTTTGTTGGGAATCGTTGGGTGCAGGGAAGATGATGGCGATAAAGGAGATAGGTGGGTTGAAGTGGTTTCCTGGGAGCCTAGAGCCTTTATCTATCATAATTTCTTGGTACATTCTTACTTTTTTTTTTTTTTTTGGTTTAAATTTAATGAATATGTGTTGCTGTGTTTATATTAATTTGGGCTGTTAGTTGTTATGACATTACACTTTAGGTGTTAACAACGTTATACCAATCCTTCCTTCAAAACTATTACATTTTCCATATAAGTAATAAACAGTTTAGTATTACAAGTATTATATTTGCTAGTAAAGAACTTCAAGTTTTTGGCCATTGAATAAGAGAGGGAGATGGGAAGAGGTAGAGAACTGAGTACAGAGGAATGGGTTAAGTGGCTAAATAAAAAAGGTTAAAAGTTGATGAATTTTGGGGAGTTAACTCCATTTTGCTCTAATTTTATTTGGAAATCTGTTTAGGAATTATCTTTGGATTTTCTTAATTTGATAGCTTGATTGTTGCTAGTACAAGTTTAAGTTTATATATTTTCAAATTTTCATTTCTAATGCATACCATTTTGTTATTTTCTTTGACAGTCAAAGAATGAATGTGAATATTTAATTAGCCTTGCCAAGCCCAGTATGAGAAAGTCAACGGTTGTTGACGACGAAACTGGCAAGAGCAAAGATAGCAGGTGAGCATCCCTGAACACTTGTGCAAACATGTGTGTTTAAGTTACACTTAGGCGATGTTTGGAAACTAGGAAAATAACTTCTGGAAAATGTTTTCTGAAAAATGGGTTATTTTCCAGAAAACATTTTCATTTCTAGTGTTTAGTTACATTCCAGAAAACTGTCTTGGTGAGTTTGGTTTATTTTTCGGAAAATGAGCAGAAAATGAAAGGGTCAAATACCCTAAACTATATCCGGTCAACTCCGAAGACAAAACCGGCGTCGCCGGTCGCCTTCTATCTCGCTGCCCAGGAGCTTTTTCTCTGCCTGGAAAATGACTTCTCCCAAAAAGAGAGGAGTCATTTACCACAAAATTGGCTTTGTTTTCCTTTGATTGGAAATCAATTTCCATTGACTTTAGTATTTTCCCCCTTGCCAAACACTAGAATCATTTCCCAGGTTTCCAAACACACCCTTAGGCGATGTTTCTTTTGGGCTTACTATTTCCCTCTTCCTGTCAGGGTGCGGACAAGCACGGGAACATTTCTAACCAGAGGAGGTGATCAAATAATCAGTAACATCGAAGAAAGAATTTCACATTTCACTCACATACCTGTAGGTAAGCAGTTTGACAAAAGCATGGTAACTATTTGAATGTGAATAATGTTTTGTATGTTTTGGTGGCCGAGCAACTTAGCCTTCCAAGTTAATAATCTGCTTTTGAACTTTGAAGAGTAATTCTGAATCAAACCCATACGATATTTTGAATGAAATTCATATGATGTCTCCAGAGCTCAGTAAGAGTTGAAACTACCTTACCTTAATGGCATTATTATGTGACAGTGCTTCTCTTGAGCATCCCTAATTTCTACGATGGCCATGAACTTGAAATGTAAAAATTGTCTCTTGTGCTTATGCAGAGAATGGTGAAGGCCTTCAAGTTCTCCACTATGAAGTGGGCCAGAAGTATGAACCCCACTATGATTACTTTGATGATGAGTTTAATGTTAAGAATGGGGGTCAACGAGTGGCCACACTTCTCATGTACCTGTAAGCAAATTTTCTTGCACGCCATATATATTCAATTTTGGATAGGATTTTCTAATCCTCCCTTTCCTTATTCAAAAACTCTACAGGTCTGACGTTGAAGAAGGAGGAGAAACAGTTTTCCCTGACGCCATGGGTAACGTTAGTGCCGTCCCTTGGTGGGATGAGCTATCCGAATGTGGAAAACGCGGATTGTCTATAAAACCAAAAATGGGCGATGCATTGCTTTTCTGGAGCATGAAACCAGACGCAAGTCCAGATCTATCTAGTTTGCATGGTGAGTAACCGAGAACAAAACCGTGGGTTATTGACACACTTAAGTCTTGTAAATGTAGTAGTTCTGTCAAGTTGACGTGCACTTGATTGGATCAATTAACGATATATGATTCTCATATCTTTTGACAGGTGGTTGCCCCGTTATAAAGGGTAACAAATGGTCATCTACAAAATGGATGCGCTTGCACAAGTTTGATACATAAACTGTGCAAACGGTAAAATCCATTAACCAGACTACCACCGCGAATATTGTGGATGGAAACCGTGCATGTTAGCGTAATATGGTTACTGTGTTTACATTTTGACAGGTAGGGAATATGGTTTTGGATGAACTCAGTTTCTGTGCTGGAAACTGGGTATCAAGAGAGCCTTCTTCTCAACTCCTTTCATGGCTTCAAGTCTCTGACAATCTTATAGCTACAGAAAACCGGCAAATAGGGTAGGAGATAGAAACAGAAAGACCAAACTTAAAGCATACATATAGTGTACAATTTTTACTATGTTTTCCAGGGTAGCCCGTTCATGTTGTCATTCAAAGCATAAATTGTACAGTTTTTAGTATGTTTTTCTGTTTTTGGTGATGCATCTGTCTTTCTTGCTTTTCCAAATGGGTTGGGTAGTATGCGGTCCTGATGGCATCGAACCAAACTAATTTCTTGTAAAGACACGGCGTCACCTCGCTTTGTAGCAGCTCCGGCCCGCATCAACATGTTGCCTTAACAGCTATTTTCACTATATTGCTTGAGCCTACCTGTTACTCTCAGGCGGTCAAATTTCTTGAGTGGCGTGATGCAATGGACGCAGAGTTCAATGCCTTGGTCCATAATCATACGTGGCATCTCGTTCCATCTCAACAAGGTATGAATGTTGTTGGTTGCAAATGAATTTTCAGAACCAAACGGAAGGCCGATGGTTCAATAGATCGTCATAAAGCAAGGTTAGTAGCCAATGGTTTTAATCAGGTTGCTGGAGAGGATTTTTTTGAGACCTTTAGTCATGTGGTTAAGCCCACTACGGTTCGTCTTCTCTTATTTTTAGCTATATGTCGTGGGTGGTCTATTCGCCAGTTGGATATTCACAACGCCTTTTTAAATGGCGAGCTAGCTGAAACTGTTTACATGCGACAACCACCTAGTTATGAGGATAAGTCGTTACCTAATCATGTATGTTTGCTTAAAAAAATCTCTATACGGTCACGTGCATGGTCACAAGGCTACATGATTTTCTTGTCTCTGTGGGCTTCTCGCCTTCTAAGACAGATGTGTCTCTTTTTATCTGTTCTCGTGACAATATTCGTCTTTATTTCTTGGTGTATGTTGATGACATTTTGATTATGAGTTCTGACTTAGATCGTGTTACTGCTCTTATTGATAAATTAGCATTTGAATTAAAGGTTCGTGATATGGGTGTGCCTTCTTTCTTCTTGGGAATAGAAACTGTCCCGTTATCTGGCGGTATGCTTTTATCCCAACAACGGTACATGAAGGATATTCTCAAACGTGCTGGCATGGTGGATTGCAAGCCAGTAATCACGCCTGTCTCTTCTATGAAAATCACTGACGACGTAGTTGTTCCCTATGCTGATCCAACACAATACAGGAGTCTTGCTGGTGCTCTTCAGTATCTTACGGTAACTCGTCCGGATCTAACTTATGTTGTTAATCTATTGTGTCAACATATGCATGCTCCCACTACTACAGACTGGGCCTCTCTAAAGAGAGTCCTGCGGTATGTCAAAGGCACCCTGAATCTTGGCCTGCGTGTTTCTCGGTCTACATCTATGGATATTCACGCCTATTCTGACTCAGATTGGGCTGGCGATCCGAATGACTGCAAATCTACTAGTGGCTTTGTTGTGTTCTTGGGCAGTAATCTTATATCTTGGGTTTGTCGGAAGTAACGGACTGTGGCACGTTCTTCGACTGAAGCAGAATACAACGGACTCGCTGATGTATCTGCAGAAGTTACATGGCTCGTTTCTCTGTTACATGAAATTGGCATCCCACCTGCATCTCCTCCTCGACTACGGTGTGATAATTTAGGAGCTACTTATTTATGTGTCAATCCAGTGTCTCATGCCCGCACGAAGCACATTGAGATTGACTATCATTTTGTTCGCGATTAAGTAGCCAAAAAGGAGTTAGAAGTGCACTTTATTTCAACCAATGATCAACTAGCGGATATTTTCACAATGTCTCTGTCGTCTCTTCGTTTTAACTCTCTATGTGACAAGTTCAATGTTTTGGCTAGCCAACCTTGTGCTTGAGAGGGAGTATTAGGACTATATTATTCATATCAGTATCAGTATTAGGACTATATTATTCATATTTGACTAGGACTATATTATTCGTGTTAGACTAGAATTCTATCTAGCATTTCTATATATTCGTTCTCTGTACTCTCAGACATTATTATTGAATACAACACAATTATATTCTCAGGTAGGGCTTCTTTTTTCTTGAAAAATCTTGGATTGGTTGATGAAATGACTGTTTTACCCCATCACAGACCAAGCTCTCATAGAGAATAATTTTGTTGTCCGTTACAGATTGTCCCTTATGGATAAGGATGGAATCAGAGCGAGGACAAAAGTAAAACACTTCAAAATGGAATAAAAAAATATTAATGAGAAAATATAAAACGTAATTAATTAAATAAAATAATTCAAACAGAAAACACAATTAAACACATTATTAATTGTGCACCATTTTTATTGATAAATACTTTTCTTTGAATACGATTAGACTTGGCAATTCGTGAATACGGGTCCTTTAACGGGTCGACACGATAATGACACGGACACGATAAGGCTAGACACAGACACGACACGTTATGGTTAACGGGTTCAAATTTTTAACACGAACACGATTTGTTAACGGGTTGACAAGATAGACACGTTTTGTTAACAGGTTTCAAGTTGTGTCAACACGAAACTTGTTTAAACCTGCAATTTCTATTAATATATATATATATATATATATATATATATATATATATATTTTAAAAAAAACTAAAATTTAAAGTTAAGTTATATAAACAAAAAATAAAACCTACAATTCAATCTATCAAACAAACTAAAATATATTCAATTCATAACATTCATAAAATGATAAAATAACATAAAAAAAACACAATTAAAGGAGTATATACTAGTTTTTAGAATAAAATTGTACACAACAGAAATTCAAATTTCAAATTGTTAAGCATAAACAATTGGTGTAGGATCTTGGTCTAATGTAGTAAATTCATCCTTAGTCATGTTCATAATATCTTTTGTAATCTCATTCATGAGAATGATTCTTACCTAAATGACAATAGTTCTTAGCGAGTTATAAACAGGTTTGTGTAAACGGGTTAACACGATAATATTAACGGGTTAAATGAGTTCTTAATAGGTTTAACGGGTTGACCCGTTAAGACATGAAACATAACGGGTTCTTAACAGGCCAACCCGTTAACAACCCGGAACACGTTTAGGCTAAACACTAACCAGTTATTTTCGTGTCCAGTTTCATGTCGTGTTAACGGGTCGTGTCTATAATTGTCAGGTCTAAATACGATGACATACAATAAAACAATGTTAAACTAATTTAACTAGATTTTTTTAAAAATATTTTCAAATCACCAAACATATTTTATATTAATTAGTTTATTGTAGAATACTAATGTAGAATATACGAACGGTCTACTTTATTGTATACGGTCCTAAGTCGGTTTCGGGTTCGGATCATGTGCCTAGTCTGCTTGTGGTTTAAGTCTTTGGGCTCGAATTACGTGATAGTGGGTCAGAAGTCACCGAGCTAAAGATCAGTTAGTAGAGAATGTCAAAAGTCTCTCTCTCAGTAATAAATGCGGTATTTATAGTCATATGTAGGGAACAGGTTCCGGCCCTACGGCATGAAGAGCACGTGGAGCCCATGCACGAGCTCGAATCGGGGTCCCGAGAGGCTCATACACGTGCCTTAATGTTTATGCGAGTAAACATCATATTGTTGAGTCCAGGGGTCGGTAGCTCGTCCCCGACCTAAATAGGTCGGGTGTGCGCCGAGTCCTGATGGGCCTATGTGCCGCGGTAATTATAACTGCTCGGTAGGGATGACAATTCTACCCGCACCCAACGGGTTACCCGCATCCCCGCCCCAATGGGTAATAGTATAATCTCTACTTCAACTATGTGTAAAATAATAAAACCTTATTTTCTCTTAAGTCTTATCCCAATAAAATAAAATAGATAACAAAACCTTCTTTTCTCTTATCCCAATAAAATAGGCTTCTCTGATCTCTAGGCTCTAGCTTACATACATCAAATAGATAGAAGAAATCAGGCTTCTTTCATTCACTGTTTCCAATTTTCACTTTTCATTTGATAGCTTACAAAACAAGCCAAAATGATGAAGGGTATGAAACATCAAAAATAGTGTAGAAATTAACAAAGCAAGAAGAAGATCGAACGTTGAAGAAGAACAAATATTCAGAAAGAATAAAAGATCTCCAGGTTAGCTAGTACAAAAAAATGACACTTTTTTTCTCCTAATTTGATTTATCTGTTCTTGTGGCTTCTCTTTCATTTTTTTAGTTCCATTTTTAGTTCTTGGCCTGTTAGCATAATATGGTTACTGTGTTTACATTTTGACAGGTAGGGAAATATGGTTTTGGATGAACTCAGTTTCTGTGCTGGAAACTGGGTGTCAAGAGAGCCTTCTTCTCAACTCCTTTCATGGCTTCAAGTTTCTGACAATCTTATAGCTACAGAAAACCGGCAAATTGGGTAGGAGTTAGAAACAGAAAGACCAAACTTAAAGCATACATATAGTGTACAATTTTTACTATGTTTTCCAGGGAGCCCTTTCATGTTGTCATTCAAAGCATAAACTATACAATATTTAGTATGTTTTGTTGGAAAAATTAGCTTAAAATGGCATAAAATGGCATATTAAGTGGCTATTTTGTGGTACAATTATCAGTGGGGTCCACTTCCGATTTGGGTCGGGTCAAAGTGGATTCGGATTCTTCGTAGTAAGACGAAGAGATTGATATATTGTACGCTCAAAACAGATAATGAGTGAATGAGATATTGATTCTCAAAGTAGACCCATTTGAGTTGGGAAATGAAGGGAAAATAGTGGACTTTGTGCCACATTGGTTTGGAAACAAGATTTGCCCCCCTTATATACATGAGCTCTTTTGAAGCTTGTAGAATTGTATAGCATAGAGGCTCTCTCGCGCGGGGAGGGGGGTGCAAATCAAAATCCAACTAGAAGAGATCGAAAAGGCTTGAAATCAAGCCCGAGCTCGCGTGCACCGGCACCTGCGGGCACGAATGTCGTCCGGAAATTGGCTGGCCTAGCGGGTATAGTCACTTGGTTCGGCTGGAACCGAACCGAAAGCACCTACTCTTGTGCTACAGAGGAGCAAGAGAGGTTGTGGTGCATCGAGAGCACAACTCTCGTGCATCTGTGACCTACTCTCGTGTTACAGAGGAGCAAGAGAGGCTGTGGTGCACCGAGAGCACAACTCTCGTGCATCTGTGACCACGAGAGTGGTGCACTCTCGGGTTGCACCACAGCGCGCACGAGAGATGCACTCTCGTGTTGCCTGGTCCGTGTGCTCTCGTGTGAACCTGCACCCCAACGGTCTGAAACCCGAAAGTTCAGCCTGTTGTACTGATTAAACTCATCTGTTTCGGAATTAATACTGTTTTAATTCCAATTTTAAATTCTGAGTTTAATCCTACTTAGTGGGTGACCGTTACAGGTGTTATACAATTGGTTTAATACCAATTAAAGGCCATGTTGAATGCTATCCCTTCCAACATCCCTATATAAAGAGAGGTAGAGCAGTAGCCTTTTACACAGTACGAAAACGAAAGGAATTCCAGTAGCTTTCAGCTTCCCAAAACTCTGCTTCTACTATCTTCTTTACCAACCAGTGTTCTAAGCTTTGATTTGTTTGCCGGGTTCCTTGTTTAGGTGTTTAAACAAGGAATCGTAGCACGTTTTATCCTGCGAAACCTAGGCTACAACGCTCCTAGCACTTGTGGGAGGTAGCAAATAAGGTTTTAAGGAAAAGAACTTTGTGTTCGAACTCGTGCTAAACCTATACCCAAACACTCAACCTTTTCCTTCCCAGATTTTCTTTTTCCCATATAATATTAATCTTTCCGTAGGATTATTATTTTTGGGATTTTTCAACCTTATTACCCAACATGTTTTTATGTTTTTGGTGATGCATATGTCTTTCTTGCGTTTCCAAATGCGTTGGGTAGTATGCCGTCCCGATGGTATCGAACCAAATTAGTTTCTTGTAAAGACACGACGTCACCTTGCTTCGTAGCAGTAGCCGATGGCATTGAACCAAGATACACCATATCAGAAGCGGTCTAGTCAACGATGTGACATTGATGATCCGTGTCAAATTTGTAAACGTTTTGGTCACACGGGAGCCAATTGTTTTTTTGCGCTATGGTGATCCTTCTCAAATTTGTAAATGTTTTGGTTACACGGGAGCCAACTGTTTTCGGCGTTATTCAGGGACTCCGGGTTTTCAGGCTAATGTGGCCGTCTCTGGTGATAATGGTGATTCCAACGGTCCTCATCAGTGGTTCCCTGACACTGGTGCTACAAATCATGTTACGCCTGATTCTTCTTTAATGACTTCTGCAACACGTTATGATGGCCCGGAGACTCTGCGAGTCGGCAGTGGTACATGTTTGCCTATTGTTAATGTTAGTTCCGCTTCGTTAGCTACTGATTCTAGGTCTTTTAAGTTACTTGATGTTTTACATGTCCCTAGTCTCTATTCTTCTCTATTGTCTGTCCAGCATTTTGCAAAAGAAAATAATGTTTTCTTGAGTTTCACCCCCTTTGTTTCTATGTGAAGGACATTTTGACCAGGAAGGTTCTTTTTAAGGGACATGTGTCTGGGGGTCTCTACACATGGCATGCGTCCTCCTCAGCTCCTGCTGCGTTTGTTGCTGCGCGATCCTCTTACGTTTGGCACATGCGGTTGGGGCATACTCATTCTCGAGTCTTACGTAAAATTTTAACGTCTTCGTCTATTGGTACATTTAATTCTAGTGATCTTCCCAATGTCTGTTCCTCTTGTCAATTGAGAAAATCCTCTCGTTTTTCTTTGACTCGTGCCGAAACTACTAGTAAGCATCCTTTGGAATTAATTTATTCAGATATTTGGGGCCCGGCGCCATTACTTTCTGCGTCTGGCTATAAATATTTTGTGTTTTTTGTGAATGATGACACTCGTTATATATGGTATTATCCCATGCGTGCTAAATCTGATTTGTATGCTATATTTGATAAGTTTTGGTCACTCGTTGAACGTTTTTTTTTTCTCGCAAGATTATTTCCTTTCAATCTGATTTAGAGGGAGAATATAAAAAGTTTGGTTCCACTCTTGCTTCGCTGGGTATTCGCCACAGGCAATCCTGTGCGTATACTCACGAGCAAAATGGTCGAGTGGAACGCAGACATCGTCATGTTGTTGAGACAGGAGTTTCTTTAATGCCTCAAACATCTGTCCCGTCTCGTTTTTGGAACTATGCTTTTAAAACTGCTGTGTATCTAATTAATAAAATGCCTACTCGTGTTCTATCTGATGAGTCCCCTCACTTCCGTTTACATGGATCTCCCCCGTCTTACTCTTACTTGGGAGTGTTTGGCTGTTTGTGTTTTCCTGTCCTACGTCCTTATAATCGCAATAAACTCCAGTTTCGTTCATCTCCTTGTGACTTTCTAGGCTATCCTCCGTCTTATCGTGGCTATCGTTGTTTGGACACTAACACTAACAAGGTTTTTATCTGTCGCCACGTGCGATTCGATGAGACTGTGTTTCCCTTTGTTTCTCCTATTACCTCGCAGGTTGCTACACCGCGTTCTGAACCGTGGGTTACTGCACCAATTGTGACGGGCCAAGGAAGTGATGTCTCGAACACGGTTACTGATAGCGCTCGGCAGATTCACGTGTCCGTGGCGGCTTCTGGCGGTGATGCCAGTCATGGTCACGAGCAGTCCGCATCGAGTGAGCGAACTGTCTCGGACCAGCAGGTTGAGCAGCGCGGCAGACCGCGTGGACGTCCTTGACGTGCTACTCTGCCTCCTCGGTCGCATAGTATGAACACTCGCAGCTCCGGCCCGCATCAACATGTTGCCTTAACCACTATTTCCACTATATTGCCTGAGCCTACCTGTTTCTCTAGGCGGTCAAATTTCCTGAGTGGCATGATGCAATGGATGCGGAGTTCAATGCCTTGTTCCATAATCCTACGTGGCGTCTCGTTCCATCTCAACCAGGTATGAATGTTGTTGGTTGCAAATAGATTTTCAGAACCAAACGGAAGGCCAATGGTTCAATAGACCATCATAAAGCAAGGTTAGTAGCCAAGGGTTTTAATCAGGTTGCTGGAGAAAACTTTTTTGAGACCTTTAGTCTTGTGGTTAAGCCCACTACGGTTCATCTTCTCTTATCTTTAGCTGTATCTCATGGGTGGTCTATTCGCCAGTTGGATATTCACAACGCCTTTTTAAATGGCGAGCTAGCCGAAACTGTTTACATGCGACAGCCACTTGGTTATGAGGATAAGTCGTTACCTAATCATGTATGTTTGTTTAAAAAATCTCTATACGGTCTCAAACAGGCTCCACGTGCATGGTTCACAAGGCTACATGATTTTCTTGTCTCTGTGGGCTTCTCGCCTTCTAAGACAGATGTGTCTCTTTTTATCTATTCTCGTGACAATATTCGTCTTTATTTTTTGGTGTATGTTGATGACATTTTAATTATGGGTTCTGACTCATATTGTGTTACTGCTCTTATTGATAAATTAGCACTTGAATTTAAGGTTCGTGATATGGGTGTGCCTTCTTTCTTCTTAAGAATAGAAACAGTCCCGTTATCTGGCGGTATGCTTTTATCCCAACAACGGTACATGAAGGATATTCTCAAACGTGCTGGCATGGTGGACTGCAAGCCAGTAATCACGCCTGTCTCTTCTGCGAAAATCACAAACGACGTGGCTGATCCCTATGCCGATCCAACACAATACAGGAGTCTTGCTGGTGCTCTCCAGTATCTTACGGTAACTCGTCTGGATCTATGTTATAATGTTAATCTATTGTGTCAACATATGCATGCTCCCACTACTATAGACTGGGTCTCTCTAAAGAGAGTCCTGCGGTATGTCAAAGGCACCCTGAATCTTGGCCTGCGTGTTTCTCGGTCTACATCTATGGATATTCACGCCTATTTTGACTCAGATTGGGCTGGCGATCCGAATGACCACAAATCTACTAGTGGCTTTGCTGTGTTCTTGGGCAATAATCTTATATCTTGGGTTTGTCGGAAGCAACAGACCTGCGGTATGTCAAAGGCACCCTGAATCTTGGACTTGCTCGTTTCTCTGTTACATGAAATCGGCATCCCGTCTGCGTCTCCTCCTCGACTATGGTGTGATAATTTGGGAGCTACTTATTTATGTGCCGATCCAGTGTTTCATGCCCGCACGAAGAATATTGAGATTGACTATCATTTTGTTCGCGATAAAGTAGCCAAAAAGGAGTTAGATGTGCACTTTATTTCAACCAATGATCAACTAGCGGATATTTTCACAAAGTCTCTGTCGTCTCTTCGTTTTAACTCTCTCCGTGACAAGCTCAATGTTTTGCCTACCCAACCTTGTGCTTGAGGGGGAGTATTAGGACTATATTATTCATATTAGACTAGGATTATATTATTCATGTTAGACTAGAATTCTATCTAGCAATTGAATACAACACAATTATATTCTTAGGTAGGGCTTCTTTTCTTGAAAAATCTTGGATTGGTAGATGAAATGACTGTTTTACCCCATCACAAACCAAGCTCTCATAGAGAATAATTTCGTTGTCCGTTACAGATTGTCACTTACGGATAATGATGGAATCAGAGCGAGGACAAAAGTAAAACACTTCAAAATGGAATAAAAAAAAATATTAATGAGAAAATATAAAACGTAATTAATTAAATAAAATAATTCAAACAGAAAACACAATTAAACACATTATTAATTGTGCATCATTTTTATTGATAAATACTTTTCTTTGAATACGATGACATACAATAAAAAAATGTTAAAACTAATTTAACTAGATTTTTTAAAAAATATTTTCAAATCACCAAACATATTTTATATTAATTAGTTAATCAATTTAAATAACTACTATCACAAATAACACTAATGTAGAATATACGAACGGTCTACTTTATTGTATACGGTCCTAAGTCGGTTTTGGGTTCGGATCATGTGCCTAGTCTGCTTCTGGTTTAAGTCTTTAGGCTCGAATTATGTGACAGTGGGTCAGAAGTCACCGAGCTAAAGATCAGTTAGTAGAAAATGTCAAAAGTCTCTCTCTCGGTAATAAATGCGGTATTTATAGTCATATGTAGGGAACAGGTTCCGGTCCTGCGACATGAAGGGCACGTGGAGCCCATGCACGGGCTCAAATCGAGGTCCCGAGAGGCTCATACACGTGCCTTAATGTTTATGCGGGTAAGCATCATATTGTCGAGTTCAGGGGTCGGTAGCTCGTCCCCGACCTAAATAGGTCAGGTGTGCGCCGAGTCTTGATGGGCCTATGTGCCGCGATAATTATAACTGCTCGGTACGGATGGCAATTCTACCCGCACCCAACGGGTTACCTACATCCCCGCCCCAATGGGTAATAAAATACTCGCATAATTTTGGTAATGGATGCGGGTTGGGAGAAAAGTTTTAAACCCGTGCGGATATATATGGGGGCGGGTGCGGGGAGAGGTATCCCCGCACCCGCCCCGCATATATATATATATATATATATATATATATATATATATATATATATATATATATATATATATATAATGTATTGTGTTATTATATTTAAGTCAATATCAAAATATTATATTTTTTATTATTTAATCTGTTAGATCTGATCTCTAGTAGTATAGTCTCTACTTCAACTATGTGTAAAATAATAAAACCTTATTTTCTCTTAAGTCTATCCCAATAAAATAGATAATAAAACCTTCTTTTCTCTTATCCCAATAAAATAGGCTTCTCTAAACTATAGGCTCTAGCTTACATACATCAAATAGATAGAAGAAAGCGGGCTCCTTTCATTCTCGGTTTCCAGTTTTCACTTTTCATTTGATAGCTTACAAAATAAGCCAAAATGATGAAGGGTATGAAACATCAAAAATAGAGTAGAAATTAACAAAGCAAGAAGAAGATCGAACATTGAAGAAGAACAAATTTGCAGAAAGAAGAAAAGATCTCCAGGTTAGCTAGTACAAAAAAATGACACTTTTTTTTCTCCTAATTTGATTTATCTGTTCTTGTGGCTTCCCTTTCAATTTTTTAGTTTCATTTTTAGTTCTATTTAATTTTTAAGTTTCATTCATACGATTTTTTTATAGGTTGTGAAGAAGATCGAAAGTTGAAGACTTGAAGAAGAATAAATCTGCAGAAAGAATAAAATATCTCTAGGTTATGATGAAATTGAGAAAAATCATTATAGTCGAAGACCATTTTAGGTATTAATTCAATAAAGTGGTGGAGAATGTAGTAGTGGTGATGGTGGTGGGGTGATGGCAAATTATGCTGTGGAACCGTGTACACTTTGCAAGGTGGACACGGTTCCAAAACTGTTCATAATTTAGAATATATAGTTCAAAATTATGAACATAGAGTTGTGAACGTAATTATGAACATACAGTTCTGTAATTATGAATATTGAGATTCAATAATTGTTAATATGGAGTTCAAAAATCATGAATGTATAGCTTTATAATTATGAACATATAGTTCAGTAATCATGAACATAGAGTTCTATAATTGTGGATATAAAATTCAATAATTATGAATATTAAGTTAAAAAATTATGAATATATAGCTTTATAATTATGAACATATAGCTCATTAATTATGAATATAGAACCGTGTCCACCTTGCAAGTTGTATGGTAGACATAGTTCCCCAGCGCGATTGGTGTGGTGATAGTGATAATAATAATATAGAAATTAGCTTAAAGAGAAAAACTATAAAATATCTTCCCGATTAAAATGAAGAGTAATTATTTTTCTGAAAAAATTATTTTGTTTGAATACGAAATATAGAAAAATTTAAATAATATTTTTTTTTTTTTTGGAATAAAAAGATGTTTAAAGAATAATTTTTTTTTTTTGGAAAAATAAAAGACTAATTCATTAATCATAAACATGAATGTTTACAATACAGATCGTTAGAATGACAGTGCATTTTTTACAGTCAGACATAGAAACAAATTTCCTAGTAATGTTATAGAAAACTTGGATCGCAGACTGTTTTATAAATTTGAAGCTGAAGTTGTTGGATGAACTCGGTGCTTCTTCACAGATCTGGTCAGACATAGCCAAGTCTGACTCTGATGTGACCATTTTATCTTTCCACGCTTATGAGGAGAACTCGCCAAAGAAACGAGAGGAAAACTCGCCAAAGAAACGAGAGGGAAACACTCGCCAGAGAGACGAGAGAAAACAAACTAGTCAAAGGAACAAAGAGATAACGTAGAATCAAAAGAAAACAAAATAAATGGAAAAGATGATAGAAAACCTGTCAGATCTGGAGAGTCTCTACGCCTTCTCTGAAAAAACGATCGGAGAAAATGTGAGATCTAACGCTTATTCCTAAAACAACCAGATGATGGAGTCTACTAATGGCACCGCGGCTCAACCCTCCATTAGAGCGTCAGCTGGCAGTCGAAGGATGGCGTCACAGAGCCTTTACAGATGAAAAAGATGAAAAAGGGAGAGAAAGCAGTTGTTTAATTTGGAGAGAAAGCAGTTAGTGGTATTTTGGGGTGGAAAAGTGCATTGATAATTTTAAAAGAGAAAATTACACTTTTGGTCCTGTAACTATTGTAGTCTTGTTAATTTGAGTACTTGACTTTAAAAACTATCAATATAATCCCGTAACTATGTAATTTTTAACACATTTAGTCCTTCCAGCCAAATGTTGCCAGGAAAAACGCAATTGCTTTAAAATTGTTTATTTAGAGGGGTAAGATGGTCATTTTAAGCTAAATGTTCTTCTTCTTCCTTGCTGCGCCTGCGGAAAAACAAAACCCAGCACCCACGAATAATTAAAAAAAAAAGGGGGATTATTTGTTCTTGTTTTCTACAAGAGGGTATATTTTGTATATTTTGCTTCTTCCTTGCCCAACGAAATTTGCCCAGCACCCACCTGTTGCTCGTACGATGAAAAGAAGTACGGATTGCGCTTGAGTGACTCTGCATAACTTTCAAGAATTTGCTTGCCCGCCCAGCAGCGATTAACGAGTTTCTGGAACACCTTGGGACATTCAGAAGGTAGCAGTGGTCTTGCGTTCTGAAACTGGGTCGTGTTCTCGCTATCGCATTGCGGTGACCACTGGAGGGACCAGAGGAAGCGACACCCGCTGCGATCCAGCCCGTCGGCAATCTCTCTCACTTGATTCTCCGGTAGGCTCCCTTGGCTCCGAAGCATATGAACATGGCGGATTCCGAGCTCTCCACCAACGCTCTAAACGTCCGCGGAACGATGTCGCCGCCTTCCATCACATCACTACCGCCGCTGCTATCTCGTCGGAGCTCATCCAAAATTTCACATTGAAAACTGAAAATAAATACCATACAACTTCACACACTCACAATTCCATGCATATACATGCGTGCGTGTGAATTGTGACAAGTCCGCTATAAAATTGAGAAATTCTATTTTCCAGGTTGTAGTTGGGGACAATGGAGATCTGAGCGTACCTGCAATGGAGAATCGAATTTCCTTTTAAAAAAAAAAAAAAGCTTAGAATGACCGTTTTACCCTCGTTAATAAACAATTTAAAAGCATTTACATTTTCTTAGTAACATTTTGTCGGTAATTTGACCGGCAGGACCAAATGTGTTAAAAATTGTATAGTTATAAAACTAAATTAATACTTTTTAAAATCAAGTACTCAAATTAATAAGAACACAATAGTCACCGGACCAAAAATGAAATTTTCTCATTTTTTAAAAAGTTGTTTTTCTAGTTTCGAAAAGTGGCATATAAACCTGTGGGTGTTTGGCGAAAACAGGAGTACGGGGTCAATACTGCGTAACACCCAATCCCACAATACCAACTGCAATTCTCAGCTTCTTGCCTTCTTCTTCACTGGTATATCGTCAGCTATAAATAAGCCCAGCCTTTCTGTGACCGAACGCGGAATCAATAAAATCCAAACCCCAAATTCTCGCTCAATTTCTCACCAGAGTGAGTCCAAGGCAGCCTAGCCTGAGAATGGCGGCGAAGGGGAAGAGCATCCGATTGCCGCCGAGGAAAACGGCGTTGTCGTGGGCGACGGTGTTCACCGCGCTCATAATGGTTGCCTTTTTCGTTTTAATTATCCTCGCTTTGGGGGTTATCTCGACGTCCAGAGAGTCCCCGAGAGCGCACGATCTCACCACAATCGCGCGCACCGCGACGGAGAGGTACTTGACTACTTCTACTATTATACTCATGAAATTCGACTCTGATCTAATTGTTTTTGTTGGGAATCGTTGGGTGCAGGGAAGATGATGGCGATAAAGGAGATAGGTGGGTTGAAGTGGTTTCCTGGGAGCCTAGAGCCTTTATCTATCATAATTTCTTGGTACATTCTTACTTTCTTTTTTTTTTTTTTGGTTTAAATTTAATGAATATGTGTTGCTGTGTTTATATTAATTTGGGCTGTTAGTTGTTATGACATTACACTTTAGGTGTTAACAACGTTATACCAATCCTTCCTTCAAAACTATTACATTTTATTCCTAATTTAGTATTACATTTGCTAGTATAAGTATCCGACCCCGTCTTACGGGCAAGGATCCGTGAGACGGTCTCACACAAGTTTTTGCCCACCTTATCATAAGTTTGTCAACTCTTTTCTTCAGTTTTAATGGCATTCAAAGAATACCAAGCTCTTTGTTCTGGCCTCTTTGCTGAATATCTATGCAAAATTAGAAGATATTGAGCCAAGTGAGATTCATAAGAGAAATTTAGTTGCTTGGGATGCAATGATTAGTAGTGAGTATTTGAGACTTGAATTGGCTAATCAGGCGCTTTGGGTTGATTCAGGGGAGTGTAGAAGGCAATTCATTTGCGCGGGTGAATTCTTGATTTGTGCTGTGCGGCATGATTATTGATTACATTGATAAGAAAGCAATTCAGAATGGTTTTGAGGTTAATTCTAGTAAATATGTATGTGATGTACTGAAATGTCGAAAGAAATGCCTGTAGGGAGTAACTTTGAGGCCTAATAAAACCTTGAGAAAAGATCTTCAAGTTTTTGGCCATAGAATAAGAGAGGGAGATGGGAAGAGGTAGAGAACTGAGTACAGAGGAAAGGGTTAAGTGGCTAAATAAAAAAGGTTAAAAGTTGATGACTTTTGGGGGGTTAACTGCCATTTTGCTCTAATTTTATTTGGAAATCTGTTTAGGAATTATCTTTGGATTTCTTAATTGTTGCTAGTACAAGTTTAAGTTTTATATATTTTCAAATTTTCATTTCTAATGCATACCATTTTGTTATTTTCTTTGTCAGTCGAAGGATGAATGTGAATATTTAATTAGCCTTGCCAAGCCCAGTATGAGAAAGTCAACGGTTGTTGACAATGAAACTGGCAAGAGCAAAGATAGCAGGTGAGCATCCCTGAACACTTGTGCAAACATGTGTGTTTAAGTTACACTTAGGCGATGTTTGGAAACCAGAAAAATGACTTCTGGAAAATGTTTTCTGAAAAATGAGTTATTTTCTAGAAAACATTTTCATTTCTGGTGTTTAGTTACATTCCAGAAAACTGTCTTGGTGTGTTTGGTTTATTTTCCGGGAAAATGAGCAGAAAAGAAAAGGGTCAAATACCCTAAACTTTATCCGGTCAACTCCGAAGACAAAACTGGCGTCACCGGTCGCCTTCCATCTCGCCGCCCAGGAGCTTTTTCTCTGCCTGGAAAATGATTTCTCCCCAAAAAAGGGGGAGTTTATTTACCAAAAAAATGGCTTTGTTTTCCTTATCAATTTCCATTGTCTTTAGTATTTTCCCCCTTGCCAAACACTGGAATCATTTTCTGGGTTTCCAAACACACCCTTGGGTGATGTTTCTTTTGGGCTTACTATTAACCTCTTCCTGTCAGGGTGCGGACAAGCACGGGAACATTTCTAACCAGAGGAGGTGATCAAATAATCAGTAACATCGAGAAAAGAATTGCACATTTCACTCACATACCTGTAGGTAAGCAGTTTGACAAAAGCACGGTAACTATTTGAATGTGAATAATGTTGTATGTTTTGGTGGCCGAGCATCTTAGCCTTCCAAGAGTAATTTTGAATCAAACCCATACGATATTTTGAATGAAATTCATATGATGTCTCCAGAGCTTAGTAAGAGTTGAAAACTACCTTACCTTAATGGCATTATTATGTGACAGTGCTTCTCTCGAGCATCCCTAATTTCTACGATAGCCATGAACTTGAAATGTACAAACTGTCTCTTGTGCTTATGCAGAAAATGGCGAAAGCCTTCAAGTTCTCCACTATGAAGTGGGCCAGAAGTATGAACCCCACTATGATTACTTTGCTGATGAATTTAATATTCAGAATGGGGGTCAACGAGTGGCCACGCTACTCATGTACCTGTAAGCAAATTTTCTTGCACGCTTTATATACTCAATTTTGGATAGGATTTTCTAATCCTCCCTTTTCTTCTTACTCTGCAGGTCTGACGTTGAAGAAGGAGGAGAAACAGTTTTCCCTGATGCCAAGGGTAACATTAGTGCCGTCCCTTGGTGGGATGAGCTATCCGAATGTGGAAAACGCGGATTGTCTATAAAACCAAAAATGGGCGATGCATTGCTTTTCTGGAGCATGAAACCAGACGCAAGTCCAGATCCTTCCAGTTTGCATGGTGAGTAACCGAGAACAAAACCGTGGGTTATTGACACACTTAAGTCTCGTAAATGTAGTAGTTCTGTCAAGTCGACGTGCACTTGACTGGATCAATAAAGCTATATCTGATTCTCATATCTTTTGACAGGTGGTTGCCCCGTTATAAAGGGTAACAAATGGTCATCTACAAAATGGATGCGCTTGCACAAGTATGATACATAAACTGTGCAAACGGTAAAATTCGTTAACCAGACTACACGCGAATATTGTGGATGGCAATTGTGCCTGTTAGCATAATATGGTTACTGTGTTTACGTTTTGACAGATAGGGAAATATGGTTTTGGATGAACTCAGTTTCTGTGCTGGAAAATGGGTATGGGTATCAAGAGAGCCTTCTTCTCAAGTCCTTTCATGGCTCTTCAAGTCTCTGACACTCTTATAGCTACAGAAAACCGGCAAATAGGGTAGAGGATATAGAAACAGAAAGACCAAACTTAAAGCATATAGTGTACAATTTTTACTATGTTTTCCAGTGAGCCCTTTCATGTTGTCATTCAAAGCATAAACTGTACAATTTTTAGTATTTTTTTTTTTTTTTTTTAATTTTTTGGTGTCTTTCTTGCTTTTTCAAATGGGTTGGGTAGGGCTTCTTTTCTTGGATTGAGAGATGAAATGACAATTTTACTCCATCCCAGACCAAGCTCTCAGAGAGTCAGAGAGAATAATTTCGTTGTCTGAGCTAGGACAAAAAGTAAAACACTTCAAAATGGAATAAAAAAATATTAATGACAAAATATAAAACATAATTAATTAAATAAAATAATTCAAACAGATTACACATTATAAATTTTGCATCATTTTTATTGATAAATACTTTTCTTTGAATATGATTAATGGATATATTAGCAATGGGTTCGGGACGAATCGACCCGAAGAGGAATTGGCGCGGCATGAGGGGTCAAGGGGGCCCGGCACTGGTCGACCTCGGTCAAGGTCGACCCCGGCTAGAGGTCGGCGTCGACCCCGTCTAGAGGTCAACGTCAACCCCGGTTGGGGTCGACCTTGGCCTCAGCCGGACCTCGATTGGGGGCTGACCTCAGTCAGGGTGACCACGACCCGAGGGCTAGTGGCGGAAGGTGGCCTCGGTGGAGGCGTCCTAGGCCTTAAGTGTACAAGTGGACCTAGTCAAATGTGATCCAACCGCCCACCCTATTCTTAACCGGCGGTTGGGTGGTCCGTCCCCTTAACTTTAATAAAGCAGTAAAAATTCGTCATAGACTCATTTTCACTATTCGTAGGAGGGTTGGAGGGTACCCATCCAGCCTCTCCGGCTACCCTAAGGGGGCACGAGGTCCGACCTCGCGTACCAACCCCGACGGAAGAGCTTAAACGGCCCAAGTCCGGTGACTTGGTGTCGAAGGGTTACCCTAAGGGGGCACAAGGTCCGACCTCACGTACCAACCCCGACGGAAGAGCTTAACGGCCCAAATCCGGTGACTTGGAGTCGAAGGGCTACCCTAAGGGGGCACGAGGCCCGACCTCGTTGGCTACCCGACGGAAGAGTCTAGCGGCCCAAGTCAGGTGACTTGGGGCCGACGGACTACCCTAAGGGGGCGCGAGGCTCGACCTCGTTGACCACCAGACGGAAGGGTGCTCGGAACAAGGGGTACCCTTGACGGAAACACCACGCCAATAATAAAAAAAAAAAAAAAAAAAAAAAAGAGTTCGTCCATGGCGGGAGGTCCGACCTCCAAGTGCAACCTGGGCATCCTGGGACAAAGGGCGACCCCACGGGCTAGCCCATGGCAAGAACACGACAAACAAAAGCGCACGAAGGAGTCCAAGACTTGTTGATGTTCTTACAGAAGAGGAGTCTCAATCGCGTTAAAATTATGTTGAAATCTGCTAGAAAGGGAGGGGGCAAGGCGGACGTCCCCCTCGCGGGCTTGGGGTCGACCTTCGACTCGGACTACTCTCCTTCGTTGACGATGTAACATCCCACTTTTCTATCTCTTAATCACAACTCTAATCCAACATTAACATAAACTAAGCAGCGGAATTAATAACTAAAAAGATAACTAGTGGGAATGTCACCGCCACAACCACCACTCCGTGGTGATTGCACAGGCTAAGAGGTAGAACTAGAAATAAAATAAATATCTTATATCAATATTAAATACTGAAAAACATAAGGGGAAAAGTCACCCCAAAAGTTTACATCTTCGAAAGTCTACAAATCAACATAAGTCTAGAATCTGGAAACAAAGTCATCAACATAACTAGAGTTTAGACATCTCAACTACGAGACTAATCTAACTCGATCTCTTCTCACTGCAGGGCCCACCTGAAAGGAGTTTTGCAAGCAACATATAGACAAATAGAAAAACACTCGTTAGCACGAAGCTAAGTATAACCACACTCAACCCTGTAAAGCATTATAGCATATACTTTGAAAACATTTGATTTCTCTTGTAACAACAAACTCATCTCAAATCATCTTTAGATCTATCACATACTTTGTAGATGCTTGCAACCTATAATATCAACTGGCATGCTTATATATAAGCAGGGCCGTCCCTGGGCAAGTCTGCCCAGGGCCGGCGCACAGGGCCCCCAAATTTTCGGGGCCCCTTATTTAAAAAAAAAAATAATAATATAGTATGTATATATATATATTAGTGATTCCTCATTCCAACGAATTAGCGATCAGCATTAATTCAAATAAAGCTAAGCCGACAAACTTATTAACCTAACTAAAGTCCCTAATCTAGCGACTTGCGTACGAATTACGACGATAGACAAACGAGACTACAAATTTACAGAATTACAGAGACTACAGATTTGCATGAGAGATCAGAGATTACAGATTTACATGAGAGATCAGAGATTACAGATTTACAGTGGCCCTGTTTGGTAAAATAGCTGTTAGCTGTTAGATGATTGTGTTAATTAGAGAGTATAAATAGTTGATAACATTAGCTAATTGTAGAAAAGTGTTTGGTAAATTAGCTGTTAGCTGATAGCTGTTTGGTATAATTTTTTTTTCTCAAAAAGCTAATTGAAAAAGTTACTTGGAGTAGCTTTTTGAATTTTAGCCTTTTGGAGTTGCAAAAATCTAATTAACCAAACATTTATATTGATATTTTAACTAAATCAAACAATTAATAGTGGTCAAATAAGCCAAAATTGACCTATAGGCCAATTTTTTACCAAACACGGCCAGTCTACACCTAGGTATTTGTCTATTTGAACTAATTTAAATATTTAATTTGAGTTTTTAATTTGAGTATTTGAATAGTGATGTTTGTGAGTTACTGATTATGCAAAATTAAAAATTAAATTTGTCAATTTGGAATTCTCAATTCAGTCAATAAGTTAGCAAAGATGACAATTTGCAAGCATCACACAATTTAATTTTGTTCTTTGTCCAGGCAGTGCAATTTAATGTATAGACGCAAAGACGATGGATTCAGCTCGTGTGCTATTGATTTTTCAATTCCTTTTTTATTATACAAACTTTAAAGTTCTTCAATTCTCTTAACGTGTAACTAAAATTACGTATTGTTTCACAATTCTGGTTTATTGTGTTATTTATCTTACTTAATAATTCTGATTTCAGAATAATATATTCAATAATTCGTTTCTTGATTAATTATTTATTCGTAGAGTTTCTAAATAAATTTTTATTTTTCTTAGGATTTTATGTCTTCTAGAAAATATTCATCTGGGTTTGAGAAGCGTAAAAAGAAAAGGAGAATTGAGCAACCAACTCAATCTCAAAAGGGAGCTGTTGAAAAATTCATTAGATGATGTTGGTCACGGTGATAAACCAAATGATTCGCTTTTATTTGACATATATGATCTAAGAAATTGGGATGCCCTTGATTCTAAATTAATAGATATTCTTATGAAAGATGTCCTAAAAGAGATTTATCAATAAATAAATGTCCTAAAGATAAATTCTCTACAAGATTTTCATCAGCATTTTACATAAAGATAAATTCTCTAGAAGATTTTCATAAGCATTTTACAAAATATTTATATTTTGAATTTTTGACACAACTTTTTGAACAACTATTATTTATATATAAAAATTACTTGCAAAAGGGACCAAATTAAGTATTGCACAGGACCCCAATTTTGATTGGAACGGCGCTGTATATAAGACTAAACACTTAGATACTTCAACACATAAACTTCTCAATTAATTTAACAAGCAACTCATGCTCACAGGTATAATCATGCTGATAAACCATATAACAGGTATTCTCATGCTCTCACATTCTCATCACATAACTTGATATACAAGGCTTCAAATATAACAAAACAATCATGCTCGATGAACAATCTTAAATCAACATTCTCATTATGTAATCTCATGCGATACACTACTCAAATGCAATCTCGTGCAATACTATACATCATACTCATATGCAATCTCGTGCAATACTATACATCATATTCATATGCAATCTTGTGCAATACTATACTCGTACTCATATGCAATCCCGTGCAATACTATAATCATACTCATATGCAATCTCGTGCAATACTATAATCATACTCATATTCAATCTCGTGCAATACTATACAAATACTCATACACTCTTTATAAAAATAGAGTACTTTCTGTGGAGGTCTATTTCTTACTTTCTTTCTTACTTTTGAGTCTCTCTTGACTCACTTTCTTTCTCTTTGAGTCTCTCTTGACTCACTTTCTTTCTTTTGAGTCTCTCTTGACTCGCTTTCTTTCTCTTGAGTCTCTCTTGACTCGCTTTCTTTCTCTTGAGTCTCTCTTGACTCACTTTCTTTCTTTTACTCATAGACGGCTTAGGGTTTCACCGAAGCGTGAATTACCCCATCGGGAGCGGCATAAATCCGACCCAATATCTCCTACCGTCTACGGAACCAATCTCGTGGTTCTCTCTCCGTGGAATCAGGTATCGAACTATTAGTGTGCACACCCCCTGACCAGGATTCCAAGCCTGGCGGGCAGTTTCCAACCTCGTAACGTGGGAATACGCCGCGTTACATATACTAGGACCGCAATGTCCATAAATATATCCCGAGAGGACATAGTCTAACCGGTATCCTCCAAAACCTCACCAATATAGATAATACATAGATATATCTCTCATGCATGAAACAACTCTACTACTTCTCAATGCATCAAAGAATGATATACCACATGCTTATGGTTTTTGAAAATATTACTTGGGCTCACGTTGGCCCCTTATGCATTTTTGAAATATGACATATGTGAGATGCCAAATATTCTATAACATGTTTCTAAACCATGTATAAAATAACATGAAGTACTCAAGAATATAACGTCATGCTCGATTTGCAACATGGCAAATTCTATACATTTCTAACAACAAAATACGCTTCGAATCTCATTGATCAAATATCACATTCTAGTCATGCTTTCATAATAAATCATATTCTCAAAGGATCATGCTTTCTCTACTCAATACAAAAATATCAACAGATCAAATTATCAAGCATTTCTTATACACAGTGAACTTAGCCAAATATATACTGTGTAGCAAATCCTTCATAACTTACTCATTTTTTATCCAAATTCCACGAAATCAAAGCCAAAACGTGCGTCGAGACGAACCCGAAGAGCCGAGCCACAAGGACCCGTAACACTCAGCCCGAAACGACACGTAGCTGAGCCACAAGGGCCCGACCACTGCACAAATTCTTCTCAGATCAAAACTCAGGGACCTGGGGCGGGACTCCTCAAGAGCCGCCCCATGTGCCCCGTTACACCATCGGGTCTAGGCAGCGACCCTCCTCTAGGGCCGTGCCCTAGACCTGTGTAACCCCGGCTCTAGCCGGCGGCCCTCCTGATGGGCCGCGGCTAGGGCCGCTGGTCTGATATGTGTGTGCACCAGATGGCATTTCATCTTCAAACTCAAACCAAACAAGTCCAAAACATTCTCAACAACTCAAAGACAAATACTAGATCACTTCTAAGCATAAACACAACAAAATCTCATAATTTCTACTCAATAACAAGGCTTCACAAAGCCAAATTCAAGAAGGAATCCATGGGGTTATACCTCTTGTAGCTTCTTCTTCTTGTGTGGATCCCTTCTCCTTTCCCTTTCAGAGATTACTACCTTCCCCCACCTAGCTTCCTCAAACAAACATACATGCATGCTAAGCTTAAGGCAACTCAAAGATGGGAGGTAAAGAATGAACAAAGTCTGTGAAATGAAAATGAAATGGATGGAGGAATGAATAGCAGAACACTTACTGTGATTTCTTCTAAGGCTTGGGGTGAAGAGGCAAATGGAATGGATTAGGAGAAACAAAGAGAATATGTTCTATTTATATGGGTTCAAAATCCTATGTAGGTGGCCAATGATTGGTTGGGGGCAAAAAGGAAATTTTAGCTTGCTCTCTAAAGTATCAGACAAAGCTTTGTGGTTCACCCTGTATCATGGACCAAGGGCTAGAAATGCTATTTTTAAATACTTTGAGGTTGAAAATGAATTTTCTCAAAGAGTCTTCTAGACGAACACTTGTTTAAGGCTTCTAAAAATTCTCCCGGTCTCACTCAGATTGGTTTCTCAATTTAAAGCTTGGTACGCGAAGTACCCGAAAATTTAGGATTTTGGATTAAAAATAAGTTTTGGTGTTGAATTAATTTAAAATGTGACTAAAATAATTTATTCAAACACCAATTGATCACAAAAATTTTTAATGGAGTGAAAATGACTATTTTGGAATTTCTTAAAATTGGATTTATAAAATAAAATTTTGGGTTGTTATAGACGAAGGCTCTCAACTCTGAGAGTGGGGGACTGATGATGGATATATTAGCAATGAGCTCGGGGCGAACCGACCAGGAGAGGAGTTGGCGCGGCATGAGGGGCCAAGGGGGGCCCCGGCACGGGTTGACCTTGGTCAAGGTCGACCCCGGCTAGAGGCGGACTTCGCCCTCGCGGGCTTGGGGTCGACCTTCAACTCAGGCTACTCTCCTTCGTTGACGAAGACTCGCAACTCGGAGAGTGGGGAACTGATGATGGATATGTTAGCAATGGGCTCGGGCTAACCGACCTGGAGAGGAGTGGGCGCGGCATGAGGGGCCAAGGGGGGCCCCGGTATGGGTCGGCCCCGGCTAGAGGCGGACTTCCCCCTCGCGGGCTTAGGGTCGACCTTCGACTCGTGCTACTCTCCTTCGTTGATGAAGACTCGCAACTCGGAGTTTGGGGGCTGATGATGGATATATTAGCAATGGGCTCGGGGCAAACCGACTCGGAGAGGAGTTGGCGCGGCATGAGGGGCCCCGGCACGGGTCGACCTCGGTCAAGGTCGACCCCGGCTAGAGGTCGGCATCGACCCCGGTTGGGGCCGACCTCAGCCAGGGCGACCACGACCCGAGGCTAGTGGCGGAAGGTGGCCCCGGTGGAGGCGTCCTAGGCCTCAGGTGTGCAAGTGGACCTAGTCAAAGGTGATCCAACCGCCCACCCTATTCTCAAGGGGCGGTTGGGCAGGAGCTTAGTATATAAGGAGGCATCCTTGTCTTATTTAGGACAACTATTACTACCTTGTTTGAATATTACATATTCCTTGTAATTCTCCTACAAAATACTATCAATACGAAAGTTGTCCCCGCGACATATATTCATTGCCTTTTCCTATTGTCTTTATTACTGCATCATTCTAGTCCTTTTATTATCGGGTTTAATTATCCGGGCTACCCCATGATAATTAAATCCATCAATGATAATGCACAATAAAAAATGTTTAAACTACATTGACTATATGCTTTATAAAAAAAAGTAGACTTTCTTTTAAAATATTTTCGAATCACCAATCATATTTCATATTAATTAATTTATCAATTTAAATAACTATTACCACAAATAACACTAAATTAGAATATACGAACGGTCTACTCTATAGTATACGGTCCCAGGTCGGTTCTGAGCTCGCATCCCATGCCTAGTTTGCTTGTGGTTTAAGTCTTTAGGCTCGGATTACGTGACAGTGGGTCAGAAGTTGCCGAGCTAAAGATCAGTTAGTAGAAAATGTCAAAAGTCTCTCTCTCAATAGTAAATGTGGTATTTATAGTCATATGTGGAGAATAGGTTCCGGTCCTACGGCATGAAAGGCACGTGGAGCCCATGCACAAGCTCAAATTGGGTCCCGAGGGGCTCATACATGTACCTTAATGTTTATGCAGGTAAGCATCGTATGTCGGGTCCAAGTCGGTAGCTCGTCCGTGACCTAAATAGGTCGGGTGTGTGTCGAGTCCTGATGGGCCTGTGTGGGAGGTAATTATAACCGCTCGGTAGCCAAAGTTGGTCGAGCGAAATAAGGATAGGTCGTGCTTATCTCGGGTAAGGGACCTGATACCGACCATTGTATAAGCGATGTTATCGAGAAATATTTCCCATTAAACACAATATAAATCTCACAAATAATAATAGTAATTTTATTATTTTGATATGACTCCACCTCTAATGACCCTTTCATGGCGGAATCAATGGCGGTGAAGGAAGCTCTCAAATGGTTGAAGATTAAACAATTTAATAATGTTATTCTTGAAACTAATTGTTTAAATTTCTGCTCAGCTTTTAATTCCTACAATTTGAACCTTTCCTATGTTGGTTTGATCGTAAAGCAATGTCGTGTGCTTGCATCAGACATTGGGAACCTTTGTGTTCGCCGTCAACATGTCAGCGAATCATATAGCTCACGTTTTAGCACGGGCTTCTGATTCTTTGTCTGCCTTAGGTTCGTGATTTACTGTGTCACCGGCCTGTATCTCATCCCTTTTTTATGCTTAATGAAATTTCAACTTTTCCTTTAAAAAACAGTAATTTTCAAATTTTGATATGACTCAACCTCTAAACCCACCCATAATGACAACTACTTAACAACCACCAATTAGGCCATTTCATTATTCAGAAACAAGCATATATATGACTTATTAATATATAAAAACTTCTAATATATATATATATATATATATATATATATATATATAGAAAAACGCTCATATGTGGTCATGTCATTAGGTGTGGTCGTGTGGTCGTATCTGTGTCGTTGAATCAGTTTAATCTAAAGGCAGTGGTAATTCTGAGAATTTTTGCGCGTTTTAGTAAGTGGGGGTGTTATGGTAATTACAGTGACCATTTATAGCGGGCGGGTTCCAGAATACACCAACAGTGTTGACAACATACACCAATAGTGTAATAAAACACACCACAGTGAAACACACCAATGGTGTATTCCCGTGTTATGGTAATTACAGTGGCCATTTATAGCGGTCGGGTTCCAGAATACACCAACAGTGTTGACAACATGCACCAATAGTGTAATAAAACACACAACAATGTGATTTTCCCTATTCCGGTGTTTTATGACAAGATTACCCTTACAGTTCGCTGGGTAGTAGAATGTGCGCGAAAATACTGAAAAAAATCTTGATTAATATGATTCATTAGATCTATCTAATCTAATGGTCTATAATTGACCATAGGACCACACCTAACAACATGGCCACATGTGATCACTCCTCTATATATATATATATATATATATATATATATATATATATATATATATATATATATATATATATATATATATATATATATATATATATATTTTGAATCCAGTGCACCCCCTATTCAGGTGAGTTCGTGAGCATCAATCCTGAGCATTCGTTTTGTTATTTTAATGGTTTAGATTTATCAATTGTTTTAAGTAATACGCGCTATTTTTTAACCTGCTGAGGGGTGTTTGGGTAATTTCGTATTGGCATTAATTTGTTACCATTTACACACCGTGAATTTTCTTTCTTTCATTATTTCCTATGTATCGAGATTCCCAAATTCTTCCGATTTCCTCTCGTTCTCTTCGCCTCCTCCCGTCTCTCTATCTCTCTGAACAACCAATCTTCGAACCAATCTCTAAAGCCGTTTCCTCGATCGGATTCTCCATAGATTGGTCTTCCATCCGATGGTCAAAGCGTCGGAAGAGGGAGGCTACCGGTGGTGTTCAAGGTATTCCTAAGTCTTTTTTTTTTATTCGTATTTTTGTTTCTATCATTTTGTTCGAAGATTAGTTCGACGGTGGTCTTGAATGAACAGTCGCAGCCCAGGCCGGGAAAGGGTGTCACCAATACCTGTGAGGTCTGTGAGCGCAGCCTCCTTGATTCCTTCCGCTTCTGCTCTCTCGGCTGCAAGGTATTCTTATTTACTACATTTTTTCTAAAGATTTTCTTGCTTTTAATCCGGGTTTAATGTCGTTTCTCGGTTTGATTATCTGCTTTTACTGCTTCAAGCCTTCAATGCTTGATTGCTTGAGAAAAATCCAATCACATTAAGGAAAAGATTTGAGAATTTGGGCGTAAAGATCTTGATTTCTGGCGATTTTGTTTACAAATTTCTGAGAATTTTGGGTTTCTGGGCATTCATTACATGTGAGATTTGAGATTTGAGAATTTTGTTTACAAATTTCTGAGAGGCTTTAGTTTGTGCATCATGGGTTATTTGAATATAAATGTGCATTTCTTATTGAGTTTTTTCATGTTCAAAGTGCAGCAGCTTACAGCTAATAATCCTTGAAATCTAATAAAACTGCTGCATTACTTTGTTTCACAGAAGTGCAAAAATCTATACAAACAAATTTAAATAATAGCCATATAGGTATAGAACTGATATGATACAGGAGAAATGAGGTCATCACAAGTAAATTATAATGGCAACACTTCCTTTCCTGATAGACGATTCAACAATGGGTAGGACTACCGAATGCAATCAGGGACTGACGGCTTTGGGTTTAGATAGCTACTTTTCGTTCAAAAGACAGCATAGCATAACAACATTGGATTGAGACGTTGTTAACAGGCCGGGCAGGATTTGTACTGGTTAAACATCAACCCCATGTGTGTCGTCTTATTGCTTAGCTCAAGCACACGATAATGTCTCCATTCATGCCTGGGTATCGCGCAAGGCTGCAGCTATTTTACTAAATTGCGGCTGCAAGGTACGGTGTTGCAGCAAAATGAGTTAGTTAAACAGCCAGCCAGCCAGCCATGTGTACAAATCAATATATAAGTATTCTCATTTCTCAAATTCAGAATTATTATGCAAATTCCATTTCATCATATCATAGAATACAGATAAATAGATAGATGTTCTTTAAGAAATCCCACTTCTTAAGAAACACATTGACTTGTCACTTACCTTTATATTCATTACAGATTGTTGGGACATCCAAGAACTTCGTGAAGAAGCCGAAGCACTTCTCGGAGAAGAAGAGGGTGGCGGCGGCTTAACTGGTTAGTCTGTATTAACTGGTTTGTGTATTCAGAGGCTTTAGTTTGTGCATTTTGCGTATTCAGTCTGGTTTGCACATTGTTGGTGGATTCCTGGTTTGTGCATTGTTGTGTGTAACCCTGTGCCTGTTATGCGTTTTGAGAATTGATATTACAATGTTTTTTTTTTTTTTTTTTTTTTTTTTGTTTAGCTGTGGAATGGCTTTGTTGATTGTTTTTTGTCCTTTTGGTGTAGGGGTAGGAAGCTGAATGTTTTTTATTACTATTTTTGGTGTGTTCCTGCTCGGTTTTTAGTTCATTGGTATGGGGTGTAGCAAAGGCGTGTGAGTGTGCATTGGTAGGCTTTAGTTTGTGCTTATTGCGTGTGTCACTCTGTCTATTATGAACTGCGTTTTTAGCTTCTTTGGTCTGCTTGTGATTGGTTTAATTCTCTTTGTTTTTGGGTGTTATTTTAAGTATATTTGCATTTTTTAGTGGTTATTATATATTTTAAGTATATTCATTATGCCATGTGTAGGTGATGGTGTTCCTGAGCCCGTTTGTGTAGCTGATCCGGTGGCACCTTTGCCACATCCGGAAACAGTAGGAGTGGCCGAAGAACCCGATCGGCCAGCGACTTTGCCACAACCTGAAGCAGTTGAAGTGCCCCAAGCCCCGATCACCCGGCGCGCGATGTGGGTGGGTCAATGCGTATCTCTGCCTCAGAGTGTGCTTGGTTTTGTAATGTAATGCTTGGTTTTGTAATGTAGTGCAGTGTGTTATTTAAATGTTCAATATTGTACAAATTGCATATCAATGATTCACCATAGTAGGTATACTTTGATTTATGATCCATTCTTGTGTAATTTAGGATGTATGTGTTACTTTAAATTTTTCATATGCCATAGCTTATTCATAGATTATTATATCGTTTGTGCATATAGAGGGCCTGGTATGTGCATATTGATATTCAGTGTGTTATAAACATGTTTTTTGTATTAAATAATACCACGGTATTTTTAGTCATTGGTATGTGCGTAGCAAAGGCGTGTGAGTGCATTGAAAGGATTTAGTTAAATAATACCACAGTGTTTTTAGGGTAATTGGTATGTGCGTAGCTGGCGCGTGTTAGTGTGCATTTTCCGGTCTGTGCGTGTGTGTATATAGATTGTGCATAATACGCTTTCGGTACATAAACAATGCCAATTTTCCCTAAAAGCTATATAGGCGATATGCACAGGCCTATATCCTCATACGCACTTCACACTGTAACTTTCATCAATACAGTGATATTAGTTGTACTCACCGTACTTACCCTCCCTCACTGTTCTAGTTCTTTAAAAAAATTCGACCAAACCAATTTAACATTATAACATTCAACGCACATACTATTTGATGTCTACGCATCATCCCGCCATCCTATCGGTCAACAAATAACCATGTACGCACCCACCTGAACACGAACACGCTACGCGCGTCAATGGACTACTACTTCGTCCAACAACCACACCCCCCTCCCACCCCCACCGGGGAAAAAACCCCATTCTTCAGTATATGCACAGACGTTGACATGTAAATGCACAGGCCTATTTCTTCATATGCACATGCCTCTTTCTTCATATGCACATGCCTATTTCTTCATATGCTTTTGTTTTTTGTACAGGCGATATGCACAGGCCTATTTCTTCATATGCTTTTGTTTTTTGTATTTGGTGTGTGCATTGGAGTGTTATGATGTGTACAATAGACCACATGATTCAAAGTTCCATTGCCAACATAAAAATGCACACACCAGTGTAAAAACAAAACTAAAAAAACGACATGATGCTAAGTTCATTTTCCAAAAATTTGCAAACGCCAAATCATACAAATGCACACACCACCGTTTAAAAAAAAAAAAAAAAACCTATTAATTTTTACAATATATTCCTTGTAAAACAAGCCAACCACAAGAAATCACGCACAAGAAAAGGCCAGTGCATATAGTGGTTACATATTATAAGGATTGTGGTTGTGATTTTTTTTTTTTTTTCACAATCTTTCACAGGCGAAATACACTCATTGTTGTCTATGCATCCTCCCGTCAACCTATCGGTTTCACAAACAGACCTGTATGCAACCACCTGAACACGCACACGCTACGCACATAACAGATATTCTAGTTCGTCCATCAACCCCCACCCCCCTCCCACCATCCTAGCGGAAAAAACCCCAATATTCAGCGTATGCACAGACGATGGCACGTAAATGCACTTACCCGTTCATTTTCTCCTCAAGCCTTGTTCACACCAAGTTCACCTCATCATCAGCCTTTGTAGTAATTCAAAGTATTAAATTCCATCCATAAACTCCCTAATTTAATGCTATAGATTCTAATAATATTATGTCCATAAATAAATTAGAATTACAATTACTAATATATCCTTTACATTGGAAAATGTCCTTAATTACTATCCTAATCTCTTATAATCTCAACCATTGATGGAAATTGAATCAATGGATATTAGGAGACCTCATGGTCTCATCTATTAGAGGGGGTGCACCGGATTCGAAGCCTCTATATATATATATATATATATATATATATATATATATATATATATATATATATATATATATATAAAGTTTTCTAAGGAAGTTAAATTCATAAAATTTGAAGAAAATGTTAATTTCTATTGTTTGATTTATAGAGTTTATTTTCCAAATAAAATAAATTCCTCACAATTCAATTTCCGATCAAATAATGAAATTAATCTTCTTCATAATTTTTTTCCATGAAATTTCAATTCTACTTTTTCAAAATATTTTTCGCAAATCAAATGGTTGTAAGAGGTGGGGGAGGGGAAATTGAGGATATTGCCATCTTTTTCTTCCGTCCCTATCCCACGACCTCGTACTATTTGATTCTTATTAGTTTTTTATGGGACTCGCAAATTAAAAAAAAAAAAAAAAAAAAAAAAAAAAAATTCTCTTGCAGCACGTCAGGCACACCATTCGCACCCGTGCACGCGTGAATACTTTTTTTTTATTATTGTTTTTTTTTTCCTTCTCCCTTTTCTTCCTCGCTTTCCTCTCTCTCGTAATAACATGTAAAAATTAAGAAAAAATTAAAACTCTTAAGGATGATCTTATTATTATTAATATATATACCTGGGTATAAAATATGTGATGACAAACCTGTACTTCAATCTCTCACACTTGCAATAATGCAATCTGTGTTGAAAGTGAAAAGACACAACAGAACAGTCTCCCAGTTTGTTGGGATCCGACGGATTGACAAATTAAAACACCACAGAGGATCTGGCCTCAATGGGATCATCACTTCAACTACAAATCCAACTGCGCACTTCTGTGCATGTCTGTGCCTTTTTTTTTTTAATTTTTTTGTCAGAAAGATATTATGGTCAAACAACATAACTGTGATTTTTTCAAATAGGAGGTCATAAGTTCGAATTCCAATGCAGTCCTGTAGAGATATTGAATCTGTGTGCTTCAATAAATTTAGAAAGTATATATAGATAAATACTATTTCTAATATTGTAACAGAGCGAATAGCAATTTAAAAAAAAATATATATATTATTTCCAGTTTTACCAAGATTCATTGACAATTCCAGAGTGCCGGTGGCAACTGGCAAGGACTGTACTACTTTTCCACATGAAGCACCTGCCACTTGTTGAAATCTTTTATGCTTCCATCATATTGCCTACCTTTACTCCAACCATAAATCGGTCCGTAAACCTTAAAGTCATGAAACAATTACTCCGTAACAACTATCCCAAGTTATTAGTTGTTGGAATGAAAAATCTACACCAAATAATGATAGAATTTCTACATTCGTTGATAAGTTTGAATTCTTTAAATCTTTCAAAATTTAGGTCAAGTTGATTTTTTCTTTTTTCTTTTTGTTTTTAAAAATACATTATAAATCATTTATATAAATATATATATTTCACAGCCTCGTTCAAACTCATACAATTAATATGTTTGCTCTCCATCATCACTAAGATACAATAATGTCCCTGTTTAGTAAAAAATTGGCCTATAGATTAATTTTGGCTTATTTAATCACTAATAATTGTTTGATTTAGTTAAAATATTAATATAAATATTTGGTTAATTAGCTTTTTGCAACTTCAAAATGCTAAAATTCAAAAAGCTACTCCAAGCAATTTTTTCAATTAGCTTTTTCATAAAAGAAATTATACCAAACAGCTATCAGCTAACAGTTAATTTACCAAACACTTTTCTACAACAGCTAATGTTATCAACTAATTATACCCTCTAATTAACACAATCAGCTAACAGCTAACAGCTAACAGCCATTTACCAAACGGGGCCAATATATTTCTATATTTATTCAACTAAAAAAGTGTTGCTAAGAATTTTGTATTTTTTTTCATATTATTGCTTTTGTAGGTGGGGGTGAGGTGAGGGGGGGGGGGTGGATATCAAGTACATGCATCGTCCTATTTCAAACCCCATCCACTTCAATTACCAAAGGGCCCCTTGCAAGACTTTGAATTCAAGAGTTGCAAAATGTTGGACCATTTTATAACATACGTCATAATCCGAATGAATGTTCTCCCCACGATGTAATTTGAAACTTTCCTCTTAATTGTACGCGCTCGATCTAAGCTTCGTATTCAAGTTGTATTACGTTACTTGTTGGTATGTTAAATTATTACTTGTTCAAATAAATTAGACTAATCACAATTATAGAACTCTATTTGACATTGTTGAGCATATAATGTATAAATATAAATGTGCAATTTAACTATCAGCGTAGGCTTTTAATTAGTTGAGATGGAGCACACGCTTCAATTTGGTATACATAACTTAAAGCTAAAAATTTAAGAACTAATAGCTATTAACTTATTTTAAAACAATACATTTAATTAAATATGTAGCGTTTCAAATAAGCTATTATTTTAAATTCTCTATATTTTGCCAAACAAAATTTATAATTTATTTGTAGTTTAAGATAAGTTATAAACTCTAAAATAAGTTCTGCCAAATAGAACTAATGAATAAAAATACGAAAAAGGCAATGCATAGAATGAGTTTTGTTTATGTGCAACAACTTTAATTTGTATTAAGTTTGATAGTGAGTGGCCCGCACGAGCTTAGCACGCTCATTGATTTATTAGACAATATTTGAGAGAAAAGACTAAGATTCGAACTTCAAAAATCACAATGTAGAGGTCGGACAGTCTTGTCTGTTGAGCCCTTAGTCAACGTTAATATGCAAGTGAATTCAACATCCAATATTAGTCTACAATATTTATATTTATAACTTGTCATTACAAGTATCCTAACACATTCATCATGTGATATGTAATTATAACTTCTTGTGTTGATCATGTGATTTGTATTTGTAACTTGTCGTGTTCAACATTAAACCGGCTTGCAACATTCATCTTTTGATTTGTACTTATAACTTGTGTCGAGCACTGAGCCTACCACATTCATCATGTGATTTGTACTTATTATAACTTGTCATGGCGAACATTGATCATACTACATTTATAAGAGCAACTCCGATAAGAAGATTGTGCACAAGATTTAAGAAAAAAATGGCAAGACGGAGGAGAGGGGGTTGAGTTTAATTTGTTGCAGTAAAATGAGAATTTTATCAATAATGTGGGTCCCATCTGTTTTCTTATTTGCGGAGAAAGAACGCGTCCAGCGGGCACATTAAACTTTATTTATTTATTTATTTTTGTTTTTTGATATTTTTAATCTCTTTTCTCTCATATTCTCTTTCCTAATCACACCTGTAAAATCTCCTCAAAATCTTCACACTATTGAGGATGCTCTAATGTGATTTGTACTTAGAGCAACATTATCAGTTGGGGATATTAGGGGAGAATGTAAGAGTGATTAGTAAAGAGAATGTGGGAGGGGAGAAAAAAAATTCAAGACTGATTTTTTATTTAAAAAAATAATAATATAAAAAGCATGGTCAGGCGCACCTGACGCGCCCGTGTGGACGGCTGCTGTGCGCATTGCAGCCCATGCTTCTCTGATATTTCTCTTCCTTGGCAGGGATATCTTATCATTTCTCTCTCTTCCATGTATGCAAAGATTTCTTGTATACCGTGAATGTTTCTATGACGGGATGCTCTTATAACTTATCATGTTGAGCATTCAGTTTCACACATTCATCATCTGTCAACATTCGGTATGATTAAGTTGCATAATTTAATTTGGTCTGAAAATTATTGTTTAAATCTAAAATATTAAATAGTTAACAATTGACCTCACTTTAAGATATGAATTGTAATATAAAGATATATATAAAACAATTCATTAAGTTGATTCATGCGATATATAGGCAATATTTTTGTTTGTAAAAGTTATGAGTTTTCAGTTTGATCATGAAGTTTGTCTCGGTATTCCGCCCTCTTTATTTGTAATGCTATTTCGACCGGCCAATTAATAAATCTTAATTTTTCACAAAAAAAAAAAAAAAAAAAAAAAAAACATCTCAAGTCTCATTATGCAGTTAGTATATAACTTAAGCCACTATGTGAAATTAGAAATAAAAAATTCTATTTGGGAGAAGAAATAAAAATTCTGTACGCAAAGACTTGCTTGCTTTCGACGAAAAATCTTAAATAACGAACTAGAAAAAAGCAAAGCACGGAAGTATGAGGAAAAAGAAAAACATGTTAGAATTTATGATAAATTGATATATATATATATGTGTGTGGGGGGAAGGGATCAGGTGCATTTGAGACTTTCCGTGCGGTTGTGCGGGTGATGCACGTTAAGTATTAATTTGACGCACTTAAAGTACAAACACACGCACATTAAGCACACAAACAAAACACCTTCAGAACACAACCTCACGCATGTTAAGCACAAAAACGCACGCACCTTAAGTTTTAAAAACAACTCACATTAAGTATACATTCACGCACATTAAGTACAAAACTCACGCACTTTAAGCACACGACTCACGCACATTAAGCACAAAACTCACGCACATTAAGCATAAAACTCATGCACTTTAAAGTTTCAACAACAACTCACATTAAGTACACACTCACGCACATTAAGCACAAAACTCACGCACATTAAATACAAAATTCACGCACATTAAACATTACACACTCACGCACATTAAGTACAAATCTCACGCACGTTAAGCACAAGATCGACTCACGCACATTAATCATCCGCACAACCGCACGGGAAACACTTAAATGCACCTGAACCTATATATATATATATATATATATATATATATATATATATATATATATATATATATATAAGAGTGCGTTCAGGTGCGTACTGCGCGTCCAGGAGAGAACTGTGAACCAACCAGTGCGCGCCACGTGTCTAGATCTATGTGCACTTATAGTTATAAGTAGGTGCAAGGTGAAAGTAGGTGCACCCGATCAATGAATGTTAACAAAGACAAAATTACATGCACTTGTAGGTGAAAGTAGGTGAACTCGATCAATAAATGTTAACAAGGCAAAATTACATGCACTTGCATTGTAGGTGAAAGTAGGTGCACTTATAAGTGATTTTACTTGCACTTTTTACTTGCATATGTGCTTCAAGTACTTGCACATATAACACATTTACATGCACCACAGGACACGTGGCCCGCGCTGGTTAGTTCACAGTGATCCAAATTGACCACGTAAGCCACCCCGGCGGTTTTTAATTTTTTTTAAAGTTTTTTATTAAAAATTATTTTAAAAAATCAACTCACCATCCATGCAAAATAGGTAACCGGAAGAAATGGGTGTTAACCAACTATCATGTGAAATTACATATATTTGGGGTGTTCAGTATCCTAATTACGCATTCAAGTTACGTTTAACGATCAATTTGGACCTTATTCTTAACTTTTATGTTCGAGATTACAACATTTTTCTGTATTTAATGGAGATTGAATAGATACTATATTATAGGTTAGAATATATTAAAAAAAAAATGGGGATTGAAAGTTGCATGCTTACATCTTAAGTCTTGAATGATTAGTCACGTACATACCAAACACAAGTGGCTTCACAATGTCATATTTTTCTAATTCAACTCATATATTTATTGCTCTTTGGACAGAATTAATTATTATTTGACTTTTTTTTTTTTTGGGTCTAGTTCAATACTTGTATATCATTGTACATGGAAACTGGGCGTTTGTTTTTAAATGGCATATTATTTTAGGGAATGCCAAATTGATAACAATATGTATATATAATACTCCCTAATTAGTTAAAACTATATCTAAAAAATTATTACATTACTAAGAGACGTGAGGAAATGAGATTCTTACAACACGTTTGGTTCACGGAATGAATTTCGAGGTAATAGAAATGCTATTTCATAAGGAATGGAATAGGCAAGGAATAGAATAAGAATTGTATTATATTGTTTGGTTCGCGGAAGGAATAGACTTTAGGAATTATATTACAGTGTTTAGTTGATTTAAGGAATAGAAATGAAATATGTTTTAAAAGACATAAATACCCTTATAAAAATATGTGGTGGTGGTGGCGATGGTGGCGGTGGCGGTGGCGACGATGGTGGTGGTGGTGGTGGTGGCGACGGTGGTGGTGGCGGTGGTAGTGGTGGTGGTGGTGGTGGTGGCGACGGTGGTGGTGGTGAAATATGAAATAAATTTAATTGAGGGTAAAATAGAAAATAACAACTTTAGGCTATTCTTGAGAACTCAGGAATAACCTAATACCAGGAGGTGCCAGGTATCTTTATTCCCCTTGCAAGGAGAACCCAGGAGCATTGTTCCTAGGAATAGGTGTTTTTACCAAACAAAGAAATATATGTATTACTGGGAATGATATTCCATTCTAGAGCTTTTCCGTGAACCAAACATGCCATTAAGGAATATAACATAACTCGAACTAAACACATGAAATGTCATATTATGTGAATCCAACATTCCTTAATGATTATCTTTTAACGTTTCTTAAATGTTATTTGATTTGCGGTGAAGCTCATAGTCATTATCTGAAAGTGTTTTTTGGGTAAAATTTGTTTTGTAATCCTAACTGACAAACAATCACAAGGAAATAAATCAACTTAAATTGTACATTATTGACCGATTCAAACCAAACAAAAAAAAAAATCAATAAACAACTCACACAGAGAATCAAACTTGAAAGTAGTGATCAAATATTTAT
Source organism: Ipomoea nil (assembly GCF_001879475.1). Classification (NCBI taxonomy): domain Eukaryota; kingdom Viridiplantae; phylum Streptophyta; class Magnoliopsida; order Solanales; family Convolvulaceae; genus Ipomoea; species Ipomoea nil. The sequence continues at coordinate 2,197,160 of NW_017619597.1, forward strand.
ACATATTTAATGAAAATACATTTATAATTTTAAATATTTATATTTATATATGATCAGATATTTATACATATTTAAAGAAAATACATTTGTAATTTTAAATATTTGTATTTGTATATTCCTCCATTATTTTGTACGTCCCATTTATCTTATCTTATTTATTTTCTGTTTCTATGTTCTCTCAAAAGGTTGAATCCCCAACCACAGTCCAAAAAAGTATTTGAGAGAATGTAAATTACACTCAATAGCTCAGCAGATAGAGTCAAATGTCGATATGCACAAAGAATCTGTCCATTTTAGACATAATTTCTACATTGCTGCCGTTGAAATTCGAACCTTAACCTTAGTCTCTCCTTCCAAATACTGCATATTAAACTATTAAGTTAAACTCGTGAGGGCTTCTATTTCCATGTTACATATGGAAGTAGAACAAGATATTAATTAATATATCTGTATTTTAAAAAATTGCACATTTTGGCCCAACATAGCCTAGGGTTAGGTAAATATTGATAAAAATCTTATTGTGGAACTGTATAAAAGTTGTGACATTACATAAAGGTGTTAAAAAACTAGTGCAGTTAGATATGGTGCATTCAATCCAGCAGCATTTTTATATATGCTCATTCAATCAATACAGTAAATATTTATTGCTTAAAAAAAAAAAAACAGCAACATTAAATGGACGTCTGAAATGGCAAAATGTGGCCCGGTCCCAAACTTTTTGAATAGAACATTAAAAATGTTTGAAGATAGGAAGAGAAAAGAAAGAAAGAAGGAGAGCTCGGTAGGATGGTCATGTATAAATTAGTTGACTTCGTCTACAATTTCTGACCCTTTTTAAGGTCCAAATATTGATAGTTTTGGTTACCTTTGAGAGCATTCTAAATAGACATAGTTTTTGAGAAATTTTTATTAGTGTAACTAAGAAAGAGAAGATGAGATGAAATGGAAAAACAAAAAGAAAATGAAAAACAAAATCTGGAAAGCAAATAATATATATATATATATATATATATATATATATATATATAGAGAGAGAGAGAGAGAGAGAGATATATATATATAGAATTAAGTTCCGTGAAGGTTTCTCGTGCGGTTGTGCGGTGAGTAATGTGCATGAGTTTTGTACTTAAGTGCGTGAGTATTGTGCCTAAGGTGTGTGAGTTTCTGCTTAAGGTGCGTGGGTATATACTATATACTTAATGTGAGTAGTGTTGAAACTTAAGATGCATGAGTTTTGCGCTTAAGGTGCGTGAGTTTTGTACTTAAGGTGCGTGAGTCTTGTGCTTAAGGTGCGTGAGTTTGTGCTTAATGTGAGTAGTCGTTGAAACTTAAGGTGCGTGGGTTTTGTGCTTAAGGTGCGTGAGTTTTGTACTTTAAGTACCTGAGTCTTGTGCTTAATGTGAGTAGTTGTTGAAAACTTAAGGTGCACGAGTTTTGTGCTTAAGGTGCGTGAGTTTTGTGCTTAAAGTGCGTGAGGTTTGTGCTTAAGGTGCGTAAGTTTTGTGCTTAAGGTGCGTGTGTTTGTGTTCTTAAGCTGTTTTATTTGTGTGCTTAATGTGCGTGTGTTGTGTACTTAAATGCGTCAGTTTAATGCTTAATGTATGTGCAACCGCACGGGAAGCGGATCCCGCACCTGATCCCTTCCCATATATATATATATATATATATATATATATATATATATATATATATATATATATATATATATATATATACATATAATATATATATGAGTTCTAGTGTGGATATAACTTCTCATGCGATTGTGTGGTTAACACAAAAGACGCACCTTAAGCATACAAACAAAACACCTTAAAAACACAAACCACGCAACTAAAGTTTTAAAATGACGCACATTAAGTACACAAACCTCGCACCTTAAGCACACAAACAAAGGACCTTAAGAACACAAACCACACACCCAAAGTTTTAAAATGCCACACCTTAAGTTTCAACAACTGACGCACCTTAAGAAGAAAAACAATGCACCTTAAGAAGGAAAACCACGCAACAAAAGCTGTAGCCTATAAGCCGACACACCTTAAGCACACAAATCACGCACCTTAAGAAGGAAAGCCACGCACCTTAAGAAAAAAAACTCACGCACCTAAAGCTTTAGATCGACACACTTAAGTTTTTAACACCTGATGCACCTTAAACCCTACAGTACAAAAACTACTCACCTTAAGCACAAAACCACGCACCTTAAGAAGGAAAACCACGCACTTTAAATTTGAACTAGATGCAAAAAGACCAAATTGTCCCTGCGTATTTTTTAATCATTGTTAATCATGGAAGTTGATTTAAACAAATATCAATGGCTCATATTTAACCACACAACCACACCTGGGAGACCTACCACACGCAAACACTATATATATATATATATATATATATATATATATATATATATATATATTAATGCACCCGAATGGGTGCTTATAGTCACTATTTGACAGTACATTCTGGGTGAATTCTGTCCTGCGACCTTAGCCGACAAAGGACCACAAAAATATAAACAAGCATAAATTACTCATTGTTGATTAGCTCAAATTGAGAAAGCCTAGGGATGACAATTTGCCATGTCCCTGACCGGGACGGGGATGAAAAAAATTTCCGGGGAATATATGTGATTCCCCGTCGGGAACGGGGACGGGGATACACCTTCCCGCCCCACCCCGTCCCGTCCGTGAATAATTATTATAATTAAAAAAAAAATTAACACACACACACACACAAATTAAAACCTGAATTTTTAGTTTTTAAAATTAAAAATTACACTAATTTAAGATTTTGACTAAGTATCGAATCTCCGTCCCCGCGTGTAGACGGAGATGTGGACTACTTTAATTTCCTGTTGAGGATGGGGACGGGGACGGGGAGAGTATACTCCCCACCCCCGTCTCGCCTCGTTGCCATCCCTAAGAAAGCCAATGTGTGCAACATTATTGTATTAAAGGGCAGCGTTATAGCATTTACAACGGGCAGTACTTTGATTTTAAAATCCTTTATATAATAAAGCTATATGGTTTGGGAAATAATTAATGTCACAACATCTTTTATTATTAAAAAAAAAAAAGCACAACATTTAAAAAATAAAATAGCTATATATTATATAATCATATAAAAAATATAATTTTGAAAAATAAAATAGCTATATATTATATAATCATATAAAAAATATGTTCAATTAGAGTTTAAATTTACACATACAAAATTTGAAATTTGCTTTCCAAAATGTAATTATCTTAGTTATTATTCGTATTGTGAAAATTATAATATAGATGAAATACAATTAAGAATAAATCAATGTAATTACGTAAATTATCTCTATAAGTTTATTTGAATATGCACATAATTAGATATTATATTAATCATACAAAATTTTAATTTTAATTTTAATTGTAATTTTGTATCCTATAAAAATAATAAATACTTGAGCAATGGAAGCTCAAAAATATTATTATATTAAATAATTTAAAATATTTTAGTTTTTCTATTTTTATTTATATTTATAATAACATAATTTTTTTCCGTGCATCGCGCGGGTGAATTATTAGTAAAAACAATATCTCACCCTACCTTAAGTTAAATCCTTAAAATTTTACAACATACTATAATTTAATCTTGGAGGCAATATATACTGTTTTCTCACTCAATTATAATATTTTTAATTTTAATTATCAACTATTTTCAAACAGTATATGATTTTTTAAATCGTTTAAATTTCATAAAAAATATTCAAATGACTTTACATGCAAAAGGATACTGTATAAATGAAGTCACAAAAATTTGTGATTGTTTATATGTAAAATTGGTGTTTTTCCTATTGCTGTTATCTTTAAAATATAAACTATTCAATGTACATAATTTTTTGTCTGCAATTTGGTACCTCCAGATTTGACTTCATTTGTTGAACTCTTGATGAAGTCCACCGATTCATAAATAGTCATGAATATTAAGATTTATGAAATCACAATAATGTGTGCGGCAATGAGCTTATTTAAGAAAATTCTACAATGCTCCCGTAAGGAGTGGTCGAATGTGTAAAATATGATTTTTGCGTAAAAAAAGGTCACGAGTTTAATTCTTGCTAACAACCTATCGGTCGGGTACATCATACATGATTTTCTTAATTCAGTTTACCTCTCCTACATAGTATACAGACTATTACACAAGATAATGGTTTACACATTGTACACCATTGGCAGTGACTAATAAAACATCATGAATGCTATTATAAAAAGAAAATGGCAGTGACATTTTTACTTTGTTTTGTTTTTTGTTTTATTTTTTGTTTTTTTGTTTTTTGTTTTTTGTTTTTTTTTTTTTTTTTTTTTTTTTTGCATATGATATCCCAGAAATGCACTTAAAGAATTTAACTTTTATTCGGGGCATAGGTGTTTGCCATAAAATTTATTAGTAGTTTGTTTACAAATTGTCCCGAATTGTTAGATTCAATTATTATTATTTTATTTACAAAAATGTTACAATTGTTGGAAAAAATGGCAAAAATCACTTTGTAAGTGGCTATTTTATGGTACTATTCTATGTGGTGTCCAGTTTCGATTTGGGTCGGATCAAAGTGAATTCAGGTTCTTCGTAGTAAGACAAGAAAATTAAAATATTGTACGTTCAAAACAGATAATGGGTGAATGAGAAATTAATTTATTCTCAAACTAAACCCATTTGAGTTGAAAAACGAAGATAGAAAGACTTTAACGTAGCTTTTGTCTCACATTGATTTGGGGAGTTGGTTTGAACTACTATATATACAAGAGCCTTTTAAAAGCATATAGAATTTTATGATATGAACCGCAAATTATGCCCTGGAAACGTGTTCACCGTGAATGGTGAACACAAGTCTAAACGACGTCGTTTTTATGCAAAAAAAATAAAATAAAATAAAAAAAAATCGCGGATGTGGAGTTAACGGCGTCGTTTGATCAAATTATGAATTTTCTGTTATGAGATTATGAATGTAATGAAAATTCATAATCTCATAACAGAAAATTCATAATCTCATAACAGAAAATTCATAATCGCATAAAAGTAAAATATTTATTAAATTATGAATTTTCAATTATGAGATTATGAATTTTCTGTTATGAGAATGAGATTATGAATGTAATGTAGATTCATAATCTCATAACAGAAAATTCATAATTTCATAACAGAAAATTCATAATCTCATAACAGAAAATTCATAATCTCATAACTGAAAATTCATAATCTCATGGTTCCAAAGTGAATGTGCAGGCATGGTTCCAAAGTGAATGTGCAGGCATGGATTCACAATTTATGAATGTCCGTGATTTTGGACAGGAATGTGTAGGCATGGTTCCAAAGTGAATGTGCAGGCATGAATTCATAATTTATGAATGTCCGAAATCATTGCTCACCTCAAATTAAAGTGAAACCGCAAAATGTGAAAATGAAGGAGAAAAGTCACGCAATTAATTAAGAAAGAGAAAAAAAAAAGGAAAAAAAAAAGAAAAAAAAAAAAAAAGAGATAACGGTGTACTAACACCGTTGGAACCGTGTTCACCATGAATGGTGAACACGGTTCCATGGCATAACGATTGGATATGAACTATGGAGGCTCTCTCACCCATAGGGGAGCAAATCAAATCCCAAAATGAACTTGAAAATATTAGTCTAACAATAAGTATGATTCATTTTCCACCATGTAAATTTTTTTTTAAATTTTATGGGCAAGTAATATTTTCTTTTCAAACAATAACCAATAATTCCTTTATTGAAAATTTTTAAAAAATAACAATATATATATATATATATATATATATATATATATATCTACAACATTATCTATAATGAAACTTGGATATTTTATTTAGGCCTAGATAAATAATTATTGGTATTAAATATTAATGGGTCCCAATCTATGTGCTAAAATTACTTGATGCAGCCCCTTGTATTTGGATCCACCTAACAATTTATCTCTGTTTTTTTTTTTTTTAAAGTAAACACGTACAATCTATCAAACCTTCACCAAACACCCCCTTGTTTGATTTTTTTTTTTTTTTTAATCCTAAAATCATCACAAGGATTGTAGTTGGTTTGCAGTCACCTGTCTGATTGAGAATTAAGATTCTATTAAAAAATAATAATTTGTGACTTAAATTCTAAAAATTTAAGTAATTCTTTTAAAATATTATGAATAAAGTAAAATCTATTTTAGAATTGTAAAATAAAAAAATAGAAAAAAAAAAAAAAAGAAAGAAAAAAGAGTCAAATTAGCCCTCAAACTTTACCTATAAAGTCAATTAAGTCCCTATACATTACAAAATTGCAATTAGACCCATAAACATGTCATTTTAATGACTTGTTATTGCAGGTCACAACAATTCCAGTGACCTTCAAACTCACTCCGGCGACATTTCAATTAACTCCGGCAACCTTCAAAATAACATGTTTACGGGTCTAATTGAAACTTTATAATATTTAGGGGCTTAATTAATTTTATAGGTAAAATTTGAGGGTGTATTTTATATTTTTTCCAAATTAAAAAAAAAAATATTGAAGGCAACCTATTTGAAGGTTTCCATAGGAGACTGTCAGTCTCTGTCTCCTTTGTTTCCAGGTAGAGACGAAGGATGGAACGAAAGCATATGATTGCTTTCAATTATTAATTTGTGTTTTAATGTTATTTTAAAATTTCAAAAATATTAAAGGTGCTATTATTATCACTATTATTATAAAAATATAAAATTCATGTAAGATGCTACATAAATATAAATTGCATCATCAATGTGTAATACTATAAGACATATCCAATTTATCATTTTTACCTGTCATATTTAATATTTATTAGTCAAATTAATTTTTTTATTTGTTTATTTTATTTACTATTTTTAAATTTCATTTTTAGGTGTTTTATAGTATTTTTATATAGTTTCTAAATATATATTTCGTACATTTTATATACTAATATTAAACTCAATATTATGAAAATTGAATTCAAAGATTTAATAAATAAACCTATTAGTATCCTAGTAATGAGTATTTAATTCATAAATAAATATATAGATAATTTAATATTTTTATCCTAGTATAAGGGCAAACCTATTAGTTTGGTTTTTTGTTCAAAGATTTTAAGCCAAATAGGATATAGAAGGTTGAGGAATAGGAGAAAAAAAAAAAAAAAAAAAAAAAAAAAAAAAGGAGAAAAAAAATGGTTGTAACGTGTCTAGATGGGCATGTGCAGTGCACGCATTCACTGGCCACGCTTGGTGCGCTAAATACAGACATGAAGTAGCAATATTTTTCTTGCGCGCCCCACAAAAAACTAACAGGGGCGTTTGGTTTGAAAGAATTTAAATTTCATTTCCACCTAATTCCAAAGGCCATAAAATTTCTTAGTTTGATTGGAAGGAATTGTAATTCCCGCATTTTTATGGAATTAAAATCCCATGTCCCCCTGGGATTGACATGGGATTTTAGAAAGAAGAAAAGCTAGTGATGAGTAAAAATTACTCATCCCTTTTTTTAAATCTAAAATTAATACCACAACAACAATGGGCATTTTAGACTTTATACTACTTATTTCCTTTAATTTCCCATGCATACCAAACATTGAAATTGAAATTCTCAATAATTCTATTCCTATAAACTAAACACTGAAATTTAAATTCTCACTTTATTCCCAGTAATTCATCTCCCATTGAATTGCAATTCCTTTCCCACGTAATTCCCCCCTCCAACCAAACGTCCTGTAATTCTCTAGCAACACACTCTTATTTATCTCTCTCTTTCTACTCATCCATCCATGTTAGCCTCTCTCACATCCACATAATCCTATCCTCCTCCACACCCCCCCCCCCCCCTCCCCTCCCCTCCCCCCGAAAAACAAATTTTAAATAAAACACGATATCATTTTTTCGGACAACAACAAAAACTCATGAGCACTATCCAATGGTGTGTATTGGGTTTGACTATTATGTAATAACCCACAAATCATATGGAAGAGGTAAATTACACTAAGGAGGTGTTAAGTTCAAGTTATACAACATAACCAAGGATATCTAATATTACAAAACTTACATTCCCATGTTTGGTTCATATTATCTTACTTTCTCAATGGAAGATAATACTATATTCTCCAAAGAATGCAACATACCCTTCACATAGAATTTTGAAGGGAATGTGATTCCCTCACAATTTTAAGTTATCTAAGATTACCATGGATATTTATAAATTTTACCATTCTAATTCTAATTATTATAATATATATATATATATATATATATATATATATATATATATATATATATATATATGGAAGGGATCATGTGCATTTGTGGCTTCCCTTGCGGTTGTGCAGTAGATTAATGTGCGTGAGTTATATACTTAATTAATGTGCGTGAGTCGCGTGCTTAATGTGCCTGAGATTTGTACTTAATGTGCGTGAGTGTGTAATGTTAATGTGCGTGAGTTTTGTACTTAATGTGCCTGAGTATTGTGCTTAATGTGCGTGAAGTTTGTGCTTAATATGCGTGACTTGAGTTCAGAATTACGAGCTCAGAAGGAAGCAAAACAGAAAGAGAAGGTGGGTGAAACTTTTATGATTGTGTGTGAATGGATGGATATATGTAAACGCACATATGGATGTTTTGATTTTATGTTAAAAACAAATCCATTCCTCCACCACTTCGAAACAAAAAACAAGAAGAAAATGCAGCAGTGGATGAAGAACACACTCACGCACATTAAGCACACAACTCACGCATCTTAGGCACAAGACTCACACACCTTAAGTACAAAACTCACGCACATTAACATTACACACCCACGCACATTAAGTACAAATTTCAGACACATTAAGTACAATACTCACACACATTGAGTACAAACCTCACGCACATTAATCTACCGCACAAGAACCTTACACTATATATATATATATATATATATATATATATATATATATATATATATATTACATCATGTTGACTTATGAAATAATTTTGTTTCTCAAGTTCAAGTTTTTAAATCATGTAATCATATATGAAACCTTTTTCTTATTTATTTATGAGGAAATGGTCAAATAGGCCCTTAAACTTTACCCCAAAGGTCAATTAGATCCCTAAACTTTAAAAAATTGTAATTAAACCCTCAAACATGTCAAATTGGATCAATGAAGCCCAAAACTCGATAAATAACATGTTATTACATGTCATTTTCAATTCTGGCGACCGACGACGAATTACAGCCACCGAAGACAAAATCCGACCATCCGGTCTGCTTCTACTGGAGAAGACGATCTGAGGACCGCCTTCTCCATTGGAGAAGACGACCAGACGGTCGCCTTCTCCAAGGTTGCCAAGTTGGTGCATGTTTTGCGTGCAGGCGCATTGAGGATGGTCGCCAACTAGCGACCACCAATTTCTATGTTGCTTTCTTTTTTTTTCTTTACAAATAGACCTCAACAGTTCTCAACCTATTAAGACTTCTCTAAGGTGGATGGCACGTTGATTTAGAAAATGTTAGATAAAAATTAAATTCGTAAACAATGTTGATGAAAATCAAACTTGTGAATATAGGAGTTGTTTGTAATTATTAAAAAGAATTTTCGGAGTTTGAAAGTTTAATTAAAGAGAAAACGAGTAGGCATGTGATGGCTGATACTGCGGACCCATCAGACAAAACGAGTCCCCAAAATGGTTTGATTGTCAAAAAGAAGCTTCCCTTTCTGCCACTCTCTCTCTATCTCTATCTCTCTCTCGTGCCTTAGAAACTTTTTGCCCAACAAAGCATTATTTTTACTCCATGAAACACCCTTCGTCTTTCACAAGGCTATAAATGCTAGAGATTGCCCTTTTTTTCTGTGGTTTCTTTTCACCTTCTCTTAGCTACTAAGGCACACACATTTAACCATCGCGCTTTATATACATACACAACCGCACACACAAAGTATTATACATATATATATATATATATATATAAATATATCTCTCTCTCTCTGTATAGATGTGCGTACAAGGTTGTTTTGTCGGAGCCTTGAATTTGTTTGTGTTCATATCCAGAGGGAAGTTCTTGGATTGTAGGGAAATAGGGAGAGGAAGAGAATCAATGGACTTTTACACATACCTATCTCGTGCTTTGCCTTCTTCTCCTGCGTTTGCTTCTCTTTCTTTTGGGAATTTGGCTGATAGGGCCAAAGGATTCTTCACCTCTGCCGTCTCTAACGTCATTGGCAGTCTCTTCTCCGCCATTTTCACCTTCTGCTTTACTTTGGGTATGTGTTGCGCTTTTATTTTGGCGATTCGATTGCTCAGAATTCTTGATTTTGTTTATGATTAGGGGTTGCATATATATATTCTCAATATGTGATCTTGGTGTTTGGATTTCGTTTGCTTTTGATTATGGATTTTTTGTTGTTGAAACTCCAGTATTTGATTCGGGATGGGTTTCCAATTGTGGGGCCTTTTAGATATTTAGGAAAATTAACCGAACAAGGAAGAATCTTTTTTCCCAATTAGGTGCAGCTTTTAGATGTTTGAAAAACTGAGCAAAAAGGGGAAGAATCTTTCAAGTTATCTGCCAAACAAAAATACAGAAAGGAAGAGTCTTTTGAGTTCAAACACAAGTTGTATCATTGTACATTTATACCTTCTGGTTTCTTTAAGAATGTTCAAGGTTGCATATGGCATGCTGCATTTATCCTTATTATGTGGATGGTTGTGTGTTGAAATTCTTTTTGGGTGACGAGGAAAACCCGCAACCACTGCCCTCTGAGGGTGCGTATGGGTAAACATTTTACCCGCCTTATGACCCTAGCGGGAAAAGGACCAAAGGGACATATCAGGTTGTCCATAGGTGACCAGTTCAAACCAAGAAGGTCAATTAGCCGCTCTCATTAGGATTTGAACTTGGAACAACCCGACCAACTTGGCTGGGGTTGCCCCGTGTGTTGACCCTTATGACCCTAGCGGGCAAAGGACCAAAGGGGTATATCAGCGTAGGTTGTCCATAGGTAATCAACTCAAACCAAGAAGGTCAATTAGCTGCTCCCATTAGGATTTGAACTTGGAACAGCCCGACCAACTTGGCTAGGGTTGCCCCCGTGTGTTGAAATTTTCTTATGTGGAGAGGCATCCTTTGCCTTAAAGCAGAAAGGCTTGGTTCCACTGCATTTATCTTTATTATGTGGATGGTTGTGTTTTGAAATTTTCATATGTGGAGAGGGGTATCCCTTTTTTAATATCAGAAACTGCTTTGAATATTCATGGCTGTTATTAATCAAGGAATTGGGTTTGTTCTTGCAGTTGGAACCTTGTTAGGGGCAATGACTGGAGCTCTGATAGGCCAAGAGACGGAGAGTGGCTTCATTAGAGGCGCTGCAGTTGGCGCTATCTCCGGAGCTGTTTTCGCTCTTGAGGTCTACGAATCATCACGGCTGCTGTGGCAGTCAGATGAATCCGGGATCGGGTGTCTCCTCTACTTGGTAAGTAAACACGACTTCTACGCTAATTTGAGCAAACTTTGCATCTTTTTGTTGCGTTCGAAGCTGTTGGTTAGTTTTATTCCCGAGTCATTGAATGATTTGAAACTATACACAGATTGATGTGATTGCAAGCCTGATAAGCGGTAGACTTGTTCGGGAGCGTATTGGTCCCGCAATGCTGAGTGCAGTGCAGAGTCAGGTATTGGTTTATCATTATTGTATCACCATGAATGTTGAAAAAATCTCTAGGCGCTCTCTTGGCGCCTGGGGACCGCCTAGAGCGCCTAGGCGGGTGCCTAGAATGCCTAGGCGGGCACCTAGGAGGCTGACCACCTAGTGCTTAGGCGCCGATTAATCGGCACCTAGGTGCGATTTTTGCAACACTGATCACTATAGCAATGCCAGACTTTTAGGTGGAAACTAGAATTTTGCTTCCATTTACTAAAATGTTCTCGTGCTGCTGCTGATCAGATGGGAGCGGTTGAATCCGCATATGAAGAGGCGTCTAACATCTTCGACACAGGCGGGTCGAAGGGCTTGCCGGGGGATTCGGTTGAAAGGATTCCGAAGATTGTAATCAGCAGCGACGACAATGCGGATGCTTCAGGGGAGAGAGTCTCTTGCTCGGTTTGCCTGCAGGTATGCAACTAATTCCTCTTCTGTGGCTCTGTCTCTAATACCAAATTGAATGATCTGTTTCGGTTTAACTAAAAGCGTTTCGATATTACCATTTCTACGCGTTCAGGACTTTCAGGCCGGGGAGACGGTTCGAAGCTTGCCGCACTGCCACCACATGTTTCACCTTCCATGCATCGATCCATGGCTGTTGAGGCACGGTTCTTGTCCATTGTGCAGAAGGGATCTGTAGAGTATGTAGTGACTGAAGTGAAGTGTTTGTTTGTAAATATAGAAAAACTTGTTTCATTTTATCCATATATTTATACTTGATTATTATAGGTTTTTTTTTCTTTTTCTAATTCATTCAGCCTTTTTATCAGCACCAATTTTCCAGAAAGCCTATGTAATTAATCCTGAGTATTTAGTACTCGAATTTGATCATTGTACTTGACCATCCTCCTGTATAAAAAGTTTTTTTTTTTTTTTTAAAGCTGTGATAGTGTTAATTTGCTTACATTTCATCAAATATCTTTGATTTACCGAAAAACTTGCAATTTGAGGTGTTGAATTCACGTCGGTGCGCACAAGAAATTTGTCTACTTTGGACATAATTCCCATACTGTCGCCGCCTAGAGCCGTCGAAATGGTCTCGCGGGGTGGGACGGGCCAAAACACACCAAAGCCCGTCCTCGTAGCGGGGTGGGCTAAAAAGCCCGCCTCTTAGCGGGCTTAGAGTGTGGCCGCCTCGCTCCGCCATGCCAAAGCCCACTGGCGGGGCGGGCCAGCCCGCCAGCCAATACTTTTTTGTAATTAGAAAAGATTTGGTGTGTACTGTAGGTTTGTAATTACACTACTTTGTAAGTGTTTTAATTTTAAAAAATGACATGCAAACTAACATGTATTAAATACTAAATATTAATACAAATTAAAATAACTAACAACTAATAGAAATTATCCAAACTTTCAAGTTTCTATTCAACATTAAGAATTAAAATAAAATAGTTTTGCAAATACTAAACTTCTAAAACTCATAATTCATGAACCATTATATCATTCATATCATGGTCTTATTCTCCTTGATCTCTATCATCATTGATTTGGAAATTAGAAATTGCGAAACATACTGCGATATATATATTTTTAATATAGATTAGTAGGCCGCGGGCTAAACCCGCTGCCCGCCTGACCCGCCCCGCTTGGGCCCGTGACCGAGGAGCGACGGGCTAAAAAGCCCGCCTCCTGGCGGGTGAAATAATCAAGAACCTGTCCCCTACATACAGCGGGGCGGGACGGGTCGACCCGCTGGGTAAAACCCATTTTGACGGCTCTATCGCCGCCGAGGTTCGAACCTTGGTCTCTTACCCCAAATACTGCCTACTAAACCATTGAGTTAAGCCCGTGCGGGTAGCAAGTCAATTGTCTGATCAACTTGATTGGTGTTGTCTCTCATTTCATACCATATCTATTATTATTCGCTTGGACGCGAAGTATATGCGCTTGGAGTCTCGGACGAACAATTAGGTTCGGACCGAGCAAGAAAAGGTTAGGGCGACGACTTATTAAGCTATATATGGTCGATAACATTTGGCCATTTGGGTCGTGATCGGTCAAGCGTCACGCACATGTCAGTTCAGATCAGAAAATGGTCTGAGTCTCAAAGCGATTCGTACCCGACCAGGCCGAGCAAGAAAAGGTTAGGGCAACGACTTATTAAGCCATCGAGTCGATAACATTTGGCCATTTGGGTCGTGATCGATCAAGCATCACGCACATGTCAATTCAGGTCAAAAATGGTTCGGATTTCGAAGCGATTCGTACTCAACCAGACTTTAAGTATAAGAAACGCCATAGACTGGGGGTATATTCTTATAAGTAGCCTCCTAAGCGTTGCCCCAAGATTCTTTTGTGTAAAAATGGATAATTTTTTACAAATATAAGTTCATTTTTAGTATATTTAATATACTTAAAATGAAAATGAATAAAGAAATGCCCCATCTTCATTGCCTGGAGATTCCTGCACAGGATCCAGGCAGCAGTGGATAAACTAGAATATGCAGATTTCAAAAACTTTTGCATTTTAGTTTATCCAAATGCCGCCGTGTCTCAGCTTCTCCACCGCACCTTCATCTCCTTTCTCAGGAATCGCTCCCTCCACGCGCCACCGCATTAGAGTTCACAGGCCAACCAATGCATCTTCACAGGTTTCTCTGGACGCGCCACTGTCTAACGAAACCTCGCCGTCCGACCAAAACAAAACCGGCGTCATTGTGATCGGCGCGGGACTAGCTGGCTTAGCGGCAGCGACTCGTCTCCGAGCTGAGAACGTCCCTTTCGTCCTCCTTGAAGCTTCCGACGGCGTTGGAGGCCGCGTTCGCTCCGACGTCGTCGACGGCTTCATCCTCGATCGCGGCTTTCAGATTTTCATCACGGCTTATCCCGAAGCCCGAAGGCTTCTTAACTATGAGGCGCTAGACCTTCGCAAGTTCTATTCGGGAGCTCAGGTTTACTACGGCGGCCGTTTCCACACCGTCGCGGACCCTCTCCGCCACTTCTCCGACGCCTTAGGATCGCTTGCGAACCCTATCGGCTCAGTCGCCGACAAACTTCTCGTTGGATTGACTAGACTCAGGGTTTTGACTCGGCAAGACGATGAGATTTTGACTGCTGATGAGGTTCCCACTATCAACCTCTTGAAAACCATCGGGTTTTCGGATTCCATGGTGGACCGGTTTTTCCGGCCGTTTTTTGGCGGCATTTTCTTCGATACAGAGCTCGGAACGACGTCGCGCCTCTTCGATTTCATCTTCAAGTGTCTCGCTCTCGGCGAAAACACGCTCCCGGCCAAAGGCATCGCAGCAATCCCGGAACAATTGGCGGCAAAATTGCCGAAAGGCTCTTTATGGTTAAATTCGAGAGTAGATTCCATCAATCTGGAATCGAACCCGGCCGGGATGCAGGTGACTTTAGAAAACGGAAAAACATTGAAGAGTGAGCTCGGAGTGATTCTAGCAGTAGAAGAACCAGTGGCAGTTAAACTATTGGCAGGTAAATTGGCGGGAGATAAACCACTTCAACTAAAGAAACCGGTTAGGAGCACTGTATGTATATATTTCTCGGCGGAGCAGGACAGAATTCCAGTTAAAGAACCAGTTTTGTTCCTCAACGGGTCGGGCAAAGGCATTGTAAACAACATGTTTTTCGCTACCAATGTGGCTCCATCTTATGCCCCCACAGGGAAAGCTTTGGTCTCGGTGTCTCTCATTGGAGTGTACGATGATGTTGCAGATGAGGATTTAGTGAATCTTGTTGTGAAGGAGCTTTCAGATTGGTTTGGAGAGTCAGTAGTTCAGTCATGGAGGTATTTGAGGATGTACAGAATCCGGTTTGCCCAACCGAATCAATGCCCGCCCACAAATCTGCTGAAGAACCCAAGATTAAGACCAGACCTGTATATGTGTGGTGACTTTGTGACCAGTGCTACCTTTGATGGAGCTTTGGTCTCTGGAAGGAAAGCTGTTGAAGCTTTGTTAAAAGATAGGGCTTTTGTTAAACTATAAATCATTCAAATTTTGTCAACTTAATTTGTCAAATGTTGTGTGCAATATAATGTACATTACTGTCTGTTATCCCACACAAAAATTCCATGAAACGCATTTGCAGTTCACTATGATGTCAATTCTTTTGCCCTGCATTCTTCAGGAACTTGAAACTAGTTATGGGGAGATGTTATGTATTTACTGCAGATCTAAGCTTGGGGATGAGATTCGCGAGCTTCTGCAAATTCTTTACATGTAAGTGCTGAACCAATTAGGTTCTTGTTAATCTGGCTTTACACTATGGAAAGAGTCAAGATAATATATCGTTGAAGTTTCTTATATGTGCCGATTGCCAGTTTTTGACAGATTTAATACACCAGTCTTCATAATAGGAATCGAATTTTAGTTTTTAACTGTTGTTGATCTGTACGGCTTTGTCCTATTCAAGATCTATATAGTATAATACTATAATTGGTACCGTTTTTAGTCAAGTCATGTTTTACTTTGAGTTTCTTTTTTAGGGGGTGGGGGAAGATGTTTTTATTGGTAAATAATCAGCAGACAGCTCTGTGATAAGGACTCGGAATCAGAATATTAAATTTTCTTTGATTATTAAGAGATCAATGATCTTATAAGGCAAATAAAAACGAGGTTACTTTCGTGATGATTGATTCAAGTATATAAGACAAATGTGTAGAGCATAAAATATATGTTTCTAATGCTGCCTAGTATTTAGTCATATTATAGTTGGAGATTTCTATCCTGTTATATCTCATATTTTATAATTAATATTCAATGCATGGGACATATGTTTTTCTATCCTGTTATGTCATGTTTTGGATGCTTGCAGTGTGTTTCTTGCTATGGTTAGTACTTTTTAATATGAACATCATAATTGTTTTTTTCCTTCTTGGCAATATATGCCGGCTGCAAAGAAGGACCAAGTCAGAAATGGCAAGAAAGGATAACAAATGTATATCTAGGTAGCCGGCAAGGCAAAGATACCAATCTCTGTGCAGGTTTGCATGAATACCAAGTCCTAACCGAATTTAACCTGGTTAATGGACGGGACATGAAAAGCCATGCAGAAATGCAGTAAATTGAAGAAGTGGCAATGAAACAGAAGGCCAAGGACGTTAAAATCTTGATTTCCAAGACTTGCCCATTCTGAAGACGATAATGGCATATAGTCAAGCTTCTTCACCTCTACAGTCTGAGAGTCGTCAAGGTTCTGTTTTTAGCAAGAAATACATATGGGGAGGAGTTATCGTCGCCATCTCAATGTTATTTTTTGTTGGCTCAATGCTCTGCTGCTTTAGGAAAAAGCTTTATGCAAACTGCAGTTCACGTAGGAAACAAAAAGGTAAGTTCTTTATATCGTTCATGCACGAGTTGTACAAATAGTTTTCTTTTATATCGTTCAAATACTGAGAATTTCTGAATGATTAGGAGCTCTAAAAGCTGAAGAACTGATGCTAAGGATCTTCCAGCTGGAAGAAATACTGAAAGCAACAAACAATTTCAGCAAAGATTGCCTGTTAGGGAGTGGTGCTTTTGGAAATGTTTACCAAGGAATGTTTGATGGAGAGATATTGGCTATCAAGAAGGCCCATAGTGAATCCTACATGAGCACCGAAGAATTCATAAACGGTAAGCTGAAATTAACTCTCGTGTCTGTCTGACATCTCTAGCAGCAAACGCTGTGTAATAACTGATCTGTCTGGAGCTTCATTTAAGCAGAAGTGAGGTTACTTGCGAGAGTTAAGCATGGGAACCTTGTCGGTTTAGTTGGGTTCTGCGAAGAAGCTGGTATGCTCATAACTAACCTTAAATTTACAAGTCATTACCTGTTAAGAAAATTGAAAAATGATGATTATCTTTGATACTTATATTGCCTGCAACACTGCAACAGGGCCAAAGGGATCAAAGATACTGGTTTATGAATATGTTCCCAATGGTTCACTGCTTGACTATATTATGGGTAACATTCTGTATCGAACTCGAAACTCGATGCTGTGACATGAAATAAAACAAACTTCCCTGCTTGTTCTGAATTTCCATATCTATTGTAGGAAGGGGAGGGAAGAGCTTAAAATGGAGACAGAGAGTGAACATAGCCATTGGAGCAGCCAAAGGTGAAGTCTATGATGGGGTAATGTGATTGCATTGATTAATCCAACAGCAGATAGCCGTATTTGAAATGTGTTAATCTGACTATCCCAGGAATAGCTCATCTGCACCAAGGAATCAAGCCGGGTATAATCCACCGGGACATAAAACCAAGCAACATCCTAATCGGAGAAAGCTTCGAGGCCAAGGTCTCAGATTTTGGGCTCGTGATATCGGGTCCTAGTGGTGATCAATCCCATGTCAGCTCTCAAATCAAAGGGACACCAGGGTACCTCGACCCGGCCTATTGCTCAACTCTCCATTTGACTCCATTCACTGATGTCTTTAGCTTTGGAGTCATACTGCTGCAGCTTGTTGCTGCCAGACCTGTGATTCTCTCAACTAAAGCCCATCCCAATCACCACATTATTGACTGGGTATGTGCATACCTGCAATCTCCATTCTCTACTTCAACATTTAGGAGTTTCTTAATACCCTTCTGTTGAGCTGCATGTGGCTCGGAGAGCCAAGTCCAGCATCCTGCAATCGAAAAGTGACGTTGACTGCTTCGCAAGTATAATGAAATAAAGTTACACTTTCGTTTCTAACTATAGCTTTTAACGTAATGGTAAACGCTTGATCTGACAATTGGTATTAGAGTAGAGCCGAGTCAATATCCTACCACTGGAACATGACGCTAACTGTTATGCAAGTATAGCTTATAGCTTTTGACGTAGTGGTAAGTGCTTGATCCTAACACCTTCTATGCCGAAATTGCAGGCAAGGCCTAGCTTGGAGCAAGGCAGGGTCGAGGATATTGTCGACGTTAACCTTTTATTGGAGCCCTGCAACATGGAGATGATGCTGAAAATGGGACAACTAGGCCTAAAATGTGTGGTGCAAGACCCCAAGCAAAGGCCAACCATGACACAAGTCTGGCAAGAACTGGAGGCAGCTCTCTACTTGGTCGACAATAATGTCGTACATAAACAGCCTTCTGACCATCTCTGCAGACCAACCAGCAGGTCAAGCCAATTGCCAGAAATCTGGAACCAAGACTCAACACAGCTCTCCTCCCAGAACTCCATTAGTATAGATGCCATTCAACTCCAAAAGTTTTACATAGAGATGGATAGCTTATCCCACTTTCCAACTGAAAATTTGGGGTGGCTGGAGAATAAGAGTGCAGATGCTGATGATTATGATTCTCAGAATCTTAAGGAAACTATTATAGCTGTGGAAGACTATAACATGCATCGTTAAACATCATTTCTACTTGTGAGACTATGTTTCTCTTGTACATATATAGCTTGGTATCTGTGCTGTATTCTGTTGGTAACTCAAACTCAAACCACTTCTGGCTTGAGTTTCTTTAATTCATAAATTGTATCATGAGTTTTGATTCATCAAGTGATGAATTTTTATGTTGCTTTTCACTAGATTTATGATAAACACTCTTTAAATTCTCGAGTAATATCTTAAAAAATTTTATACTTTGTAATAGTTTAAGTAACTAAATTAATGCCTTACTTTTCTTTTCTTAAATACTGTCTACTGAACGAACTAAGTCTGTAGTTTATCATTGAGGGACTAAAAGTGTCGTTTTAAGGGAAGGGAGAAAAGAGGGAGGGAAATAGGAAGAAGCAGACAAGCATATCTCTATCTCAAGAAATCTCTATTATATCATTCAACTTTTGGGTGATGAGACACTAAAGAAGACGCCGGTTCCAAAGCTAAAAAAGCATTACATTTTACAACAAAAGAATTAAGATTAGCTGCGACTTCTCTAGTTGTTTTTTTTTTTTTTCTTTTGATTAACTAACCAAAACACGGATGGATGTTACAAAGGACACTGAAAAGGGTGTTGTATACCACATAGGAAAAGGTTTTGTTTTTGTTTTTTTTCTAGGATGCCCCAAGCCCTGTTGCTACAGCAGAACCACAAGGAGCCAAGGTTTTTGCCGCCGGCCCGTTGAACCCCCCGCCTCTCACGGATAGCGTCGGGCCTCTTAGCGAACTGGCTCTACTCACGAGGCTCGAGTCCAGGAACAGAACCACCACGGTGATGTCGTCATGGAAGTGCCTACGAACGCCCCGGTCTATCTTCTTCAGATCGGAGTACCTCATCTCTCTTTTCTTCGCTGCTTCTTGTAGCGCAGCTTTCACGAGCCTCCGAGCACTTCCCTGCATCCAAAAACAGAGAAACTCCTAAATTCGTACCAATTTTCGGGGAAAAATAAGTTTTTTTTAGAATGTGTAGAATTTCCAAGTCAAAGAGGCTTACATTTCGAGTGCCATTCTGTACAATATCGACCGCCTCTTGATTGCTGAGGTGTTCCCAGAGACCATCAGATGCAAATATGAGAAATTGGTCATGCGGCTCAAGTTCGTGCACCAAAATCGACGGCTCTGAGCTCAATATCGGCCTGTCAAACGGCTCCCGCAAGCGAAATTTGGCGTACAAAGGCTCTTTGTTGTACTCCGCCTTCTTGAGGTATAAATCGCCAATCGATCTAGAAACCTGCAAATAGAAGGTAGCAAAAACGGGCAATCAATAATAATTAAAGCCGAAGAAAGGAATATAGTACTAGTTGAGGCATTGAATGCTATAACTAGCATCAATACTTATTAGATATCTTAACCAAACTATCACGTTTAACATTTTCAGTAAAATATTTATGATTAAACGAGCATAATGAACCCAATTTACGAGACTTACCTGAATCAAGCCCTTCACCCGCCATACATTATGCTTCAAAACAACAATCTGTGAATCATCGGGATGCATAGAATGCAGCTCCTGTCGAATAGACTCTATACTCGCGTTATGCTCAGTCGAGAGCTGGATGGCGAGAACCTCCCCCGTCGCCTTCACAAGCCTCCCCATGACAGCCCGTGAATCTCCGAGATTAGCAATGTAGAGGGTCCCGTCACAAACAATCCCGACAAGGCAGCAAGATCCTACAGCAGCCATCTGCGGGTTCATTGGCCACTGCTTGGCAACCACCGAAAGAAATCCCTCTTCTGTTGCCTGAAACGCTTTCCGTATCACATCCACTGACATTGCATTTTGCTCTGCTGAAAACCCTGCTATATATATATATACACACACACATAGGAGCTAATAAATTTCGAAGTACAAACTAAAAGACACCATTTTGGTTTGCAGTAACTAAAGACATAAAAACGAAATAGAACAGTCCACATATGGTCATTTAAAAGTGCATATATAGTTGATTACGTACTCTTGAGATTCTGGAAAAGATGATCATTGATGTAGCGGGAAGTTTCTGGTCCTCCATGGCCATCGTATATTCCTACAAACGTTCCAAACGGGCCAGAATCGAGCAAGCTCAAAGAGCCAGACTCGATCTGGCTTTGATCCTCGAGCAAATTGTTGGCCTGGACAACGGCCATCGAGAAATCCCCAATAAGATGCTGCCCGCTATCCTTGTACCAAAGAAGCCCATCTTGCCTCCCAGCAGCTTCAGAACCCGAATGCACATGGGCATCGGACGATGGTCGCCAACAGGCCTTGAGGAAATTTATCAACCTCGATAACATCCCTCATTTCATCAACATCCAAAACGGATGCAACTAAAATCTTCCCACCACTAATCTCTCTTACCCTACAATTCAAAAACAACACTGAAGGGAGAACAGGTTAAGACACAATCCCAGCAGCCCTACTAACCATGAACCTCAAGACTCAAGAATCACTAAATTCAGTAAAGTTGATAGCTTTATCAGAAAGACAAAAGCCTAAAATCAAAAACTCATGTCAATTTCAGCTCCAGAAAAGTAAGCAAAGACTTGTATACAATCAACCTCCAAGATTGCAACTTTGAACAGTTGAACAACAAACAATTGTGGGCAAGAAACCAAAACGTCAAACTTCCCCATCTCTATCCACTTAAGAACCAGTCAATTCTAAGGTCATACAATCAAACCCCACTAAAGAAAAATCAAAACAAAAAAAGCCCAGACACACAATTAGCAGAAAAACACACATAAATTTGAAACCCCATAGGAAAACAAATTTGCAGGTCTCTGAAATGGAGTACTTTTCAAGAACATAGAAAGAGGGGAGAAGACTCACAGCAGTGTGATTAGAGCCCCTTTATGCCATGTATTGCAGTCAGTTACTGAACCTTGCCAACTGAAAAGGACTGAGATCTGAATCAAACTTAGCAAACTATGCGTTTCTCAAAGGGTTAGATCTATAGATCCATCAAACACCCACTTCCATATATTCACTAATATACTCAACACTTACAAAATATAGAGAAAAAGAGAGAAAATTATACTGCAAATTCCCCTTCCTTCCTCTGATTCTTGTTTTCCTTCATTGAACCAAGAAGAAGATAAAGGTGGCTCCTTTCTAAACCAGTGTGTGTGATTGAACCAACTCAATAACTCTTCTGTGTTTATTACTACTAGTTTTTGTGTATTGCCTTTTTCCTTTTCTTTCTTTCTTTCCTTCTCTCTACCTCACTCTTATCTCTCTCTACTTTCTAGTCCTTCCCAGCGGACAAAGACCACCTTATATACTCGTCATTGGGACTTGGGAGTAATTTCCATTTTTCAAAATATATTTTTAAAGAAAGTGTATCGTAATATGTGTAAATTGCATGAATTAATGTTTCTTGAAAGTTACTCTTAGGCCCTATTTTCAGAAAAAAAAGAAAAAAAAAAGGAAAAAAGAAAACCAACAGAATCCATGGCTGAAAGCCAGCAATGCAGAAAATGGGTTGCGCTGTGGTCCACATCCAAACCAGCAAAATATACAACAAATAATTGTTTATGAAATTAAGGGCAGAAAGTTGGATAGAAAGTTGAAAACTATTAATTGTTTATTTGTCGAAAACCCCTCCACTTTTTCACTATTTATGCTGTTCGTCCCCCATTCGATGAAAATCACTTTAGGTGGAAAGTTCTAAGCTGAGATCATGTTTGCTAATTTCGTCAAAAAGATAACTTAAGATAAAAGGGTAAATTTTATTTCAAAAAAAAAAAAAAGGGCAAAAATATATAATAAAAATTTTATCCGTGCATCGCATGGGCAATCGGGCAATTATTTGCATGAATTAAAGCAAGGATAACATAATAATAAAAAAAAAACATAATCGATTCAACTAATTTCATCAATTGCACAATATAATATTTGTTATTATAATTTATATAATTGTATATCGATTCAATTATTCTTAAATATTATAAAAAATCAATTTCGTGCAACACAATGGTGAAAATACTAGAATTTTAAGAATATTTGAATCGATATACAATTATATAAATTATAACGACAAATATTATATTGTGCAATCTATTTAATATTAAAAATACAACAATATTAAAATTCATATTCCTATTTTTCCATCACTACTCAATATTGAATCAATGATATTTAGTTTACTCGAATCTATTTATTCGACTTTGTTATTTACTTTTCATTATTTATAAATAAACTAATTTGTTTTGTTTTTTTTTTTTTCCTTTTAAGAGTTGATGTTATTGGATTCAGATAAAATATAGTTTGTTATGGTAGAGTTGGAGAAGTTGCTATTTTTGTGGGGGAAGAGCTTGAAGGACTTTTCAGAAATGCCAATTCCAGCCCGAAACTAGCATAGGTTTGAGTGAAAACATGTTGATAGCTGAAGAGTTGGCGTATGACAAGAAATCGTTAAAGACAAAACATGAAACGTTGGTAACACAATTGACCGACGAGCAAAAGAATGTTAACGACTCTGTGATGAATGATATTGATTCCAATGGAGGTGGATTGTTATGTGTATGGTTACAGAAGAACAGGGCAAGACGTTCATGTGGAGAACGTTATCATCAAAGATAAGGAGCCACGGTGATATTGTTCTGAATGTTGCTTCTAGTGGAATAGCATCTTTGCTCTTGTCGGGAGGCAGACGTCGCATTCCAGATTTGCTATACCACTCTCCTTGGATGAAGCATTGATGACGCACAAACACTATTTTGAGACTTTGGACAAAACCATGAGGGATCTATTGATATTCGCCATACCGGGTAGTGTTGAAAAGACTTTTGGTGGAAAGACAATAGTTTCGGGCGGCGATTTTAAACAGAGCCTACCTATTATTCTGAAAGCAACAAGACAAGTAGTTGTCGGAACAAATATTAATTCTTTATACATGTGGACAAATTGCAAGGTATTAAGGTTCACCAAGAACTTGAGGCTACGGACCTTAGCTTCAGAGGAAGATAGACAGACGATTGATTGGTTTTCAAAATGGACTGCAGACATCGGAGATGGGATTGTAAGGGTTTGTAAACAACAATTCATTTGAGGTCGATATTCCGACACAGTTTTTGTTGAAGTGTGGACACAATCGCATAGCAACTATAGTGGAAAGCACATTCCCAAGCTCGAGATATGGCATGCTTGAATTGATGAGTCGCAACTAGAAGGTCGAGCGATCCTCTGGCCGACTTTAGATGTCGTTGATCAAATTAATCAGTACATGTGCGACATGAATACTGTAGAATGACGAATATATTTAAGTTGTGACTCTTTGTGTAAGGCAGAATCAGACAGTGAAAAACCATCAAAAGTACACACTCCTAAACTCTTAAATAGTTTGAAATTGTCGGGTCTTCATACTCATTCATCGACATTAAAGGTCGGTGCACCTATTATGTTATTGCGGAACTTAGACCACTCTCTTGGTCTTTGTAACAGGACGACTCATCATCACAAGATTGGTAGATCACATTGTCGAAGCAAGAATAAATAATGGGACACGTGAAGGAACCAAAGTTCTTATCCCCCGAATGTCTCTCGCTCCTTTTGATAGGAGATTGCCCTTCAAGTGCCAGCGTAAAGAATTCTTGTTGATGCTTGCATATGCCATAACTATCAACAAAAGCCAAGGTCAAACACTAACCCACGTTGGGTTATTGCTAAAAATAAACAGTCTTTAATCACAGATAATTGTACGTGGCTTTCTCCCGAGTCACCCATCCTAATGGCCTAAAGGTGTTAGCTCTAGACAATGATGGACAAGATTGTGTTGCGACTACCGATGTCGTCTATAAAGAGGTTTTCAATAATGTGTAAATATAATCGATGATATTACCTCTTTTTTTTCAAAATGACAAAATTGCTATATATCTAGACAAAAATATATCCTTTATACAAATGAATTAGGATAGCAATTGATTACTATAACTAAGTTGTTAGAGAACGAACCCAATTTATAAAATTCTAAACAATGATATATAAATTTCGGTAAAGTTACAGCACCGCATGCATACATCTACACATTAACTATTAATTTGAGCAATTACATGCTCGAATTCAGGCAATGATAACATCAATAAACATAAATGATCCAAACCATATCTTCAATTGCACTATATAATACTACGCATTTGTTGTTATAATTTAAATAATTGTATATCGATCCAAATATTCTTAATATATTATAACAAATCCATTTCGTGCATCGCACGAGTGAAAATACAAGTTTGTGTTAAAACTATAATGTTATGCAGTTGTTATTTGGACAATTTTGATATAAACTTGTATCACTATAACATATTTAATAACTCCCACAATTTACGTAACCATGCAATGTTAAGCTTCATAAGCTCACATCCAACAAACTTCATAAAAATAAAAGTACACAACTTACACTTTTCATTACACTCCCTCCTAATCTCCTTCTTGACATTACACTTTTCATTTGATGATTTAGTTGATTATAATTATAAAATGTCACCGCATTTTTTTTAAAAATTTGATATGATCCGTTTGATTTTTCCAGATGTAAGGCTGTGATATATATATATATATATATATATATATATATATATATATATATATATATATATATATATATATATGGAAGGGATCAGGTGCGGGAGGGGGCTTCCCGTGCAGATGTGCGGTTGGACTCACATTAAGCATTAAACTGACGCACTTTAAGTACACAACACACGCACATTAAGCACACAAATAAAATACCTTGAGAACACAAATCCACGCACTTAAGCACAAAACTCACGCATCTTAAGCACAACTCTCACGCACCTTAAGCACAAAACTAATGCACCTTAAGCACAAAAACTCACGCATCTTAAGTTTCAACAACTACTCACATTAAGCACAAACTCATGCACCTTAAGCACAAGACTCACGCACCTTAAGTACAAAACTCACACACCTTAAGTACAAAACTCACGCACCTTAAGCACAAAACTCATGCACCATAAGTTTCAACAACTACTCACATTAAGTACACACCCACGTAGGGATGTGCAAATTTCGGATAATTTTCGGTTAACCGACCGAACCGACAAAGTTCGGTTAACCGTTTTCGAACCGAACTTTTTCGGTTCGGTTAATGGTTAAAGGAATTTTAAAGCTTCAGTTAACGGTTAATTCGGTTCGAAAGGTCGATTAACCGAATCAACCGAACGGTTAACCGAAGTTTTTAATATATATATATATATATATATATATATATATATATATATATATATCCTTTATATAATAAAGCGATATGGTTTGGGAAATAATTAATGTTACAATTAATGCCACAACATCCTTTATTATTAAAAAAAAAAAAAAAGCACAACATTTAAAAAATAAAATAGCTATATATTATATAATCATATAAAAAATATACTTTTGAAAAATAAAATAGCTATATATTATATAATCATAAATGTGTTCAATTAGAGTTTAAATTTACACATACAAAATTAGAAATTTGCTTTCCAAATGTAATTATCTTAGTTATTATTTGTATTGTGAAAATTATAATATAGATGAAATACAATTAAGAATAAATCAATGTAATTATGTAAATTATCTCTATAAGTTTATTTAAATATGCACATAATTAAAGATTATATTAACCATACAAAATTATAATTTTAATTTTAATTGTAATTTTGTATTCTATAAAAATAATAAATACTTGACCAATGGAAGCTCAAAAATATTATTATATTAAATAATTTAAAATTTTTAGTTTTTTTATTTTTTATTTATATTTATAATAACATAATTTTTTCCGTGCATCACGCGAGTGAATTACTAGTGTGTGTGTGTGTGTATATATATATATATATATATATATATATATATATATATATACTAATTTGAAGTTATGGATGCTTGGAGTTTATAATTCATATTTTTTATATTTTGTTATGAATTTATTTTAATTGAATTTGCTATTTTAGGTGTTATTTTTAGAATTTTAAATTTTAGCTTTAAAAAGTTTGGTTAACCGAAAAAAATTTCGGTTTAGTTAACCGATTGAACACCCCTACACCCACGCACCTTAAGTACAAAATTCACGCACATTACTCACCGCACAACCGCACGGGAAACATGCACCCGCACTGGAACTTAATTTACACACACACACACACACACGAGACACTACCAACCAAAAATAAATATTATTATAAGAGAATCAACTTAGGGATTTCATGTATCTATTTCTTTAATGTAACAAAACTAATTAGACAAAATTTGTTCTTTTTGCAAACTATCACCAGTAATCCAATTGCACATGAGACACTACCAACCAAAAAATAAAAAAATGGACAAGCAATATGAAGACGAAGACAATAACAAACATATCCAAAAGCGAATTAACAAGACCTAGAATAATTAATTTCAACCATCTACTACCAAATACTATATCAACTGCAATAAGTATTTACTATTTAGATAATTATTTTTAGAAAAGTGCAAATCAAACATTAATTTTAATGTCAACTATAATGAATTTCTTCTATATAATTCTAGATTTTTAGTCAAAGACATTTTCTGAATTCTTTATTTTATTATCTCTCTCTTTTCTTTACAATATAGTTTTTAGATTATTATTATTATCACTTATTATTTTAAAATAAATAATATGTTCATTTTTAAGATAATGACCTTAATAGAAAAAATACAATTGATTAACTTTCAACCAAAAAAAAAAAAAGGCATTCAACTAAACACAAAAAATTAAGTATTTTTTTTAAAAAAATAATTCATTTTCTGAAAATCATTTTTCAAAATTTCCAACGGGCCTTTAGAAAAAATTATTTAATTTATCACAAATAAATAAATTATTTACAATATTTTACATAGACAAACATCTCTATATTGTAAATGCATATAGATAGAATACAATATAAAGTATATGACTTGTGCAATTTATTAATTAATTAATTTAGTATTATTATTATTATTATTATTATTATTATTATTATTATTATTATTATTATTAGTAGTAGTAGTAGTAATTTTAATATAATAACGTTGGACACTTACTCTCACATATCACGAGTATAAAATCTAGTAAGATGATATATGTGCATAATTGAGTTGTCACTAATTTTTTTTTATTTTTTATTTTTTTTTTTTTGGTATTCCTCTAAGAGCAAGGTTATCAATGGTTTTTTTTTTTTTTCTATGACATGGAGGAGAGGCATGGTGAGATGGAGGAGAGAGGGTGGATGAAAGAAAAAAAATGAATTTGTAAGAAGTAGAGTTTTTTGTGAGCCCTATATTTTTTTTTTTTTAAATTCACGAAACGCGTACATGCGCACTACGGATTATATTAATTTTACTATTTTTGGTAAATTAAACCACATTGAAAGCCTTAAAATAGGCTTAGTAGAGATGTGTTCAATTATTACTGTCTAAGAGATTTTACATTTTAGTAACAATTAAATCTATTAGTGTTCCACATTTAGACTTATATCTAGCTTAAATTTTCATTTACATATTTCAAGTAAAACAGATTTAGGAATATATATAGTTATAGATAATGTTCAAGTTTTAATAATAGCGGTGGAAAAAAATATAGTTTGACCAAAAAGATTTACATGTGTTAAATTATAACTTGAAAAAAAAAATTGTCTTGTTCTGAATATAACGTTAAAAGATATAAATTATTATCTTATTTTATATGTGACGTTAAAAGATATAATTATTATTTTATTTTGCATTGGCGTTAAAAGATAAATTATTATTTTATTATGAATGTGACATTAAAATATATAAAAAAAATTATTATTTTGGTTGGGGAAAATTTTAATGATTAGCAAAATGCTTGGGGTTTTGTGCAAAATTATGTACTAATAATGAATTATTGATTGGCTCCCTACTTCCTCTAGCTAATCACCACTACCAATGCACTGAAAGCTGGAAGAAAAGGGCAAGAAAAAAAAATGTTCAATAAGTCAAAATGCAAATTTAATAACATAATTAAGTAATTAATTGTTGAGATAAGGAGAAAAATTTGCGATCATTACTTAATAATGTATATTGGATAAATTATGTTCATGTATAATATTTTACAAACTGTATTAGAACAATTATATGTGATGGGTCGTCGACCAAGAAGACTGTTGGCAATAATTGAACTCAAGATTTTTAAATACAAGAATTGTACTCTACTTATTTTGTTAACTCTTTAGGGCATAATTAACTAATTGTTAATTACATAGTTAGGTGATATATTGACTAATTAGTATCATTAAATAACATTTTATTTCATTATTTTTTGGGGGGTTCTCCATATTTAGGCAGGTGAAAACTGGAAATGAAAACTGGGAGCTGAAAGTGCCCACTGAAAGGTATAAGGTGATGTGGTCATTTGTGGATGGATTGATAATAGTAACATCACTCACTCAACAGGTGGACACTCCACCCCATGCTTCCATACCTTCACATATAGGGGTAGTTTAGGAAAGGGATTTTAAACAATAATTTCTTCGATTTTTTAGTCAAAAAGATGGTCAATACAACGACGTAATATTAAAGGATAAGTAACTGACACGATATATACTAATAAAAGATAGTAATTAATACGTGAAAATAATAGTGATAATCATCCTGATTGAACAAATTATAGTATTTTTAGAGCAAACCTAATCTAAGCTAAGGTATTAATTATTGCGTCTTTTTTTTTTTTTTCTTGGAACCTATATATGCTATGGTAATTATTACTATTAATCTATTATTATTATCCTTTTAGGGTTAGGCAATCATATTAATTAAAATTTTATATTTTGATAATCTTTATAAATTATAACTATATAAGATACAAAAAACCAATTTAATAAGAATAATAAAACAAGCAGATTACAAGAATATAAGCTAATTCACGTTAACAAAATCAATAAAAAGTCTACTTTTGATGCCCTAGGATACTAGGAGGGAAGTCTTTGAAGTAGTAAAGATCATTTGGTGCATGATTATATTATAACGAGTCACCACACAATCCCCACACGAATTATTGATTTTTATGTGGTATTTTGATTTTTTTTAATGAACATTTAATGTCTTATTTGATATTAGAGATTGAATTGTAGACAAGTATAAAAAGTTTGGTTCTCTATAAAAATAAAAATTAAAAAAAAAAACTATAATTCAAACTTTGGCATTATTGGGAGTCCTTAAATAAAATAAAATAAAATAAAAACAAAACAAAACTTGAAAACGATTAAATATGAAATCATTTATTTATGTTGCTAAGATTTTTTTTTTTTTTTTTGAAAGTTACTGGCTCTATTACATTGTAGTATCTGTTCATATACTTTCTCAACCTACTGAAACACAAAGAACCAATAACGCCTCCACTGAGGCTTGAACTCATAATCTTCCAAATAGAAGTCCAACCCGGATACCATTAGACCACATAGTCCTGGTAAAATAATTATATTGTCTTTTTCATTTATATATTGAGTTTCAAAAAAATAAAAGTTATTGAGTTTCAAATTTACGTGATTAAAATTAAAGGCTCTGTGTCCTTTACGGATAAACAACTAACTACATTGACGTTGGCATTTATTAAGTTTCATTCAAATTTACACAATTAAGATTAAATATTTTGTATCTTTAATTTTAATTTACTAATTTAAGCGGCAAACTACATTATATTGTCGTTTGCATTTATACTGAGCTTCAAAATCATGACGTGATTATAATTCAAGATTTCGGACCCTCTACTAAGCGGCGAACTACATTGTCGTTGGCATTTATATTGAGCTTCAAAAATACGCGATTAAAAGTAAAGGTGTTATACCCTTTACTAAGTAGATAACTACACTTTTGTTGGCATGCATTTAATATAAACTTCAAATTTATGCGATTAAAATTAAAGATTTCGACCTTATTATTTATTACTCATCTATAACTTTAAAATACGGGAGAAAGATAAAGGTCATGCTTGGTAACATAGCTTCAGACCTGGTTTTAGATTTTTGTGACCCTGTTTGATAAATAAATGATGTCCTACCAAAATTACAATTTTTAAAAGTAATACCGTACTGTAATTTTTTCTAATAGGAAAATGTCCAAAACTAGAGCAAGATGCAAGTGTTAAACCTCAAACATTCAAGTTGATATACAATAAACACATGTTCCTACCATTTCTCCATGGAGCATTTTAAGTTTAATTGAATACTTGCATTGTAATAGAGTTAATGGTATTCAAAAAAAAAAAAAAAAAAACGAAATAAAAATTAAATATTGGGTCCTCTAAAATTTGGGGCCCCTTGTGTTGTAGCGCAGTTTGCACAGCTCAAAATCCGATCCTACATAGCTTATCAGCCAATTTTAACTTATTTGATGACAACTATTAGATGTTTGACTTAGTTAAAATATAGCCAATATAAGTGTTTGATTAATTAACTTTTTGTAACAGCTTATTGCTCCAAAACACTAATGTCATGTTTGGTTCGTAAAAAATATTTGAGGGGAAATAGAATTGAAATTCCATGGAAAAGAAATTACCAGGAAGATTAATTACATTGTTTGGTTGGTGGAAATAAATTACTAGGAATATCGATTCCATTGTTTGGTTAAGTTTGGAATTGTAAGGAATAATGAGTATAAAGACAATTATACCCCTACATAATAATAACAACAACAATAATAATGGTAACTAATAAAAGTTTCGGGTGAGGGCATAATTATCATCCTACTTATTTTTCATGGAAAACAAAATACCAAGGAGGACTATGGAAAATGTTTTTCATGAACCAAAGAAAGGAAAATCTAGTTTTCCTCAAATTCAAGGAAAACATTTTCCATGAACCAAACATGCCCTAAAATTCAACTCAAAGCAGTTTTTTCAATCAACTTTTTGAGAAAGTTCATTTTGCATGTAATCAACTATATATTACCAAACATCTTTCTACAATCAGCTAATGCTATCAACTAGTTAATTAAACCCACTACCAGGACTATGTGGTCTAATGGTATCCGGGTTGGACTTCCATTTGGAAGGTTGTGAGTTCGAGCCTCAGTGGAGGCGTTATTGGCTCTTTGTGTTTCAGTAGGTTGAGAAAGTATATGAACACATACTACAATGTAATAGGGCCAGTAGCATTTAAAAAAAAAAACAAAAAAAAAAAGTTAATTAAACCCACTAACCCAACTAACACCTATAAGCTAAAATAACTATTTACCAAACACCTCGAAATCTTCAAGTCATCTATACTATATATAAAAACAAAATCCTTAACTTTAACTTCCCGCCCAATTCATAAAAAATATCTCTTTCAAATACAAATATATTGTATTTCCTACTTTCCTATTCGTACTATAATTCTAGGTTAAAATTCCTATTCTTATATTATAAAATAGTGTAATACAATTATATTCTAATCTATCTATACTAAATATAAAAACAAAATCCAGAACTTTAACTTCCCGCCCAATTTCTAAAAAATATCTCTATCTAATAAAATATATTGTTTTCTGCTTTCCTATTCGTAGTATAATTCTAGGTTAAAATTCATATTCTAATATTATAAAATAGTGTAATATAATTCCTATTCTAATCTATACTCTATACTATATATAAAAATAAAGTCCTGAACTTTAACTTCCTGCCCAATTCCTAAAAAATCTCTTTCAGATAAAAATATATTGTTTTCTACTTTCCTATTCGTACTATAATTCTAGGTTAAAATTCATATTCTAATATTATAAAATAGTATAATACAATTATATTCTAATCTATACTATATATAAAACAAAATCCTGAACTTTAACTCCCCGCCCAATTCCTAAAAAATATCTCTTTCTAGGGTTTAGGTTAAAAACTTTGCGAATGCATAACTTTTGACTGGGTTGTCCGTTTTGGACAATTTTTTTTTTCAAATCGCATATTTTTTCGAGATCTACCCACTGCAAACAGTCATAGGCGGTTTGCCCCACTAATTTCTCAAAAAATGCTTCTTTTGCTCTTAATTTTAAATTTTTTTTATGTATTTAGATGGTTTCAACAATATTTTAAACAATTTTATAGCAACTTAAATAAATAATTTGTAACAAAAAAGATGAGAACCTTATGTTATTAGTGAATTTTGATAATTTTAAATTTTAATTTTTTTTTACATTTAAAAAAAATAAAAAATAAATTAAAAAATCGGCGCCTAACGTATTTTCAACCTTGATATATATATATATATATATATATATATATATATTTATTTATTTATTTATTTATTTATTTGGTCAAGTATAATAAAAATCTTATGTAATAATAATAGTAATAATAATAATAATAATAATAATAATAATAATAATAATCATCATCATAATCATCGAAACAACACTTCATACAAAATAAAATTAAAATTAAAAAAAAAAAACTAAAAGAATAAGAAGAAGACAAAGGGATCCTCTGTGTAAATGATGTGGGATCATTTTGATCCCACATCGACAATGTTAGGAAAGAGGAGCTCTTGAGGTCCTATATATAAGAGGAGTAATGCTCATCTTACAAACATAATTGCTTACCCATCAATGTGGGCAAGTATTAAGACGCCAAAAAACTCTTATTTACGAAGTCTTAGCTTAATGACTTTTTTTTATTTTAGTTTTTTTTTTAATTATTATTTATTATTAGGGCGTTTGGGAAATATTAACCCAAAATGTATATGTGTTGTTTTTGTTTTTAGCAGTTTGGAGTAAAATTATTGAGTTATTAAATAATATTTTTGGTGTTTTGATTAAAGATAAAATGTTAAAATGGCGAATTTGTTAAAATTTTGGCGAATTTGCCAATAATCAAACAAGGCCATTATCTAATAATTATTATGCAATTTAACAAATTAATTGTATAGAGATAAAAGTTCGTTTGAAAAGTAGGAAAATAATTTCTAAAAAATGAGTTATTTTTTATAAAACATTTTTCCCGCACGGCAGAAAATTGTATAAAAGAAAATTTATATTGTTATTGTTATTATTATGTAATAATGTAATAATAAAATAAAATTACAATAATAATAATATTAATAATATAATAATAATCAAAACAAAACTATATACAAAATAAAATTAAAATTAAAAAAAAAAACCAATCAAAGCGGAACCACGAGCTCCCCTTTGTAAAGGATGTGGGATCATTTTGATCCCACATCGAAAATGTTTTGAAAGATGAGCTTTGAGCATTGCTCTCTTCCAAACATAATTGCTTGTCCATCAACGTGGGCAAGTATTAAGAAGCCAAAAGGCTCTTATTTAAGAAGGCTTAGCTTAATGGCTTATTATTTTAGTTTTTTCTTTTAAAAAAATATTTTACAAACAATGATAAATAAAATCTTCAAAGTTATAGCACCTCATGTGTACATCTAGACATTAGCTATTAATTTGAGCAATTATTTGCACAAATTCAAGCAATGATAACATCAAAATACATAAATGATCCAAACCATATCTTTAATTGCACTATATAATATTTGATGTTCTAATTTAAATAATTATATATCTATTCAAATATTCTTAATATATTATAACAAATCTATTCCGTGCATCGCACGGGTGAAAATACTAGTTACTCATTAAGACTATGCACCAATTTTAACGCGGTAAAAAAAAAAAAAAAAAAAAAAAAAAAAAACGCATCCGTTAAAGCCAAAAACTTTAGTGTATCAAACGCAAGCAATGCAACACCTACCCGAACTCTCTCATCTGTTCTTTCTGATCTGCTACCTAATTTATTTAAAGATTGAATGAATTACTAACATGCATGCATGCATAGCTCTACATTTACGTATTAACATTTGACTCGATCTGATCTGTTCACCGCTTTAATTTATTCCTATTCTTAGTACTCTCACCTGTCAACTCATATCTAACTTCTGCTTGCCATCCATCTTCATCTGTGGTTGACGGATGCATCTGTACTGTAACTCAAAACTTTTGTGTTTGGTTGACAGATTTAGCTATCAGGAATGGATATCAAAGTCATTCTTATTCTTTGGTTGACAGGTTTTGAGAACACTACTATGAGTTTTGATAACTCCTTAATTGAAAAACTCATTCCCTAATAAAATAAGGGTTTCATTCTATTATCCCTTCTCATACATAATCAAACAGCAATATTGATAATTATTCTCATTCCACCCTATACTGCCAAACATGCAAAATACTTTTAACAAAACTCATTACCATTACCAAGGATTTGATACCCATTTTGATTCCGATTCCCATGTACGAACCAAACACACTCTTAATTTTTTTATGAGTAAATTCTATTTTTGCCTTGGGTCCTACTGTTATAGGTATCATTCCAATTTTAGTCCACCATAATTATCTTTGCCACATTGCGTCCACTATTATTAAAAGTGTTCTTATTTTAGTCCACGAAAAATCTTAAAATGGACTAAAATTTGAACACTTTTAATAATAGTGGACGTAATGTGACAAAAATAATTATGGTGAACTAAAATTGGAAAAGCCCCTATAACAATAGGACCATTAATGGGATTCACTTTTTTTTTTTTTTTTTACAATGAAGTATTGAAGATAACTAAATAGATTAACCAGAGCACTCGTGTAATCATGTTTCTAACAAGAGGCCATAGTAAAAATTGTGCATATATACCACAAATCTGTTCTGATTCTTAAAAAAATTTCCAAAAAATAGAAACCATAAATGGAGAATTTTACAAAATTTCTGGAAAATGGATAATTCGAAATTGTTGTTTTCCAAATTAGAAAGAAAAAAAAAACTCTCAATTTTTATATTTTACAAAGTTCAAGGTTTTCCACAACCTTAATATCTGTGACTGTTGTTTTTACTATAATCGCGGATTAGTTGCTCTGTACTAGTGTAAGACGCACATATAACTCTGCTACATATGATTTTGTGTATGATTTAAAATCACCTGAAAATACTATTAAACAAAAATAAGACAAATTTTAAAACTTTTTAAAAATTAAATAAAATAATAAGTGACATTCAAAAAAAAATAATAATAATAAGTGAAGAAAGAAAATTAATTTGACCAATGTATAGTTTAAAAAATCATGTAAAATTTAACAAAAACAAAATAATTATCAATATGTAGTAATTAATAAATGATTAATGTATAAAGTAATTAATCAATATACATAGTAATTTATATGCATACACAATTACATATAAATGATTAACGTATAAAGTAATTAATCAATACACATAGTAATTTATATGTATACCATACACAATTACATATAAATTAATTAAAATATATTTTATATGTATGTATATAAATTTAAAAAATAAATAAATGGGCTGGCCCGTCAATCCGTCCAACACAAGTTGGGTTCGAAAAATCTCAACCAGTGTAAAAACGGCCCGGCCTGGCCTGTTTATGGATAAACCTGAGATGGGCCAACCAGTGTCGTAGGTCAAGCTGACTCGTTTTGACAACTCTACTAATATATGAATTAAAATATAATATATATCATTATTAAAAATTTAATATACAAATTACAAAGTAATTATTATTCAATTTGAGTTAAATCATTATATTTTAATTATTATTACCGTACTTGTTAGTTGTTACATTGGAAGTTCTAACACGCCTTAATGAATTCATGATATTAATAATGACTTTGTTTTTTGAAAGGGATAATAGTAATGACTTTGTAATTCCATTGAAACAAGCAACATATATAAAATGATGAAAACAATTGAAAGGGACAACCTTCAATTCACTTTTCCTATCTCCGATCCAAGTATGATGCTTTAATAGATTTTTTGTTTTTAGAATTTTTTTAAATTGTTAAATGCTTTTTTAAGTTAATATTTTACAAGCCGGTAAAAAAGGAAAATATTCATAAAAATCATATCAACTTTATTTTAGATGTTGAATGATTTATTATTGAATGATTAGAGTTATCAAAATAAGTTGAGCTAGTTAGGAATGTGCTTCACCTAATAAGGTGGGGGTGGGATGAAAATTTAGATTCACACGAATTATGATTTATCTAAGCGATATTTCAAAGATATGGTTTAAATTGTTTTTTAGATCCAATGTATGTGCTATTATCCTTAAATTTCCATTTATAGGGGCATAGGCTAAATGAGTAGAATCCCTAGCTTCAACAACAATTAACCTAAAAAAATAATAAGATTCCCTATCTCAAACATTATAATCAAACTCTATCATAATCTAGATAAGATACATGCATTTCATTTCTGAT
Source organism: Ipomoea nil (assembly GCF_001879475.1). Taxonomy (NCBI): domain Eukaryota; kingdom Viridiplantae; phylum Streptophyta; class Magnoliopsida; order Solanales; family Convolvulaceae; genus Ipomoea; species Ipomoea nil. The sequence continues at coordinate 2,234,367 of NW_017619597.1, forward strand.
TTCAACTCCCCATTGATATATGTTGTTTGATCCAAAGCAGTCATTATATTATGTACAAAATTTTGTCAATACTTTTGGCCAGTTAAGCAAATTTGATATGAACATTTTTTTTTTGTTACACCGTGAATTAAAGTAGTCAAATACAGTTTAAGGGGCAATTTATGAACGAAAAATATATGTATTCTATATAAGATCGGTGCTTGCTCAGTGTATACTATCAGATAGTGTATGTGTGCGTATTTGTGTGTATATTTATGTTAATATATATTGCATGTAGAAGTGGTGACCAAATGAGCGTGGCCACTACTATAAAAATAAGATTCTACATAAGTTTTTTTCTAATATACATCGGTTTATGACGAATATACGTAATATATTTCATTTTTACTGTCTTTTTTCTCTAAAAGTTAAAGTAAAAAATAATATATATTATCTTTGTTTTATTTTATTTACATTTTACGTAGGGTAGTCAGATGACGTATTATTCCTTTTTTAATTTATATTAATGGCCGGGTGTATAATTATTGAACCTAAATAGTCACAAGTTTGATCAAACCCATTGCACAAGATCTTCCTAGTGCAGTTTTTCTCCTTACCCTATATATTGTTGGTGGTGAATAAGTTGATATATATATATATATATATATATATATATATATATATATATATATATATATATATATATATATATATAGGTGCACTCTCTCATGCGAATGGTCGCCCAGGAGAGAAATAAGAACCATTCAGCGTCGTCCACGTGTCTAAATCAACGAATCAGATGTAATTATAAAAAAAATGACGCGGTGGCATTTTCGAAAGTAACTCGAACTTTTGTGCATGTAAATGTGTTATAAGTGCTAGTAGCTGGTGCAAGTAAAAAGTGCAGATAAAATCACTTACAAGTGCACCTACTTTCACTTACAAGTGCATGTAATTTTGTCTTGTTAACATTCATGCACCTAGTTATAACGTTAGGTGCATTTAGTTTTGATACTCAGTGTAAATTTTACTTACACCTGTAATACATTTTACTTGCACTTGTAATATATTTTACTTGCACTTGGGTGCACTATACGAAACTGCTACTTGCACTTCAATGTTCAATTATTTACGAAAATGTCAGCGAGGCAAAATAGAAAATATACATAGAATTTAATTAGGGATAGAATTTGATTAGGATATTATACTTGATTTTAGGAATGTATTTATGGTAAAAATAAGATTCTTCATGTAGATTATTCTATTTATTATGCTTATATTATTTATTTATTTTCAAGTTTTTTTATCCGTATTTATTTTAACAGTTGACTTTGATTTGTCTATAGTTCATCATTCATACTTTTTCATCGATCGCTCATTTTTTAAAAAATTATTATAAATCATCACTTTTTTGTATTTTATCATTTTTCTGAAGTTAACAAAAAATCTATAAAATCATCACATTCATAGTTCCATTGTATGCGTTTTTATTTTCTTTTCGTTAATAAAATTTTCATATTCTCTTTAATTAATTTCAAACTATTGATGGTTCAATTTTGTCCCTAATTTATTACTACTTACAATCATGGTTAGGGAAAGTTTGGCATTAGTTAGCAGCTCACAAACACTACAAAACATCATATATATTTTTGTTTTTCCATTTAAATAAGGTTGGAGACTTGGGATTAATCTTAAAATCCAGAAAAACATTCACCAGTGCATTTCACATGGATGACCTATCTTCTGCCTAAAAGAGGGCTCCAAAAAAGTCTTTCCAAGCATTTCTTTTTCTGGTGACCACGTGAATATATTAATAATAATCTTCAGCACTCACAAATTCTGGTGAAAAATTAAGTCATACATCACCTGCCTTGCTGCATGGTATGTATTGGTCAAACACCGTTACTTGTCTAATTCAACCATGATTTTGCTCTACTACTTATATTCATATATATCCAATTTTAGTTAAAGATATTTCATGTATGTTTTGCCAAAAACTAATGCATCAACTTGTGGAACACCTTGCAATGTGGACCTCGGGTCCAAAACGACGACGTTTTCTTACAAAAACACAATTTTTTAGACTATAAATTCATAATTTCAATACTAAAAATACACAATTTATACGTTGTTTAGAACCAGGATCCACCTTGCAAGGTGGACCCTGGTCCATGGTATAACAACTCAATGTCGTACAATCGTTATGCTGTGGAACCGTGTCCACCTTGCAAGGTAGACACGGTTCTATGTTCATAATTACTGAACTATATGTTCATAGTTATAAAATATATTCATAATTTTTGAACTTCATATTCATAATTATTGAACTTTATATTCACAATTACAGAACTCTATGTTCATTATTACTGAACTATATGTTCATAATTATAAAGCTATATATTCATAATTTTTAAATTTTATATTCACAATTATTGAATCTCTATATTCATAATTACAGAACTATATATTCATAATTATGTTTACAATTCTATGTTCATAATTATAAAATTATATATTCATAATTGTTGAACTATATATTTATAGTTATGAACAGTTTTGGAACCATGTCCACCTTGTAATGTGAACATAATTTGCCAATGTCGTATATTTGGGCTTAAGAATTGGGGCCCATCTAGTTTGACAGCTAATTTTGTCGGGTAAAGCCCATAAATAAGTAATTTCAACCATCAAGAATTAAAGAAGGAATCCTGAAATATTCTCTACCAATTCAATCCTCGATCTAGAACTTCTTCCTCTCCAAATCAAAATCGATTGACCCGATTTCCAAAACCCTATGGATCCGGAATTCTGTTATCCGAAACCCGAATCAACTGTTTTCCCAATTCACAAGCCCTACCTGTGATGTTGAGTTGAGACTTGAGATACATATATGGCAATCCCTAAATTGATTCACTCAGCTTCCATATACCCACCTCGGTCGTCGCCGGGGATGGATTCCACGCTATCTCCGCCGCCGTCCGGTGGAGATGGAGAGTTCGATTTTGGTACAGCATGGTACGGCAACATACAGTACCTGCTTAACATCTCCGCCATCGGAGCCCTAACATGCCTCCTCATCTTTGTGTTAATTAAGCTTCGCAGCGACCATAGGCGCATGCCGGGGCCCACCGCAATTGTCTCCAAGCTCCTCGCTGCCTGGCACGCCACCGGCGGTGAGATCGCCCGCCACTGTGGTGCCGACGCCGCCCAGTTCCTCATCATCGAAGGTGGAAGCTCCGGCATTCTTCTATTCCTCGCGATTCTCGCCGTCACTGTGATGCTTCCGCTCAATATGTACGCTGGGAAGGCTCCAATTGCTGATGAGTTCTCGAAAACTACTATCAATCATATAGAAAAAGGTTCGCCTTTGCTCTGGATTCACTTTATATTTGTTGTAGTTGTCGTTCTCTTCGTGCATCACGGTATAAATCAACTTCAACTAAGGTTGAAAGTAACTAGGCTTAGAGATGTGTATGGTAATCCCAGTCAACCAAGTGCAAATTCTAGTGCAATTTTTACTATAATGGTACAGGGCATACCAAAAACGTTAGGCTTTGATAAGACACCATTGTTGGATTATTTTCAGCACAAGTACCCTGGAAAAGTATATAGAGTAATTGTGCCCATGGATTTGTGTGCATTGGATGATTTAGCTACAGAATTGGTGAAAGTTCGGGAAGACATTTCTAAATTGGTAGCACAGATCGAGTCCCGGGGCATGTTTGGTGAGGCAGAGGATGATGATAACGGAGGGGGTGAAAGTGGTTTAATGGAGAGGTTGCGTGACATATGGAGGAGATGCAAAGAGTTACGGTATCAAGTTGCTAATCAGCTGGGTTTCTCATATGAGGAGAGATTGAGAAAGTTGCAAGAATTGAGAGCTGATCTGGAAATGGAAATGGCATCATACAAAGATGGACGAGCCCGGGGAGCTGGGGTCGCATTTGTGGTCTTTAAGGATGTATATACAGCTAATAAGGCAGTTCAGGATCTTCGCAATGAGAAGAGAAGGCGATATGGAAGATTCTTTTCTGTCACAGAGTTGCAACTTCAGAGAAACCAGTGGAAAGTAGAGAGAGCCCCCCTGGCAACTGACATATATTGGAACCATCTGGGATCTACAAAGTTCTCGCTGAAATTGCGCAGGGTGTTTGTAAATACATGCCTGCTGTTGATGCTTTTGTTTTGCAGTTCCCCCCTTGCCGTCATTAGTGCCATTGAGAGTGCATGGAGAATAATTAATGCAGAGGCAATGGATAATGCACAGATGTGGCTTGCTTGGGTGCAGAGCTCAAGCTGGTTTGCTGCCATAGTCTTTCAGTTTCTGCCTAATGTTCTTATTTTTGTTAGCATGTACATCATCATCCCATCAGTTCTATCTCATCTTTCTAAATTTGAACGACATCTTACTGTGTCTGGAGAGCAAAGAGCGGCATTATTGAAAATGGTTTGCTTCTTTCTTGTAAATCTTATTCTCCTTAGAGCTCTCGTGGAGTCCTCACTTGAGAGTGCACTTATAAAGATGGGCCAATGTTATTTGGATGGGCAAGATTGCAAAAGGATTGAGGAGTATATGAGTTCTTCTTTTTTGACCAAGACGTGCCTCTCATCTCTCGCATTCTTAATCACGAGCACTTTTTTGGGTATATCTTTCGATTTGCTGGCGCCAATACCCTGGATCAAGAAGCAGCTTCAGAAGTTTAGGAAAAATGACATGGTTCAGCTAGTACCAGAACGCAGCGAGGATTATCCATTAGAAAATCAAGATGTAGATACTCTGAGCAGGCCCTTAATTTCTGAAAGGACATCATATGTGGTGGGTGGTGAGATTGGGAATGGGATTCTCCGTGATTCCTCTCAACATGAAATCGATTTCCCTGCACAAAATCTGTCTGAATATCCTCCAGTCAGCAGAACCTCCCCTGTGCCCAAACAGACATTTGATTTTGCGCAATATTATGCTTTTAATCTGACGATATTTGCCCTCACCCTGCTCTACTCTGCATTTTCCCCGCTTGTGGTTCCAGTGGGTGCAGTTTACTTCGGATACAGATACGTTGTTGACAAGTACAACTTCCTCTTCGTCTACAGAGTCCGAGGATTCCCTGCTGGTAACGATGGGAGCTTGATGGATAGAGTATTGTGTATCATGCGCTTCTGCGTCGTCTTATTCCTCCTATCAATGCTGCTGTTCTTCTCAGTTCGCGGAGACTCCACAAAGCTTCAAGCCATTTTCACACTATTGTTGCTAGTAGCTTACAAACTGTTGCCCAGCGATAACGACGGTTTTGAGCCAGCTTTATTGCAAGGCATACAGACTGTTGACAACATTGTTGATGGACCCATTGATTATGAGGTGTTCTCACAACCTGCATTTGAATGGGATTCTTATGCTCAATGATATATGTGCTTTTTAGTTTCTTCTTGTCAGTTTGTATATATGATCTCTTCTTTTATAGCACATTTGCTTCCTCATCTGCTTTTCCCCTTTTCGTTTTATTTTTTCTTAGGGATAAAGTGTGCATATGTTAGAGTATACGAACCACATGATTATTTGTATTAATCTAGAACCAAATTGATGGGTTAATCTAACAACTACTCTGATTATTAGTTAAGAGTGTGTAGCAAACAACCTAGATTACCTTATACTAATTCAAATTAAGAAAATCACTATACCAACTTAGATTGCTAACAGTTGAGACACGAAGATAACTGGTGGTGGTTCTTATCTCCGTCAAATTGGAAACGATGGCGGGGAGAGGGGTGAGGTCTTTATTTATTTAAAATTACTCAAATAATTTATTTTTTTAAAAAAATTACTCAAATAATTTATTTAAAAAAAAAAATTTAATTCGGTAACCACCATATCAGTCATATGGGTAAAACATTTTCGTGTGTAGTGCGATGCATATTTGACTCTACTTTAAAAAAAAAAAAAAAATCTTATAAAATTACCCTTCTACTATTACAATCTAAGGCAACATACGAACCAGCAACTATTTTAATAAGCAACACTCACAAAAGCAATTTGGAGGACTAAAACTATAAAAGCATACTTCCTCTTAATAAATCACATAATAATGTGATAGTAGTGAAAAACGATACTAATATTTACTCTCTAATTATACTCCAAAATATGTGCCAATTCATAAATAATAAAAAAACATAGCAATTTTAAATATATTATATTCTACTAATAAACAAATATATGCTTATACACTGAACACTAAGGATGACAATGGGGCAGGGCAGGGCCCGTCTCCGACGGGAAATTGGAAATATTTTCCGTCCTCACGGGAAATTGGAAATATTTCCCGTCCCCACGGGAAATTAGGCGGGGATAAAAATTCCCCATTCCCGTCAACTTCTAGACAAAATGTTAAATAATTTTTAATTTTAATAATAAAAATTTTAAAATTTAAGTCATAATTTCAAAAATTAAAATAATATATATATATATATATATATATATATATATATATATATATTCGGAGACGGGGAGGGGTGTCCCCGTCCCCGTCCCCAACGGGGAATCACAAATGTTCCCCATCCCCGTTTCTTTCGGGGCGGGGCTCTGCCGGGATCCCCGTCGGGGACGGGACACATTGTCATCTCTACTGAACACCTAATGTGATCTGTGGTTAGACCTAGATTATGTTACTATTAATATATAGAGTTCTAATATGACTATAAAGCTATTAAGGGTAACACTTATGAGAGACGGTTTTAATCGGTAAGACTGGTAGGATTTTTAAACTCATTAATTAAAGATCCAAGTCAAATATTTTTGCCAACTATTAAAGATAATAAAGAGGTATTGTCATAATATAATACATCTATTAATATTTAATATTCACAACACTTTAAAAAAAAAAAAAATACATAAACAGTAGAGTTTCAAGATATGTTCAAAGAAAAGTAATATGGCGGGAGTACAAGGAATTCTGTACATGAGGGTGCCGTATCCGGATGAATCCGGCGAAGACTGGTACGCCATTCCCGCATCGAATGAAGTCCAAAGGGACGGCGACGGTTTTCTGATTCCGGCATTCCACATTTCCCCGCGTCCGTACAGTGCGGCCGTGGCGGTCGATACTTGCATCTTTCTCATCGGCGGCCTGGACGGCGGCTTGCCGCCGGCAGGCCAGAGAGCCCGCCGACGAAGTCTACGGGAAGTGAGCGTTATAGACACCCGGGATCCCCAACGCCGCCTGCTTCCCGCCCCACCTCTCCGCCTCCCCCTAACGGCGATGAATGGTTTCTGTTTCTGTGGCCACGGTGACGACGTGATCTACGCGCTCCCAAGAACGTGCAGTTCGAACCGCCGGCCGGAATTTCTCCACTGCCGCCGCCTTCCTCGCCTGCCGGAAAATTACTGGAGTCGCTTTCCCCGCGGCGGCGTTGCGACGGTTATGGACGACGGCGCCGCCACGGTGCCGGCAGTTGAGTACAGGAATACGCCCACCGCACACGGCGGAGTAGCGAGCCTACCGCACAATCTGTTCTTCACCAGCTCCAACTTTCCCGGCATCCTACACTATAACCTTACCACTAACACCGCCAATCCGCCATTACCGATCCACCATCAAGAACCTCCGGTACCCACTCCTAGTCTCAGCAGGGGAGTTTGCAGGCGCGGGGTTATCTACTTCTACGTGGGTTTTAACGCCAACCTGCCGGCCGTCTCGGCTTACTCTATAACCCTGCGGAAATGGTACCCGAATCCAGGCGTTCTTGGGTTCGAAACATTAAACCCTAATGTCATGCTACCACCATATCCAAACATCAATGATCGTCTCAATCCTCTGGTTAATTTGGGGAGAGGAGTTCTGTGTTTCATGTGGATCTGCAGTACAGACCCATTCCGTGTTGGAATGATGAAGCTCAAAATAAAGCTGCGACTCAATACAAATAATACCGCAGAAGAAGAAGAAGAATGGGGAGATTATTTCCCCTACGCTCGTGTCAAGTCCATCACCTACTTCAAGCTTCCATCTCCGGCGACTTCTTTATTCGATTATTTGCTAGTGTATGTTCCCATAATCCCATCCCTTCCCTGCCATGCATAATACGTATATATATATATATATCTGATCTGAATATAGTGTATATATATGCAGTAGTGGTTCGGGAGAGATGAAGTTGCTTAATGGAGTGGATGATATTGGGAGTAAGAAGAAGAAGAAGCAGGAGATGAATGAGAGGAGGAAGGTGCAGCATTGTATACCATTCCAGAAGCTGTACTGTGGAGGAAGCAAGCTTAAGCAGGGATGAAGGATGAACTGTACTGTATATATAGCAATACATATATTGAATTGTATACCATTACAGCAATGATATAATAAGACAATATACTTATATCTTAAACCCAACAGGGTAGCTCAAGTGGCAAGTGAGCTCTCTTTGTGGGGCCAGTTTCTGTGCCACTCGAAGGGAACCGGACTTAATATACTTACGTCTTATAAAGAGTAAATAACAATTTATACATTTTTATAAATAGCCAATAGATCAAAATAATTAACACAATTAATTATTAACCATTCTAAATTAATCAGTTATTGTTGTAATTCGGCCTATCAACTTGTTAGTTCTCGTGTGATAGTTGTACGGTAACACATCGATTGTATGTACGAAGAATATTGCAATATGTAATGGAAGCGTAGAGAGAAAAATATAATACAAGAATGTAGAACTCAAGAACACAAGTTCTCTTTTTCATTATGCCTTGAACATGTATATATATACATCCATATAACCCTTCATTTTCTATAACATAAATAATGGAATAAATATAAGGCAAATGAAAGGTCTTGTGATAATGGCCATAATAATAATAATATTTATAACAGTTATCATCTAATTGTCAAACACCCCAAATAAAATTACTTTTCCATCTTTTGATTAGCAATTAAATTTTTTTCTCAAAATTAAAAAAATTAAATAAAAGTAGATAATGTGAGAAACTGTTTCCAAACACCATGTAAATTGGGGACTGAATTGACTATTCAATTGTAAGCAGTAGAGAGTGGGATTTGTCCAACAGTATCGCCAAACGCTAAACCCTATTCAGTCCCTTCAAGGCCTGTTCGTACTTCGTAGATTATAGATTTATATTTTGTTTCAATTTGTAAATTTGTTAATCTTTCATTTGTTGTTCTATGTCCAATTACAAATAAATCTCGTGAAAGCTTGTTGTTTTGAAAAAAAAATGACGAAAAATTGGCAGTGGGCAGTGGATTACTTATCTGTGACTCAATCTTTGGCGATAAAACATGGTATGAATTCATGCAAGTATCCATATCTTCTTGCTGTTATTGCTTCAGTGGGTTGCGTGAATTCTCTTGTTCTGAAAGTTCTGTCGTGATTACAAAGAATTTGCAAGATTAAGGGGAAATTAGGGCCTAATATTTACAGAGGTGTTATGTCATAGTGACTGCATACTACCTGTATGACAAATTGTCCAGGTCAGTTTCTGGTCTGGATGGCATTGAAAATGAGCTTCCTTTTATTCCTTCAAGCTTTGGGTCACTGGGGTTTTGATGAAACCTCCCTCCAAGTCCACTTAGTTACCAAATTCACAGTTTTGTTCAAGTGGAAACAAGGGCAATGCTTTCCTTTTGCTCACCACAAATCCACCTAGGCTTTACAAATTCTCTGTTCTGCATTCTGTCTTAAAGAAACTGAATGTGCTATTGTGCTGTGAACATTTTATATTGCTTGTTTAAGGTTTAAAAAATAGTGCCTTGTTCAATTTTCTTTTGCTGTTTGCTTATTCGGATAATTTTCTTTTACATGTTTGTTGTGCATCTCTACCACCAGTAATATGGCACTATCATTTCAGAGAAACATGAAGAAGGGGATGGCATAAAGGACAGATAGTTTAATTGATTGGCCTTTCAGGGATTCTTTTTTGCTATGCACAAATACTTATTGTTTCTTGTTTAAATGATGTTGTCTATCATCAACAATATTGTTATTTTGTTCTTTAGCACCATTTTCACAGAATGAAAAATTTCATACTGTCAAAGGATCTACCTCAAATAGCCATGTATTTTATGTTATATGACATGCCTTGTTACCCTGCATGATATCTTTAATCCTTATATATTCTACATATTTGCAGAGATGGAGTGTAGCATGGAAAATTATTGGATAGTCCCCCAAGATGATCTGGAGCTATGTATTAGCCGGCTTTGTCTTGCGCAACGACTGTTAGATTTTCGATGTCACTATGCACATTCCAATATTTGAGTGACCCCCAACAACTCCTGGTGGATCTGGGAGCATGAAGAATGTTGGGAGGAGGAAGAACTACTGCAAAATTTTGCTTGAAAATTGAATCTCATCTCAGTTGTAATCTTTGTATAATTGTATTTTGAGTGAGTGACGAGGGAAACCCACACCCACTACCCAAGGGTGTGCGTTGGGTAAACTCGCCTTGTGACCCTAACTTGCAAAGGATCGCAAGAAAGTAAACCAGCCTTGGGTAGTGCACGAGGTAATCTTTATATTTAATGGTCCCTGAACAAGATTTATATATGTTGTGGGCTGAATAAGTAGCTTTTGCCAAATATGATCCAGTTGCTTGGGCAATCTTCTTAATAGTCTCTCCCTTTTTGTTAAGCAATTTTTTAATTTTTATTTTTGGGTTTTGGTCAAAGATTAATTCAAGAATTTACTTTAGTTTGAACAACAATGAAATGTTTTGGTCAATGTCTACCCTAAAACAAATCTCAACCAAACAGTTGGCTTTTGCCCTTCACTTAAACAGATCTGTCTCTATAACTGATAACTACTCTCCTCTCTCTCCCCCTCTCCGAGATAAACTCTATCCATTTACCATCTCGAATGAGCTATAAATAAGTGAGAAAGAGTTGGTTAAATTACCAAATCCAAATATAATGCATCACTTACAAGTGAAAAGCAACCTTAATCTTGTTGGTACATATAATGAAACAATCATGCTTAACCATGGAGGTAGTAATGAGGTCCCTCTCTGCCCTAAACCGCGACGACTCGCCTCCACCGCTCTCCCTGAGTTCCTCAAGCCCCTCAGATGCACCAAACACAGGTACACATTTCCTTAGTTCCTAAACCTTCTTTAAGGTTGCCATTCTTTGTGTTTTTGATGTCAATGGTTCCATGTTGTGTGTAATGTGATCAGCCAAACGAGTTTTGATGGTGGAAGAAGTGAAATTCTCAACATAATCGGTGGTGACCACCAAAAGGTCAGTTTAGAAGACAAAACACATCGTTCAATTTGGCATCAACGAGCGTCTGATCTGACACAGTGTTTTTATAAAAAATTATGATGCAGGTAAGAGATGGACGGGATTCAACAATGTGCAGTGGGTGCTCGCCCTCGTGTTACTCAGGCTCTCCTCCCGGCCGGACAGATAACCCGTTGATCCATGACGTGCAATTTGCTCATCAAATGGAGCTTTTTTCGCCGTTAAATCGAACTAAGCTTTCTGATAAATTTGGGTTCACCTCTGCCTCCCCGGCCTGAGACCTGAGATCTGAGCTCTCGGCGTCAGAGATGGTGGAAAACCCACCACAATTTTTCCTTTCTCAGGCTTAGCACACTGTCCAAACCGTACGTGATAATGAGTTATTTTTTATGTAAATACTGCATGCATGCATGTGACAATTATATGGGATCCCTTTAATGTAACATGTAAATAATATCATTAATGTTGTTGTGATCGCTAAGCATAATAAAAAGGTCTTTTCTTTCGCCATTTTATCACACCCAAAATTCTCTCTTGTTCAAAAATTATGCATCTATCACTTCTTATCTTTACTCAATTAGAATTTTAAATCTTTTCTCTTTCAAATATTGCCTACTGCCTACTTGGTAAATGATTATTGGCTGATAGCTGTTAGCTGATTGGGTTAAATAGAAGTTATAACTAGTTGATAATATTAGCTGACTGTAGAAAAATGTCTGGTAAATTGGGTTAAATAGAAGTTATAACTAGTTGATAATATTAGCTGCTTGAAGAAAAATGTTTGGTAAATTAGCTGTTAGCTGATAATTGTTTGCTATAATTTCTTTATTCAAAAAGCTATTTGAAAAAACTGCTTTGAGCAATTATTTGTAAACTTTTTGAATTTTAACATTTTGAAATTACAAAAAGCTAATTAACTAAACACTTATATTAATTTTTTAACTAAGTTAAATAATTAATAATGGTCAAATAAATCAAAATTGACTAATAGGCTAATTATTTTAGCAAATCGGGCCATTATATAAGCTTCAAACAGAAGATTTAAAGGTAGAATCTTTAGAACTTTAACTCGGGCAAATGGTACTCGTTAACACTAATCATGGTAACGAAGACTTCAAGACGAAGTAATATACCTTACTCAACTACCTCAACTGCCAGAAACTTTACTGTTTTTTCACTTGCCGGGTTTCTCTCTCTAAATCTAATAATCACTCCCGCCGGCGTTAATTCAAGATCCCGGCAGGCTTCTGTAACAGATCTTGATAAGTAAAAAAAAAATGGTTTCTTTTCTCATTTTCTTGATCACGGGGTTGTTAGTTTCGTCGTCTCAGCTCATCGCCCATGCCCGCATCTTCACCTTCGAACTGCACCACCGGTTCTCCGATCCCGTCAAGAAATTGGCGGCGCAGAGAGCCGGCGGCGGCGTGTCTTTCCCGGTCGACAATTGGCCGGCCAAGGGCAGTCTTGATTATTATACCCAGCTGGCGACCCACGACCGGTTCTTACATGGCCGGAGACTGTCCAAGTCCGATGACGGCAAGCTCACTTTCGCAGATGGAAATTCCACTTTCCGGATCAGCTCTTTGGGATTGTAAGATCTCCAGTTCTTGAAAACTATATTAACCCATAATTTTGTTTTGTTCTGGGTAATTGTTAATGTGAGTTTGCTTTCACTTTTTTTTTTCATCTTGGAAATGTAGTTTGCATTACGCAACGGTGACTCTGGGGACGCCGGGGATGAAGTTTCTGGTGGCCCTGGATACTGGGAGTGATTTGTTTTGGGTTCCCTGTGATTGTGGCAACTGTACATCTACTGATGATTCCACTCTATACAATTCTGTATGTTAATGTTGCCTTATCCTTTCTATCTTTCAAGCTTTTTATTCATTCTTAGTCTTTTTTGCATGCGAGAAATCCCTCGCCCGAGACCCCCACACTCTCGCTAGATAGGATTCAGCGGCTAATTAGGTGGGAGGACCGCCCGTCACATTAGGTGTGACTCCCACACTGCGGGTGTCGGGGCTCGATCATGAGTTCTGCCCATAATCTGCCACCGAGGAACCAACTTAGCTACCCGTGCGGGTGTTCTTAGTATTTTTTTTTGTATTGAAGTGAATAGTTCTCTAAAAAGATGAGGAATTGAGATACTACCACTTCAAATCTTGAGTGTCAAGTGAATGGCAGACTAATTTTGAGCAGGAAGAAGATGTACCGTTTATGTGTTGTGGCTTTGATGCTGCAGGATTTTGCGCTTAGCATATACAACCTGAATGGATCATCGACGAGCAAGAAGGTCACCTGCAGCAACAGCTTTTGTTATCATCGTAATAACTGCCTTGGTACATTTAGCCATTGCCCTTACTCGGTTTCTTATCTCTCATCCGAGACCTCAACATCTGGAATACTGGTCGAGGATATCCTGCACTTGAAAACAGATGACGATGAAGACGACTTTGTTCAGGCATATGTTGTGTTCGGGTGAGTTTAGTATCTATCGTATATAGATTCAGCACTGGAGTTCAGATAGGAGTATCTGATAAAGGTGCAATTTTAAGTGTGCAGCTGTGGACAAGTACAAACTGGTTCTTTCCTGGATGTTGCAGCTCCTAATGGGTTATTCGGGCTTGGTTTCGAGAAAATATCGGTCCCTAGTATTCTGTCCCAGGAAGGATACATAGCAGATTCTTTCTCCATGTGCTTCGGGCACGATGGAGTAGGAAGAATTAACTTTGGAGATAAAGGAAGCCTAGACCAGGAAGAAACCCCGTTCAATTTGAATCCATTGCAGTAAGTGGTAATCAAATGAAAATAAGTAGTTTTCTTTGCTTCTTTCTTTCATCATTCTCTGAACCCTCTTTACTGGAACTGCAAAGCAGCCCGAGATACAATGTCAGCGTAGCACAGATTCGCGTTGGCACTAATATTATTGATTCTGAGTTTGCGGCACTTTTTGATACTGGAACTTCCTTCACATATCTAGAAGACCCATCGTACACAAAGCTTACAGAGAGTGTAAATATTCATATTCTTAATCTGTATATATAGCCAGGACTGAAGGTTTATCCTACTCTGCTTATTTTGCTTTTGTTGTCGTCTTCTTCCTTCAGTTCCACTCTCAAATACAGGATGCACGGTACGCTCTTGATCCAAGGATCCCCTTTGAGTATTGTTATGAAATGAGGTCAGACTAAGATACTATGAAGTCTATGATAGCTTTTCTTTTCTTGGTTTTTGCTTCTTTTGTCAGGGTCCTTATTGTCTTTATCTTCGTTTTGCACCCGATATTCACAGCCCTAATTCCAGTACTAGTTTGGTTCCTACTATGAGCCTAACCATGAAAGGCGGAGGTCATCTTGTCGTCTATGATCCAATAATTGTCATGTCCATGCAGGTATAATCTTCGTATATTTCACATACTCTCTCCCCCCGTAATAAATCCTATTGTAGGATTAGGACTAAATTCTATCCTGCCCGATAATTTTCAGAGCCAACTTGTATACTGCCTTGCTGTTCTGAAGAGCCAAGATTACAATATAATTGGGCGTAAGTTTCTTGTGTAAACGCAATATTTATTTCAAAATCTTGGCCCATCCTGATTACACAGCATAATCCCCCTTACAAAGCATAATTGTTAATGTTGTTACTGTCTTTTTTGCATTTTCCTAGAAAACTTTATGACAGGATACCGGTTTGTGTTTGATCGAGAAAAGGCTACTCTCGGGTGGAAGAAGTTCGACTGTGAGTTCTCTGACCTATCCAAATCCCCACAGTACAATTTCCAAAACATGGAATGAAATTTATGTCTCGGGTAGACCTAATTCCAAGAGTTTGCGGTTCTCACACAGGTTATGACATAGAGAAGGCGTCCATGTCCCTAAACAAAACCAGCGTGCAACCAGCTGTAGCTGTTGGCCAAGGAGGCAATGCCACCGCCACAGAACAAGATGGAAAGACCAATTTTGCTCAAAAATCATTTGCATTCTCAGTTTATCAAATGCCTATTTTTGGTCTGATCTACTCCTGCCTAGTATTTCTTGCCCTCCTTGTATAGACAGACTCAATATATCTATCTGTTGAACATAGTACTAATCACTAGCTTAGGTAGAATTTATTGTTTTCTGCAGTTTTTGCAGGCCATTTTGATCCTATAATGCTTTGTAGATATAATGTCAATATAAATGACAAAAAATATGTTCTTCCTCGGCTTGATTCTATGAGCATTGTTATGAAACGACAACAAACTCCTGTTTTTTTTTACCAAACCAATACTATATGCAAGAAATAAAGATAAAGCTGTTGACTTACAATCTAAGAGTAGTTTTCGGTTGAGTACGCTCCATTACTGATTGATTTAACTTGTTGGGATCGTTCTGCAATTCTCTCGTGTAGTGTCCAACGTGATCTCAACTAATTGGATATCGCCACTCAATCCGGATGCCTTGTGTGCTGGCATGAACGAGAACCCGTCGAGAAGCTTCACACACTTCAACCCCCACTTCACCATCAAGAACTCAATCAAGTGATGCCCACTGTGCATTGTTTAAACAGAAAACACAAGGCATTACCTGATAAGAAATGGGAACCAATAGTAGATCCAAAAAAGGGGGGTAATTGCAATTTGCAAAGGAAAGACAAGTACCTTCTATTGTGATATGAAGTTACAAAACTGGATGCGTGAGAATTCTCGAGCAAAAATGTCACAGTAGCAAAGAGATCATCGAAAGCTTGACAAACCATACAATATAACAATTCAGCTTCAGTTGACAGATGAAAGAAAGTAGAAAAATGTTTTTTTTTTTTTTTTTTAAACGCATTCTACCATTTGCATCATACAGCACATCAGCTCCAAGGATAATATTTGGGTGCAGATCGAAGACATATGAATCCCACAGGCCCCATGTAAGACCCATAATCTAGGAGACAACATGTAAATAGCAATCAATAGGTCTGTTGATAAAAATCCTGTAGACTTATATGCATAAAGTAGTAAAGTTCAGCCATTCTGTATCCCGTCTGGCAGTTATAATACTAAACAGCATAATAACAATAAAACTCCAGAAGAACAAGAAATTTCAATAATAATACTCCTTAGAAGAGAAGTACCGAAGAAAAAAGACATAGATACTAATTTCACGCTCCTGGCCTCTCCCTCTTTGCATTATACATTTCATGCATTTTATCTTTTTTTGGATGACGAGGGAAACCCGTAGCCACTACCCAAGGGTATACACTAGGTAAACCCCGAATTGTGTCCCTAGCTGGCAAAGGACCACAATGAGGTAAACCAGCCTAGGATGCCCATAACTGACTGGCAAAAACCAAGAAGTCCAATAGGTCACCCCCATTAGGAGTCGAAATTGTAACCTTGTATCAAGTCAACAACCTGACCAACTTGGTTGGGATTGTCCTACAATGAATGTCAAGTTTTTGGGGAAACACGGGTATTTTCCAATTATGTAACAAAGATTCAATTTGCATAATATGATGCTTCATATTCAAATTATCATATCTTAGTTAAAACTAAGTGAAAATTTAGCCATGGCACATAAGCTGGGACATAGAGAGTACCCCTGCAGCATATACTGAGAAATTTTAACTTCTTTATTTTATTTTTGAAATTTAATATACAGATTTATGACTATATAATATATTTCATGCATCATACGGTATTCATAACAAACAAAGCAACATGGTTTACCTTACACTTGAGATTATTTAAGTCACACTGTCTTCTCATATGAGCCAGGACCTGCAGATCCATGAACAAAGAACTATAAGAAACAGAAAACGTACCAGCTAGCTATACATGGAAACGCAAGCCAGGTATAAACTAGTGCCAAGTGATTTCCAAAGAAAATAAGAAGAATATAAGGTACTGAATTTCTTCAACAAATGTGATTTTCTTGCGATATATATTTTTGCAGTTTCATGCCGACTTCATTATTATTTAACTTTAAAAGATGGATATCAAGCAGGAAGGCGACAATCGTGGGCAGGTAGGAAATAATACTAAGAGCAAGAGCATTGTGCAAACAAGTTTGAAACTGGGGGGCAATGCAACCTCATTTGCTAGAAAAGTTCGTCTGTGCCATAGACAAGATCATGGTTTTCAGATGACAGACTTCCTCTGCATTTTTCTTCTGCAATTCACTCCGCAACAATGAAGATGATGACAGCAACTTGTTTTTATTGGCTTGTTGACAAAGGTAATGTTGTAATAAAATAAAATAAAATAAATTCCCAGGAAACTTAGAACCCCGCCTCATAGTGGTTCCACCAAAACAAGAAAGTGATTTCCCAAGAATTGCTACTTTGTAGGGCAATGCCATGCTTGTCAATCACTTTCTACCCAATCAAATTCACTGGAAAATGATATACTTTCCATTTTACCAAACACCCTCTTAGAGTTTGAAACAATCTCGGTGCTGAACCTATTACAATCCTTAACTAGAATTTCAACCTATGTTCCATGAAAGGTTTAACAATCTTGTACTGCAACTCAACTTTTCATATAGTAAACATACCTTGCACATACAAATTACAAACACATTCCCATTTTTGAAGAAACCAGTCACTGGTAAAAATAAAACAATAATCATCATTAATTATCTTAAACCCACACCTCAGGTCTGTTTGAATCATCTGTCAGCGTGACATCTGCCCCAACTTTTGCAGCAACTAATCCAGGCAATGAAGTTCCTGCACCAAGCTGTAGAATCAATAATCAGGTTATTAGCTACTCCCAGTAGAGCGGCCTATTAACTTTCTTAATTTGAATCTGTCAATTATGAGCAAACTAGATTGTTTTACCTCTTTAGTCATTTGCTAACTAAAATCACCTCATATAATAGTTGAGGTTTTTCTTGTCACTCAAAAAAAAATACGCACATTTTGAAAATGAACCTATTAAAGCTTTCTTCTAGAAGAAGAAGAAGAAACTATGCGTGAATTATACCTCCACAACGGCGGCGCCGGAAAAGCGTGACCTTTGTTGCCAAACGTACTCCGCTAGAATAACACTGCACGGCCACACGAACAGCCCGTACTCTTCTTTCATGTTCTGATGAGTAAACAACCAGAGGGATAGGCTATACTTAGATTCTGGAAAATTTTCCGGCGTTTTGTACAATAGAGGGGAACTAAAGACAGATACCAGATACTAGCCTCAATAATGGTGATGGAGAATCCATCCTCTGTATCCTCAGAGTTTCCGAAATGGTGGCAGGAGAAAGTAGTCATTTCTTGTTGCGCCGGCGACGTCCCGGCAGATTCGTCGTCGTTCTCTCGTTTCGCCTCCATTCCGCCGGGCAGTTCCCGGTCCGGCATTCGCCTTTTTTTTCCTACATGGACAAGTTTAGAGGGTTGTAAAACGGACCGGTCCAACAGAAACCTTAATGGGCCAGCATTTCTTTCGGCCCATATGGTCCATTGACTCGGGTCAAAATACACAATTTATATACTAAATGTTCACAATTTAAATTATGATCGTTTAGTATATAAAATTATGAAAATTCAGTATATAAATTGTGTGTTTTTTAACTTGGGTCCACCTTGTAAGGTGAACTGAGTCAACAGAATAATTTGCGGTCCATTATCGTTCATTCATGCTCTATTCACAAGAAGGTGAAATTCTTCAATCTCAAGCAAATGTGTCAAACAGACATGTTAACTCGAAATTCAATCTAGACTCGAATCGTTTAAACTGTCCTGTCCGTTTCATTTGCTATAATAGGTGGACTATGACTAGCTCGTTTTATATTATGAACATGATTGAACTTTGATTTTTGACCTATTGTCCGGTCCGTTCGGACACGTACATTCTTTAAAAAATATACTATATTTAGAGTGACATTTGTGTAAAATTGTCTCATGATATATGTTTTTGGACACAATTTACCACTTAAAAAAATTGCCGGCGTGCAGTTCATCCTTACCCAGTTACCCGTCTGACGGTCATTGCGTCTTCTGGATCACACCAGTCCAGACACCAGAAAATCAAGAAATAGAGAGAGAAAGTTGCCGGCGGAGGGCTCTTCCATGGCATTTGCTCACTACTTAGTTGCAGTTTCTCCGTCAGTTAAAACCTCAAAACTCCATTCTCGAACCTCAATTCTAACCCCATCCTTCTCTTCTTCTCTGTCCAATTCCTTGCTTAAGTTAAAGTCTCGCAATCTTACATTCCTTCCCAAACTCTATCGAATTGGGCAAACAGGTATCGCTAATTTCATTGCTTTAATTTCTCCAATTTTCTCATAGTTTCTGAAAACCCCGTTAACTGTTCATAATTTCTGGTACATGTCTATTGTCTAGTATGCAGTAGATGTTGTGTATTATTTTAATTTGCATGTATAAAGAATTGGCTGATCAAGAATCAAGCTTTAACCTTTAAGCCAGTAATTCTGTGAACTTTAATTTTAGTCTAATGGTGTGAATTGGTCAAATTGTTGACTGTTTTTGCCCTTTGAATTGTTAATTTACTGAAACTTTTTGTTCCAGAAGCTCCACTTAACAAAAAAATTAAGGAAATGTATCTTTAATGTCTAAATGTGCAACTTTGAATTGTTAATTTACTGAAACTTTGAATTGTTTTCATCTATGGTGTTATTGTGGATAACTTATTTAATGTCTAAATGTGCAACTGTTTCCAGTAAAAGCTAAGGCCCAAGTATCAGAGGCCACTTCAGCTGCAGATGCCTTTACTAATTTCAAGCATCTACTCTTACCAATCACCGATCGAAACCCTTATCTCTCTGAGGGTACAAGACAGGTTTACTGCTCTATGCACTTGGGCCTTGAATATTACCTTTTTTGTTTCGCTTAGTAGCTTTTCTTCGTTCTAAGTTTCACAGGTGAACACAAACTGGCTCCATTTATTTCAGGTTTAGTGGTTTAGGTATTGTTGTTAGTGTATATATTCTTTCGGGTTGACTTATCCTTGTCCGTGTATTTATTCTATGTTTTTTAATTTTTGGTTTTTTGACAGGCTGCGGCTACTACTGCTGCTTTGGCGAAGAAGTATGGAGCGGACATAACAGTTGTAGGCATGTCCCTTCATAGTTTTCTCTAAACTACAGACACTTTACTGGTATACTGTCCTTTAGTGCAAGTTTTGAACCAATGTAGAGCTTATGTTCTTTGCAGTTATTGATGAAAATGACAAAGCGTCACTGCCACAACATGAAACCCAACTCTCAAGCATTCGTTGGCACTTATCTGAAGGTGTGTGTTTAGTTGTTTACTGCTTTCTGGTCTTTTTATGGGACATAAAGGTTGTTTGAATTTCACTCTAGGTTGGTGCTCGGGTATGAAAGAAGCATTGCAAACACTTTTATGTGCTCATATTGCTTAAACAGCTACTTGACATGTCTATTCTGCTTGCGTGCAATGTTGCAGAAGGCGCTAGGCGTTAGTCGGGCGCCTCCTAGGCAGTCTAGTAATTTGAGTATATTGTCTCCACTTTTCCCACTCAGGGATGTGAGTTGTTAGACTATTATAATCCCACAAACTGGTCAACTACATATGTTACATGGTTAGTTGAGTACATGGATGAAGGAATATAGAAGAGGAGCAACTGAGCAGGCAAAAAATACCACTCGCCTGAGTTGGGCGCCAACTCAGCCTAGTTGGGCGCCAACTAGGCGGAGTTAGGTGCCCTACTTGGCGCCTAGGGCGCCAAGTCGGCCGGTTAGTCGGCCAGCCAACTAAAAGCCGCCTAGGGCTGAAATCGCCTCGGCCTAGGGGCACCTAGCGCCTAGGCCGATTTTTACAACATTGCTTGCGTGTTAAACTAAAATTGGTAATTGACTTCATTCTTCTTGGCGATGCTGATTTGACTACTATATCATATTGTCAAGGTGTAGCTTGGTGGTAAGTTGTACCTTCTTTCATGCAATAGAGCGAGTT
Organism: Ipomoea nil; assembly: GCF_001879475.1. Classification (NCBI taxonomy): domain Eukaryota; kingdom Viridiplantae; phylum Streptophyta; class Magnoliopsida; order Solanales; family Convolvulaceae; genus Ipomoea; species Ipomoea nil. The sequence continues at coordinate 2,255,480 of NW_017619597.1, forward strand.
CAAAGCCCACCACTCTCATCTCCCATAATATGTACAGAAAAGAAACATATAGCTCTAGAAATATATTTATTGTAAAGAAAACTCAGGAAAAGGGGCAGTTTTGCATATAGAACGCATTTCATATCAATTCAGCCCTTCTTTAATAAATCAATATCAGTACATTTTGCATGGTCCTAGAGGCTTTACTAACACACTGCTTCAAATGATCGTATAGGTGGCTTCCAGGAGTTTAAGCTGCTGGAGCGATTAGGGGAAGGGAACCAGCCCACAGCTATCATCGGTGAAATTGCTGACGAGATGAACTTGGATTTGGTTGTGCTGAGCATGGATGCCATCCACTCCAAACACGTAGATGCAAACCTGCTCGCGGAATTCATTCCCTGCCCCGTACTGCTTTTGCCGCTATGAGAAAACACCCTTAAAATGCCAAGAAATATGAGTTCTGATTTCATGGTCGAGAATGCAATCTTTACATCAAATGGCATTGACAGTGTCTTGTTTACTCATTCTCTCCCAACTTTTTCAACCATTTTGGGTTCTGTTATCTGTTATGTTTAAAATGCAGTCTGTTTTGTAATGTTCTGACTGTGTAATTGTCTATCTGGTGGTCTGATGTTTATAGAAGTGAAGGCATTGCTAGAAACCAGTTCAGATAGTAGAAACAGCTTCTTTATTGAGTTACAGTAGGACAATATATCCCACTAAAATGCTAAATAGAAGGCACGGACACAGGGTGTCTTATAATAGTGGCACCAAAATGAGTGAACAAAAAACAATTAGGTTGGACTCTTTGGGATTTGGGTGTAAAAGTGTCTAACTTGGTGTTAACTGTCAAGTGTCCAAGGTTTTTTTTTTTTTTTTGAAAAATTAAAGGGCCGTTTACTAACGGGAAATCTCTGGAAACGGGAAAATAGAAAATAATAAACACTTTTATTAGCATAGTTTTTCATTTTGAAAACTGAAAATAATTTTTGAAAATTTTTGGAAAACTATAACACTCTTAAAAACTGTTTTCTAAATGGAAAACAGAATCATCTATCATCTATTTAGTTATATGTCATTATAACCACATTACTATGATTATATTCATTATTATCTTATTTTACTTATTACTGAAAATGTTTGGTATAATGTGATCGCGTCCCTTGGTCTTCACCTCTAAAAATATAAAATGCGGCAACATTTCACCGTTATTTTGGTCGAAAGGACCAAAACTAATAAAAATAACAAAGTTAGACACCGAAAATAAAAAAATTTTAAAATTGTGTACCAAAAGTGATAGAACCTCAAAAATCGTGGGACCAAAAGTAAAATTAATTCTAAATTATAAATTAATTTTAATAAATTATATATAGTATTAATTCATAATTATGTAATGTTTTTTTTTTTTTTGTGAAGTTGGCTCGTGGAAAACAAGAGAGATGAACTACCACACTCTAATAGTACTAGCACCAAAAGCATCCGCCTCAAGCCTCAATAATGTTATCCGGCGGCGAGTCCAAAACAGTAGTCCCCCAAGTAATCGTTTGGTCAATGTTGGCGAGGTGATCCACACGTTTGTTCCCGTCCTTCAAGATGTGTTTGAAATTGATCTTCTCACATAATCGTGAAAGGAATTTACAATCTTTAGTAAGGGTTGAGGTGTTGTCCTTTTCTTCCTCAACCTCTTGCATCACAGTAACCACAGATTCATAATCGAGTTCCAGCATCACTCTAATAACCCCCTTTGCTTTTGCCAGCCGTAGACCCTCCTTTAGGCCCCACAGCTCCGCGGCAAAGCTATTAGTGTACCCAAATTTGGTGGTGAACCCAAAGATCCAGTCTCCACGGTGATCCCTAGCCAGCACTCCTGCACTGGCAAGGCCCGTACCTCTCTTGAAGGCCCCGTCTGTATTGAGTTTAACCTACCCATCCTGCGGGGGAGACCAGAAAGTCCAAGACATTATGCCCTCCGACCCGGTTGTGTGATTTGAGGTTGTAGCAATCGTATCCTTCTGCAGCTCTTCTACCCTTCGCACAATGTTGTCTAAGGAGCACGACTTTTGATCGAAGACACGCCGGTTTCTTGATTTCCACAACTCCCAGCAGGTGTACGCAAATGTAGTTGCCCACTGGTGCCCATGTATGAATTCCTTTGCCTTGCAGTTGTGTTTCAGCCACCCCACCCCCACCCCGTCGCCATGAGCTGAATTTTCTTTTTGTCATCGGTGTCCCCCCAAAGGAAACCCTTACAAATCTTGTCAACTTCATTGCAAATCCCCACCGGGAGCCGGAACACCTGCATGGTCGAGAGGGCCAATTGAACGAGAACCCTTCGCCCAGCAAGACAGAGCACATCCGCCTCTTCCAATTAACTAACTTTCTTTTCATACCCTCCAGAATGTACCCAAAAGTCCTTTTGGAAACTCTTTGTTAGAGAATTGGGACCCCGAGGTATTTCCCTAAATCATTTGAGACCGGGATGCTTGTAATCCTTTACAAACTTCTTTTAATACATGCACACATGTTAGCACTACAAAAAATATTAGATTTAGAGGTGTTGGTGTTCAAACCTGACCGCTTTAAGAAATTACTAAGGCAATCCATAATGATATGGCTCGGAGTGTCCGAGGCTTCGGAAAGTAGCATAAGGTCGTCCGCAAAGAAAAGATGAGAGACTCCCGTACCTCCTCTCGAAATCCCGACCGATTTCCAATTTTTCTTTTGGACTTCAACTTGAATGTCCCAAGACAACTTCTCTATGACCAGAATAAAGAGATACAGCGCCGCAAGGGGGTCCCCCTAACGAAGACCTTGCCCCAGGGTGAAGGGAGCAAGCTCTTCACCGTTCCAAAGTAAAGAAATGGAACTCTCCTTGATCGAGAACATAATGAGCATGATGAGCTGGCGGGGGAACCCAAAGTCCCCAAGGGTGGACTCTAGGAAGTCCCAATCGATGCTATCGTAGGCTTTGTGAAGATCTAATTTTATGGCCATTAGCCCCTTACCCCTTTACCCCATTTCTTATGACGCATCGTGTGAACAATTTCTTGGGTGAGGATAATGGTGTCCATTGTGAATCTCTCCGGCATGAAATTGTTTTGAGATAAGCCAATGAGCTTCTTCATAATGGGCCTCATTCTTTCAGGATCACCTTCGAGATGATTTTGAAAATAACATTAAATAAGATAATTATGTAATGTGATGACACTTTTACCGTTCTAAATGGGTGGTCACATGATCGAACCCGTGGTGGGAACTTTAATTCTTCCGAGAAATGTTTGAGAAAGTTTAAAACACATATCATGTTTAAAAAGAAAAGTTTAACAAGATTTGAGAATAATTTATTTTGAAATATAATTTTCCAGCATTGTAATTATAGAATATAAAAAGGAGAACATTTGGCATTAGGGTATAAAAAATAATAATTGAATGCAAGTCCAGCCTGCAATGAGCTGAAGGGTAATTTTGTAAATGTGGAATAGAAGAACCGGTTTTCTTGTTGTTAGTAGTAGACAGAGAAACAACTACTCCGTAATGTAGAGGAAAAGGACTAAAACAAAACGTAGCAGTAGAGGAGAAGAGAGGAGAGGAGAGGAGAGGAGAGGAGAGGAGAGAGAGTCCTCCTCTTGTGCTGTGACGGTGCGGTTGAAGCGCTCGAGACCGATTGCCTCTTCACCGACCTATTGGATCTTTCTTACTGATCGGCCTAAAATCTTTATCTTGGGAAAGTCTTGATTCTTTTTATTGTTTGGAATTTGTTATTTCGTTTGTTTATGATCTTTAGATTAGAAGATTTTACTCTGATTTTGAAACCCTAATTTGGAAGCTTATTATCAATTTTTGGATTTCCGAGCTTTCAGAGAAAGCAAACCCTAATTTTCACCGATGGCTACCGCTTCCTCTAACCCTACCCCTACTGCTCCAACTGCACTAAACGCCGCCGCCGCCACCGCCGGCGGGGTCAGTAGTCCCAAGTCTCGGCGCTGGACTCAGATAGTTGGCGAATCGGAATTAGTGCCTGTGGTGGTGATCCCTCCTCAATGCCCACCTTCTCCTTCGACTAGTGTTGCTCAAGAGCACATGGATAGCGTCTCTGGTTGGGCAACTGGGAATTCGCCTCTGCCATTGTTGCAGGATGCTGCTACTGAAGCTCAGCCTGAGAGCTTTGAGAATAGTGACAGTGGCAACAATGCTGTAAAGAAGCCAGCTTGGAACAAACCTAATGGTTCTACCGAGGCCGGTCCTGTGATGGGGGCAGTGTCTTGGCCTGCCCTCTCGGAATCCACAAAGGCTTCTCCGAAATCGGCTACTTATGATCCCCTAAAAACCCCATCGGATGGTTCAGTCCCTCCACCTCAGGTTATTTCCAATTGCATGCAATTAAAACAATGCCATATCCTTTTTAGCTTTATTTTCTTTTATATTATATGTTGCTGAAATATGTCATTCAATTCATAGTTGTACTCCTCTTTCATAACTCTATTTTTAAGTCTTCATTGGAACTTTTGTACATAAATAACATACTTGTTTTTATTCTTATTATTGAGCTATTCACTTTTGTATTTTTTGTGTGCATATGTTAGGGCACTGGCATAGCTCCATCATCTTCACCTAAGCCTGTTCATACTAATAATACAACTACTCCAAATTCAACTCCAAATCATGTCCCTGCGCGTCAGAGGTCTAATAAGCGTGCTGGTGGTGGGAACTCAAGCAATACTGCATTAGCTAACGGCAGTGTCTCTCAGCCGCAGCAACTACAAAGTTTGGTGGTGGAAATGGCACCTAATAGTGCTGGAAAACCCGGTGTGGAGCCATACTCGAGAGATAATGTGCATAGGGATGGTGGACAGAGGGGAGGATTTGGGTCCCAATCTATTGGTGGGAATGAGAACCAATACACACGAAGTTCACCCAGAAAGGGTAACGGTAGACCACGTCCTCGGGGGGATGGATCTTATCACCATGCTCATGGTGGTGCGCGTGATCAAGAACGTGGAAATCAGGAATGGAATGCTAATAGAAGTTTTGGCAGCAGAGATGCTCACTTGCAGCCACTGAGGGTGCCTTCTAGACCCTTCCTACGTGTCCCTCCCCCTTCTCCTCCTTTTATTCCCCCACTCATGCCTATGCGTCCTTTGGGCTCTCCTTTAGTTTATCCAGGTGAATTTTATTGTTTTTGAAGTTCTTCTCTTAGATTTGTGTCTATTTACTGATACATAATAAATTTACAGAAGTTCATCCTATGTATTATGTACCGGGGCCACATCCAGATTCACTAGTAATGCCTATGCTTGCTTCTCCGCCACCTGGCCCACCGGTGTTCTATCAATTTCTAGATCCCCTATTGCTTTCTAAGATAGTAAATCAGATAGAGTATTATTTCAGGTAGTTCCTTAACTAGGCATTGTTTCTTTTTTTTTTTTTTTTTTTTTTTTACAGGGTAGTTTTAGCTTATATTTAAAAGATGCTTCTTGAATACAAATGGTAATGTTTAATTTGCCTGTTCCCTGTTCCCATGCAGTAACGACAATTTAATTAAAGACATGTATTTGCGGAAAGAAATGGATGATCAAGGCTGGGTTCCCGTCAGATTAATAGCCACCTTCAAAAAAGTGAGTAGGTCAAATGAAGTGTCTTCCATACGTGAAAATATTTTTGTTTCTATTTACATCCTAAATCACAGTTTTACACTTTATGTACTGTCCAGCATTATATATTTATGTGTTAGTTTGCATTCTAGTTTTAAAACTGAAGTTCCCTTTCTGGAAATGGCGGTGACATTTGCATCTTCCACCTGACCCATGTGGGTTGTGCGGTTATAGTGTTTTGTTTTGCTGTTCTTTCCATTTTGTTATACACCCATTGGATTCGTACATGAAAGTATTATTTTATATCGACTGCTATAAGTATATATCTTTATTTATATGATAATGTTTCTCCTAGTTTAGACAAAAATGAATTTTCAAATTAAGGAATAATGAGCTATGCATATATGCCATGCCTGTGTGTATGCTGTTCAGTTGCATACATGCATATTGGCATACAATAGACCCAATTTTTTTCCATTTATGTATTTTTTGCATATTGGTTAAGTAAAAAAAAAATTGTTTTCATGTTGTGATATGTACTCAAGCTCTTTATTTTTGTGTTTTTGCATCTTTATGCATGGTTACGTTGTACAGCATGTTGAAAATTCCTTATATCATGAAGAAAAGGATAAAACCTTATTTAATATTATTGTTTTGCTTTTGATACCTATTAGCGCACCTGTATACCAATCTAAGTTTCAAATATTATATGATAGTTTAGGAAACTGGGTCATATGTTCAAGAAAATTTATGTTCTATTTCTTCACCTTGGCTGTTGAACCTCTCATTACGTGCATTTTTGGTTTAGTCGGAGGTCGGAAGTGTATCTCTTTTGTATATGTTTACCTGATAGAGTGTTGTAGTGCATGTTTGATTATTCTTGAAGCTCACTTTTTGGGATGAGTGTATCTTAAATCTTTCTTTCTTGTATATTGGTGCATGTTTTCGAGATATATTTTAATCTTATGCTGCGAATAGCCGAATACTAGTTTCGATTCTGTCAATGTATAGGTTGCAGTGTTGACGGACGATATACAACTCATATTGCATGCTATGCGAACTTCAACCATGATAGAAGTACAGGTATGACTGCTCTTTCCTTTAGACAATTTAACTAAACATCTACGCTATTCTTGTAATTGCATAAGTAGCTATATTACACTTGAAGTAACCTGGAATGTGTCTGAATCTGGCAATGGTTAATTTGATTTACTATGCAACATGTGAAGCCGTGCTTTTTGGAACAGAATAGTTACCGTATGTCGCTTGCTACTTTTCGTGAACTTACCTCGACATCATCTGTAGGAATAACATTAGATGTATATAGGTTGCTGTGCATGAAGTTGTGATCTATATCAGTGAATACATTTCGTTATGCAGGGTGAAAAATTGAGGGTACGAAATGACTGGAAAAAATGGATCGTGCCACCGTCCGTACAATATTCGATTTCAAGTCCTCAATCTGCCCGAAGTCCTGGTTCTGATGTACTTAGCCAGCATTTTCAGGGTGTCACCTTGGATGACAATAATGCTAATGAACATGAACGTGGCAATGCTGAAGCACATCTTAACAGATCATCGTCGGAGGTAAGTAATACATCTCAGCAATATCAGAGAGTGGAGTCGATACCAACGGGAAGTTGGAGGAACTAAGACTTGTGGTTGTGGTTTTTGTTTGCAGTAGAAGAATAGCCGAGTTCAATCTTGATGAGGGCACTCAGATTCTTTTTGAGGGACGGCGCAGACTCACAATGCGCCAGCTGGACAACCAAACAAGAAAAAAGGAGAAAAGAAAAGAGAAAGAGAACAATTTATTATTACTAAAAATAAACGAAAACACAAAAGATAGAGGATTAAACCGAGTTGGAAGCTGGTTGTTTGACTTGATGGGATGTATATTTCGTTTTGTTTTGGACAAAGTGTTGCCCGATTAATTATTCTGTGACTGTGTTATTACTATTTTATCCAACACAGGAGTTTTGATTCTGGTTGTCCATGTGAGACCCACCCATAGCTGTTGCTTTTCTTTGTGGTTGTTTTTGCATCTATTATACCTGCTTGGATAAAAGGTGGGATGAATAGTCTGCCTTTTTACCAAATCACAATACTGCATTGTAGTCTGGTTAGCTGGAGTTGATATTGTCTTGTTTTGTAGATTTAGGGGGCGTTTGGTTTGGGTTATCTAGGATAACCAAGGTTATATTTGGCTAGTTATACAAGATTTCCTTGTTTGGTTGAAGTTATCCAACTTTCCCATGGAATGTTATCTACCCTCCACATAAGCTTTTTTCATAATTTTGAGGGAATGTGATAACCTTCCTCTCCTTAGGTAATATAAGATTCCCTTGCTATTTTACAAAATTTGCCCTTCAGTTTGCAAGATGATTTGTAATATGAGGGCATTAAGGTAAAATAACCACTATAACATTCCCAACAATTCATCAACCAAACAGGTTTATATTATATAACCTAGTTTTTACCAAACAGAGGAATCAACATTCCCAGTAATCTAACATTTCCCGCAACCTAACATTCCATAAGGTAATCTAACATTCTGTGAACCAAATGCCCCCTTAGAGATTACTAGGGGTGTGTTTGGTTCGCACATAGGAATCAGAATCGGTATGGGTATCAAATACTTGGTAATGGTAATGGGTTGTGGTGAAAATATTTAACATGTTTGGTAGTAAGGTGGAATGGAAATGGTTACTAATAGTAGTGCTTGAGAATGAATAAGGGAATGAAACCCTTATTGTATTTGGGTATGGATTTTTCAATTGATGGAGTATTCGAAACCCATAGTAGTGTTCTAAAAACCTATCAACCAAACAACAACAATCACTTTCATACCCATTTCTATGGGCAAAACCCACCAACCAAACACACCCTAGTATTACTACATGTCTAGGGTAATATTGGTCAATAGTGGTTTTTTGATTATAGCGAAATTATCAATTTGGTCATTGACTATTTTTCTAGTCTAATTAAGGCAACTTTAAAATGTTTGTTTAGTCCATATCTATTTAATTTGGGGGTATTGTTTAAATTATCAATTTGGTATTTGACTATTTTTCATTTGTTTGCTGTGAAATTCTAGCAATACCTTGATTTAAGTAGATTTTTAAGTGAACGGATGACTAAATTATGATTTTCAAAGTTGAAGATTTAATTAGATAAAAAAGTCAATGATCAAATTGATAGTTTTGTTATAGTCGAGGATCATTTTGATAATTAACTCGTCTTTTAACCTGCTGTATATCTCTACAAGAGTCAAACATTCAAGTAGTTCGCCTAGTAATTATCGCAAATTGTTGGGTTTTGGATAAGAAGGGTGATTCGACTACAATGTATGACCCCAGTGGCGGACCCAGGAATTTTTTTCAGCGGGGGCAAAATATTAAAGGAAAATTGATAATTAGAAAAAAAAAATGAAACACTTAAAAAGTATAACCATAAATAATGTTGGATATAGGAAAATTATAAAACACATCAAAACATTATAAAAATATTCGTAACAAAATATGAATATACTCAATTTGATAAAATAATTTGAATAAAAGGTCCATTATAAATTACACATCTCATCTCATTATTAATATCAATGAAGATTATATTATTGTGTTGAAGCAATATGCACTATTAATAATATTGAAAATGTGAAATAATGTGAAAAGATAGTGTTAATGGTGAAAATGTGAAATAAAATGTCAAAAAAATTGAAAACAGACCACACGCTCATCCACAGATTCAAACCCTGGCCTACCTTTAAGCCAACCATGCGCTCTGCCAACTAGGCTAAGTCACATTTTGTTATCATTTCTCTATTTTTTGATACTTATACTAAAACTTCTACTATATATACACATATACATACAAGGGTTATATAAGAGGTGGGGGTAGGGTGAGTGGGGGCAGCTGACCCCATTGCCCCCACTGTGGGTCCGCCTCTGTATGACCCTATTGAATACTTGTATTATTCATGTGGTATGATTTATACTGTCAAAGTATAAATGAATAGAGTAAAAATGAGAGTATATGTGTTCACAATTGAAGGGTAACATTTAAATTATTTTTTTTTTAAATGGTCGAAGAGGTGACTTCGAAATATTATTCTTGTTACATAATTTACATGGTCAATGTACAAATGAATAGAGAGTAAAATGAGAGTATATATATGCCCAATCTTTCTTGATGATTGAAGAGGGCCTGAAAGATTCGACTAAGAAAAAATACAGTGAAGTCCAGTCCACCTGCCCATCACTGTTTACTAGTTGCATAAATTGGAATCAGAATATCTGAACTTTTTAATTTTATTATTTTTTTAAAAGCGAATGCACTCAAGAATCCTATTTGTGGCCCTCTTTCATTCTTATAAAGTACCCATTTTTACATCCCATTTGTGTCTCTATTGTCACATATCATCTCCGTCATCCGTGAGCTCAAGAGAAAGAAATGAAGCTTGACGGATCTCACACTATTGAGGATGCTCTAATACAAATTGGTTATTGACACACAATTTTAGATCAAATTATGGGTTATATGAGAAAAACTGTGCACGCACATAAACACACAATGTCGTACACATTTGTAGAAAAGTTAATTGCTAACCTCCATTGTTTGTCGTGAGAATGAAACCTGACAGACCTCACACTATTGAGGATGCTCTAATACAAATTGGTTATTGGATCTCATGAGAGAAACTATGCACTTCTGCGCACAAACACATTTACAAAAAAAAAAAAAAAAAAAAAAAAAAAAAAAAAAAAAAAACTAATTACTAACCCCCATTGTTCGTCGTGGGATGATATAAATCACGGCAACTCAATAGCTACAGTTGTCGAGGTTCAAACCTTGGTCTCTTCTCTCAAATTACTGTTTACTGAATCAGTGAACTAAGCACGTGTATTGTCCACTAGACCAATAGTTGAGATGATTTTCATTTTTACATATATTGAAAATAGAGCCAATTATCCACATAGTGTGTGTCGATATCAACATTTTATTTTCTAGATGAACTGCCCGTCACTTTATTAATTACTAGTTGCATAAATTGAATTGGAATCAGAATATTTGATCACAACAAGAAAAGCGATGCACTCGACATTTCATTTTGTGTCCCTTTCACATTAATATAAAGTAATGGATCAAATTATATGAGTCTAAGATTATACAAAAATGATTTTAGATTCAATTAGGGTTGGAGCTATAAGTCTGTTATATATACGAGCTCGAAATTATAGCCTAAATATAGTTTTAAAGAACTTTTTTCGCAAGGCTTAGCAAGTAAGAGTGAAATTATGTTGTGGTAAAATTTGAATTAATTTATGGGAATAGGGATAAGAAGTTGATTAATAGGAACGATAAGGGTAACTCGTTGTCATTATCAGTGGTTTACTATGTAAACTCAATCTTATGAGTCTCGTCAAAAAAAAATCACAATAAGATAAATAAACTTAATCAAAAGATGACGTATTGTCACTCTTTTTTTAGTGATAGAAAAACTTGCAATCACTATTCGAGAGTGTGCACTGGTAAATTTCACTTTGTGAACCTAGCTGACAAATGATCATAAGAAAAAAAAAAAAAAAAAAAAAAAAAGTTAACTTATTTGGTGACGAGAAAAACTGGCAACTACCACTCGAGAATATGCACTGCATGGGTTAAACCCTACATTGTGACCTTAGCCCACAAAGAAAAAATTAACCTAGTTGTCCATAACTAACCAGTTTAAATAAAAAATGTCAATAGATTACCCCCTCTAAAAACCGAACTTAAAACATTATAATTACTAAATTAATAATCAGACCGACTTGTTTGAGGTTGCCCCTCTTTCCATTATATACATGGCAGCTATGGAGAATGTGTGGTGCCAGCCACTGTTTGTAGCTACCAAAACATATATGGATCCAATTCGGGAAGACATGAACCTCTCCTCTCTCCAGAATGGCGGCCCGACAAGCGTCAAAGGTTTCATGGCGGCGCCGCCCTTGGAACACTCTCCGCCCATTAATCTCACTCTCAACTTGGTATCCGAGCTCCCCTGCTATGACAATTTGGAGCCCTTGACGCAAGAACTTCAGAATGCGGTTTTTGATGATGTCTTGCCGACTTGCAATATCCCCCCTGCCGCCAACGGGGGAAAGAGGTCGCCGCCGCCCGACCAGAAACGCCGCCGGCTTATCAAGAACCGGATCTCAGCTGCTCGATCAAGAGCTAGAAAACAGGAAAGCCCCCCACACCATTATTAATTCATGCTACTAATAACATTTTTTTTTGTTATACCACGAGTTACCAGACCGTATTATACTCAAACTAATGTTATTCTAGTTTGAGTAATAAGGAAAAAGATGTGTGACTCACTCACATATTCTTCTGAACTATATGTATCAGTGACATTAACTTGTAATCTTACTGAGAATAGTAAATTCCGTCTTGTAACCCTAACCAGCAAAATATTAAATTGGGTAAATTAGTTTAGCTTGATTGTAGTCTACCATTTCAAATCAAGAAGTCTAAATAGACGACTCTAATAGGAATCGAACGAACTTATAACCTTGTAGTTGATTATATTGCAGGCATACACGCATGAGTTGGAGCTGGAAGTTGCCGAGTTGAGTAAAGAAAATGCGAGGCTCAAGAAACAGCATCACGAGGTAGAATGTTTTTGTTCTTTTGGGCATTATTATTTGATGCTAATTCAGCATTTGTATGACAATAAGTTTTTGTTTCATTGAACTGGGCAGTTGTCGGTAGCTGCGGCCGATCACCGTCGCCAGCACCGCCCTCTCCGCCGCACGTCGTCCTCTCCCTTCTGACTCCATCATCTTTCCCGCCACCACTACAACTTTGCGGCCGCTTCACAAGCTTATGAGGCGGCGTTTATTTTTTTAATTTAAGACATGCAAATCAGTATCAGTGTTGGAATTAAAATTTTATCAATTTGAAATGTGATAATTGTAATTATAATTAGGAAACTTAATTTGTGACCATTTTGATAGAACAATCCTGTTTTACTCATCTTTCTCTATAATATAAAGTAAGAGACTTTTGGTAACCAAAAAAAAGAGAAGAAAATCATGGTTTCCTGCCCTATGAAAACGACAACGTTTAGGGATTGGTATTTTTTTATATATATAAAATTTGTTGCTATATATTTGTAAAAATGTTGTATTCCAAGGCAGCCGGTGTACATTAATTATTAACAAATGAGTCTTGGAATTTTTTTTTTTTTTTTTTTGAAGCATAGCAAAAGCATTTTATTACGTTTTTTTAATGCGACAACAGCTCCAAATAGACAAAATTGCATGCGTTAATAGAATTAATCATTTTGACTATTTACCAAGGTGGCGTTTCAGGTTACAAGCAATGAGATGTTCTGAATAGACTTTAACTGTAGGGGCACATTTAAATCCTTACCATACTAACGAAATTTGCTATTTTAGTATAATTTAGGAACGACGAGTGAACATAAAAAGTGTAACGCCAATGATAGCTTAAGGGTGAAAAGTGATTATGACCAACACTTAAAGATGAATTATACAACTATTCTATATGACTTAAGGATGAAAAGTGCAATTTTGCCTATAAATAATTAATTTTCCCTATGGTCAAATAGTCACTAAAAGTGGGAAAAACTTGAGTATAATTTTACTTAGAAAAAGTTTCATTTTTGGTCTCTTGACTATTCATGTATCAAATTTGGTCTTTAACTTTTAATATTTTCAAATTAGGTGCATGACTGTGTAATTTGTATCACATTTGTATCCTTCACTATTAATATTTTCAAATTAGGTACATTTCTTTGTAATTTGTATCACATTTGGTACTACCGTCCAATTTTCAGACCAACTATTGCCGGAATTTCAACAAGAAAAATAATTATTGCAACAATAATTGGCTGAAAATTGAACTCTTTTTTTTTTTTTTTTGTTGAAGTTTCGACAATAGTTGGCCAAAAAACTGAACGATAGGACCAAATTAAATTATATAGTTATGCACTCAATTTTAAAATATTAATAATTAATAACTAAATGTGATACAAATTATATGGTCATATATCTAATTTGAAAATATTAATAGTCAAGGACCAAATTTGATATTGGACAAAAAGTGAAATTTAATCTTTTACTGATTTCAAAGTATTTCTTGATAACCTAGCATCAATTCCGTTGTCGTCCAGCGGTTAGGATATCTGGCTTTCACCCAGGAGACCCGGGTTCGATTCCCGGCAACGGAATATTTTTTGGCTTTACATGAAGCTTTGCCCAGACATATGGAAGGAGGAAAACCATAGAGCCATCTCCTCTGTGGTCACTTCTCTTTTCCCCTTCTCCGGCGGCCCACCGTCTTCCACCGGAAACCGACAAACCGGGCACGTTTTCCGGCCAGCACTCAGCCACTTATCAACGCACGACCTATGAAACCTGTGCATGCAAGGCAGTACACGAAAGCTCCCCCCTTCCTTCAACCTCGACAAGCAAACACAGCATAACCCCTCCCCGTGAACGGTGGTGCTCTCTCGACCGTCGGATTTAGAGCAGAACGATGAGTAATCGTTGATTGTCGTCTGCCGGTGTGTTTTGCTGAAGAGGGCGGAAATGGAGAGCACTAGCTTCTTGAGCAACAACATTATTATTATTATTATTATTATTATTACATTAATTATGGTATTAATGATTTGATTTGGTGGAGAAGTTGTAGATAGATGGAGAGAAACACTTTGTGCATGGGGCCATGATATATATAAAGAATAGTGTAGAGAAGATGGTAGTAATTAATTTAATTAGTTTTGTTACCTTTGGATCACTTGTTTTGCATGGTATGTAAGGGTGGTTAAAGCAACAAATCCTAAGATACTTTGTGGAACACGTTTATGTCTTATCACTTTATTAAATATTAACTTTTTCAGGGGCGTTTTGGTCTTTTCCCAAAACGCTAAATCCCAAACGCTACTAATTATAGCGTTTGGGGTTTCAGCGGTTTGGAATCAAACCGTTAAAGATGGTCAAATTTGCTAAAAATTAACTGATTTACTAAACAACCAAACATGTTCTTAATCCTCCATATCATATCATACCGTAATAATTATTTTGGATTGGGTTGAATACCATTACTCCACCAAAGAGAAATATAAGTTTGAAACTCAAATTTAAGGAGCTCTTATCACTCTAATACTAAAAATTGATTAGAGTAAATTGTCAAATGTGTCTCAACTGACTTACAAGTCAAATTGGTAAGCAGGGATTACCAATTGCCACTGGCAAGCAAGCAATCAAATGAATCAATTATATAGGAAGTGACTGAAAACTCAAACATATACACAGCCGAATCTGAGCAAGCTAAGCTATCAAAAAGCTAGTTTGCCTTACAAATAAAGATGATTAATCCATGACATAAAAGAAGTACTATTCACAATAGCGCCTGGTGGGCTAGCCATATCACCAATGTATGTAGCTTTAAACTATATATACATCTAAAATATCAGAAAAATCTACCATACTTTCTATTACACCATAGAGGAGTCCATGAATTGGGAGGGTGGAGGGCTGGTTTTCGTCTTCTGTGTACCTGCACAATGAACCCTGTATGCATTCTTAACGAATAACGAATGTGTATGTAGTAATGGTAACAGTAGAGTCGTCGAAGCTGAATAGCTTAATGCAATTAGTTATTCAAAATGCAACATGCCCACACATTTAAGCCTAAACACTTCGAAAAAAGATGATCTTGTTCATAGTTATCGTGTTCTCGGTTGAAGGCTTGAAGCTAGAAATGAAAGGGTTGAGCTTTAATTTGGCTTTAAGGCATTACCATCAATTCCTCGAATCTCCACTTCTCGCCATTCCTGGACGAGGGCACAGCAACAGCACATTGCGTGGGAGAGGAAGTCATCAATGAATCCTCCCTGCATACCCAAAGTAAAGGCAGTATACACCACCAATTAATAAGATGTTTTGTTGTTCTGTGATCTGCTTCTGGAAATATGACTCAAAAGTTTTCTTTATATAAACGTGTGTGTGTGTGTGTGTGTGTGTGCATAAATAGTTAAAACATAGGCAAGGAGTGCGAGGTAATACCACGATGCTTAGCTTTTTCCGGAGTTTTCTTCTGATGCAGCAAGTGTAACAGCAGCAGGACAACACTAAGGAGTATGCCATTATTTCATTAAAGGCTTCTGCAGAAGCTGCATGCCAGACAAAAAACAAAGTGCCATCTTTTCTTACACGTGATCTGTATATGGAGTAGTTATAAGACAACTTTGAACTGAATTTAGAGAGTCTCACATATATGCCTGTTGTACGCTACAGTCGCTATTCTCGACAATGTCCCACAAGGAAAGAACATGGTTTTTATGCCTGCACCAAAAATGTTCTTCTATGCTCATTGTTGTCAGAAAGATGACCTACAGAATCATCATCTTAAACTCTGCTGAAAGGTAGTAGTAAAGTGTGCCAATATAAACTACTTAATATCCATAGTTTCTTTCGGCATCTTGCTAATCTCAAAGCTAAAATGTCAGCCATCTTTGTGCATATCGGAAATGAGGAAGTAAAAGCAGAATGAAAATGAGGAAGAAAAAGAATAATAAACTTAGTTAAAGTAGAATGATGTCCTGTGTGGCGTACACAGGAGAGGTTCTGAACAACAGCCCAGAAGATCAGAATGCCATTGTTCGTATCGATGTGAACCCTTGGAAGAGAGCAAATCATGTCTGGATGAAAATGAAGAATTATTCCTGCATAATAGAAACTACACTTGGTAAGGAACTAGAAGAAGAGTAAAAGTGTGATAAATGTTGTGTTGTATTGAATTATCAATACAACGAGGCATAATGAACTTCAAGATCATCTGGAAAAAGTCTGAACCATCCACGCAAGAAAATAAATGGACAAGACAACAGAAACATATGCAACACGACTATTTCTTTTATTAAGAAAACCAACCTTGAAACTGACCGTTTCTCATTACTCTTTTTATAGTTTTGGTTATAGTGATCCTGATCAATATAAGCAGCAGAGTTATCATGCTCCGCCTTATTAGGAGGTTTGACTGGTGAACTTGTTTCTGAAAGAGAACTAGATGCAACGACTTCAGTGACATCAAGAATATGCTGAATGAATTCACACTGATGCACATCCAGATTCGCTTGCGAAAGTTGCAGCTCTAGGTGAAGCTTTTCATTTTCTTTTCGAAGTGCCTCGTTGATGGGCATGCTCGGGTAGGAACAAGAAAGGGTTTTCTTCAACACAACCGCATCATCTAAGGAGGGATCTGGCTTCAGAATGACTTCTTGCACCTTCCTGTCTTCATCATCCAGCGTGTATTCACGCTGGTCCATTTCAATAATTTCCAACCTCTCCTGAGAATATATGGAAAAACAGCAACACATTTAAGTAAAGAAAGCAGCCATTTCACTTTTCTTTCACTACGTTTAAACTCCTGCCATTTTACCAGCTTGGATTATGCATTCCTTACCACATTCTACTCATAATAACTAGACTAGCTAGTGCAGATACCAATCTGGGATCGCCATATTTTTAACATTGATTCAAGAAATTAACATGGAAATATGATGCAGTAAAATGGAAAGTGTGGGGAAATTTTCAGTACCCTGACACGAGTATTGTCCACCAGAGTGATGAGGGGAATGATCTTCAAATATCTGTCAATCTCATTCTGAGCCTTCCTGAACTGATAAACAATGCTCCACCCCATAGCCAGAAGATAAAGATAGCTTCGGTCCTGACAACTATTAACCAACACATAAGACCTCCTCAATGCATCTTCAAACTGTTCCAGCGGCTCCCGGGTTTCTGGATACATCTTCAGGTCTGATATCTTGAGCTGTTCCAACAAATTGCCAATCAACTTCAGATGCTGCGCGAACTGCCTGCAATTCTTCTTGTGCATCTTGGCTGTGCTTGCCGCCTTCACTATCATCCCAATTAGCCTTGCTGCATCGATCCCAGTTAGCTGTGCAACATTTGCCATTTCACCAAGAAGTTCCCAAGAAGCCATTGTTTCCCCCACTCAAGAACCCTCCCTCAATCCTATCCACTGTTAGTTCAACCCAATTATACACACATTCTGCAGATCAACACAACAATTCCATAATTAGTTAGAACCAATCGCCCTTTCTCCTCTTTCCATAACATTCCAATGGCTTCAAACTGAATGTAGAAAGAATTTCACTTCTACACCTCAGATCGAATACCTAATTTCCCAAAAGCTATTGCAAATCAAATCCAATAACATCAAACCGCCATTAATATAATGCAGATCCTCAAATTCCAGTGAGAAGAAATTACAGTAAATCTCTCACATTCCTCTTCCACAAAGAGAAGATCAAAAGATAGTAAGAATGCAGAGAGAAAAAGGAATGAAACTCAAGTTCCAATAATTGGACAAAATATCAAAACAAAAGCATACGACTATACGAGTACTGATTAAACTCTTTAACGGCGTCACCTAATTGTAACTCCCACGGTCTCCTTACTGTTGCTCACCGGATTTTACAGCTCTCATTCTTTCCAATTTCCAAATAAAACCTGTTTACAATGGAAATCAACTAACAAAAAGAGCATAACCATTATACTAATTGCGCCATGCATATACAATTTAACTTTGTTCCGTGAAGGTCAGAACTCCAAGTCCAAAGTGGCAACGTAATAGTTGGGCAGAGCCTCAAACCACTGGGTACTACGTTTCTATTACAATTACAATGTAGTATTTGTTCATAACTATTAGGCTCGAACTCATAACTAGTTGGGTGGAGGCTCGAACCACTAGATACTACTAACTCTATTATAATACAGTATCTGTTCATAATTACAGAGGTTCAAATCCACAAGTAATTTAGTACCACTAGACCACAAGGTCATACGTATATATAAAATAATAATAATAATAATAATAATAACTTTTAGCGAAATATATCATGTCAATTACTCAACGTATTTTGGGCTTTTGGCTATTTTACATGGGATTGAATTAAGTTTTTTCGGTGTTCTAGTTGAAACACGCGAGCATATTCTTTAATTCTAGGCCGGACATTGATCCAAAGCTCGAGTACTGTTTGTGCGTTGTTTTCCTTCTCTATTATGAAGAACCAATTGATTTAATGTAAGCATGATCTTAACAAGTGATATTAGAGCAACTAAAACAAGAATATTTAACTTTATACAAATCGAGAAGAAGCCACAACTATATTGACATCTTTGACGTGGTCAAATTGTTTTCTTAAATTGATCGAATGCGTTGGACAGTGTCAGATACATAATACGTTTGTAAAATTTGCGAGTGCGCAGGTGTGCATTTTTGTCTGGTATGGAGTAAAGGGACGTGAATTATGTTTGTAGGGTACGCAAACCAGTTATGCATGTCATTTTTAATAAGGAGGCTGAAGAAGTGGTTGTGGGATCATTTTCGATCAACACATTCAATTCCCTTTGCTTACACATTTCTTAGAACCTACTATACGCCTTTGGGTTTTATTTTACTTAATTTTTACTTTATTATATTGTTTTTATTTGAAAAGTGATTTTTTTTTTTTTTTTGTATGTATGATATATTCGTTTATTAGTTTTGGAATGTGTTTGGGGAGCGTTTGGTAGGATATCAGCAGCACAGCCTGCGGGGTGACATTTTCACTAACAAATTGACTAGACCATCTGTGCTAGCTGTGATGCCGTAGTTGAGACTAATTAATCAGCAAAGAAGTAAGTCATAAAATTCATGCCACATAATAATGGTTATAAGGCATGTCAAATGAATTTTAGTACTCCGTATAAAAACTTTTGGAGGGAATTGAAACAAAGAATTATATGTATACACGTGCGAATATTTTTTTAAGTGCATAACTTTGAACTTTCAGATTAGATGCATAACTTTAAACCTTTTAAGTGTATAACTTTAAACATTTGGGTGCATAACTTTAAACCGTAGGATGTATAACTTTTAATCATAATATAAGGTGCATAACTTTAAAACTTAAGACGCACAACTTTGAAACTTGAGGTGCATAATTTTGAAGTTAATGTGCGTGCCTTTGTTGTGTATGATGCATAATTGTGCATGACTTTTTTAGGGTGTATAACCATGTATTGGTGTACGCGTAGTCGATTCCTCCATGCATGAGCACTCTTAACATAATACACATAAATTTTTAACATAATACACATATAAACTCTTAACATAGTAAACATAAACTCTTAACATAATAAACATAAACTCTTAACATAATACACAAAAACTCTTAACGGAATACACATAAACTCTTAACAGAAAAAAAAAATTATTATTTATGGAAAATTTTGGGAAGGATGATCGGATACGGTGGGAAGGACGAAAGGATACCGAGGGAAGATGTTTAGTACGAGTTGAACGAAACACTCTTTCATTAAAACCTTATTTGCTACATCCCACAAGTACTAAGAGCGTTGTAGCCTAGGTTTTCCAGGATAAAACGTACTATGATTCAATTGTTTGAGCACCCAAACAATAAACCCAGCGAACTAGAGCAAAGTTTAGAACACAGTAGCAAGAAAGGAGTAGAAGCAGAAATTTTGAGAGTGATAGTTCTAAAAATTTGCTCTATCCACAGTTTATATAAGGGTTGCAGTAGTGATTAAATTTCAAAGTTTAAAATTGGAATTAATTTCGTAACTGGTGAATTTAATCCCAAAATGGTTAGAACCATTAGCACCCCATATGTGTAAGAGAAAACCTCTATACTATACAATTCAATAAGCATTGGAAAGACTCTTGTATAAATAGTGGTTCAAATCCACTTCCCAAACCAATGTGGGACAAAAGCTTCATTTTTCCATTCATTTTTCCAACTCAAATGGGTCTACTTTGAGAATTAATATCTCATTCATCCATTATCCGTTTTGAGCGTACAATATATCAATATATCTGTGTTTATGTGTCTTCTGTTAAGAGTTTATGTGTATTCCGTTGAGAGTTTCTGTGTATTCCGTTGAGAGTTTTTGTGTATTATGTTGTGAGTTTATGTGTATTATGTTAAGAGTTTATGTTTATTATGTTAAGAGTTTATATGTGTATTATGTTAATAGTTTATTTGTATTATGTATTATGTGCAGATTATGTGTATTATATTAGGAATTTATGTGTATTCCACTATACAATTCTGTATATCTGAAACAAAGATTTTTTTATCTTTATTTTTAGAAATTAACGGTAAAAACAAGAAACAACATCGTTTTCATCCAGATGCATAATACATTCTGCGCCCTATGCACGATATAATTTACCAAATATGTTTAATTGGGCTTTTACTCTAGACATTTTGCCCAGAGCACAATGATATTGGGCTATCAGTATGAATTATTCATTTTGGGCTCAATATGGGGAAATTCGACGTCCCATACCGCTGCAATTCAGAACCGCAGATTCGCAGAATATGCCCATACAACCCAAAAGAACAAAAATACAAAACTTTAAAAGGAAAGTTAGATATATCAATTAAGGATCATACCATTCATACTTCTGTGAAACCTACGCAAATTATGCTGTGCAACCGAATGCACCTTGCAAGGTGCATACGGTTGCAAAACGGCGCCGTTTTGGTTAAAAAAATGCGCGTCCCACTTAAAGAAGAAATCAAGTTCGATTCCCGGTAATAGCATTTTTATATATCCACAAATTCATAACTATATATCCACAGTGAATGAATAAAGTAAAAATCTACGATGAATGAATGAATGAAGTAAAAATCCACAATGAATGAATGAATGAAGTAAAAATTCACAATGAATGAACTAAATATCCACAATGATTGAACTAAATATCCACAATGAATGAACTAAATATCCATAAATTCATAACTATATATCCACAGTGAATGAATGAAGTAAATATCTACAATGAATGAACTAAATATCCACAATGAATGAACTAAATATCCATAAATTCATAACTATATATCCACAAATTTATAACTATATATCAAGAAATTCATAACTATATATCCACAATAATTCTATTGCCGAGAATCGAACCTGAATTTTTTTTTTTTTAAGTGGGACGCGCGTTTTTAGTCAAAACGACGTCGTTTTGCGTCGTATGCACCATGCGCATGGTACATTCGGTTGCACGGCATAACTATTGTGGAACCTACTCACGGATCATTATTCATGAGATGGGTCAAATCAATCCGAATCAATGTAAAAATGCAACACTTAAATAGACAAAGTAATACTAATGACGAATAAGTAATGTTGGCAAATATTTGTTATTTATAAAAGAAAGTGTAATGTTTTTTGAGTAAAAATGTACTCTGTAATACTTTTAAATCAAAATATAAAGGGAAAATGACACTTTTTCTCCCTGAGTTATATACCTATAGCATATTTTTCCCCTAAATTATTGAAGTGGTTGTTTTTCCCCCTGAAATGTTAAATGGACATATTTAACCTTAAACTAAATATTTAATTTATTTTTTTTCTCCAACAAATTATGACCATAATTTGGTTCAAACCAAACAAACACTATAGCAACCAAACCGAAATATTCCAATTACAATTTAGAATAGAAATTCGATATTTAGAGTTTATTAAAATCGTGAACCGGAATGGACGGTTCATGTTCCGAACTGAAAAAATAAAATACATTTATTGTTGAATTTAGACTATTTTAAAATAAAGACGGTTCAAAATCGCGAATCGGATCCGGAACCGCTGGTTCACGGTTCAAGATTCAATTTTTTTTATACATAATTTTAATAAATTGACATTTAAATATTGGGTTCTAGATCTGAATTATAACCGGAAACTATTAATTCGATTGCTTTAGTATCCAGTTCAATTCAAACCGAACCGTGGTCATCCCTACGTATACGCAATAATTTGTTGGAGTAGTAAAATAAATAAAATGTTTACTCTAAGGGTATAAATGTCAATTTAATATATTAGGGAAAAAAAGCACCACTTTTAGAATAATTGAAGGGGCTAATGTGCTTACCTAAATAATTGAGGGGGAAAAAGTGTTATAAGTATATAACTCAGGGTAAAAAGTGCATTTTTCCCAAATATAAAAATATTATATTCCTCTTCAAAAAATTCTATACTTTCTCATACAAGTAATAACACTTTATTTCTATTTCTGATTAGTATTCTATTTTTAAGTATAAATAATACATTTTCGATGAATGATGAGCACGAAACAATATATTTTTTTTTTTATATTAATGTAGCAGTAACAGTAAATATTCAGATTTGAATGTATTTGAAATATTGTAAGGTGGCAATAAATCTGGTCAGGAGAAATGTGTGTCCTCTCACACCATTCTGCACCTCCTCTTGGCTCTTCATATTTTCCCAATTTACCAACCCCCATAAATAGTTTTTTTTTTTTTGGTTCATTATGATTTTGTATCAACTTAATTGCAATTTTTGTGTGTGTGTGTGTTTGGAAAGGAAATAATCTAAATTATTGAACTAGAACTTTACAAATATAATAATTTATACTGTAGTTTAAAAATAAGTAACACTTTTATTTCAATATAGTTATATATCATGTTTCGTTCCCATAATTAAGGGTGACATGTAACATTTTTAAAAAGGAAATCATAATTTAGTATATTCATTAATGAAATAGAAATAGGGTGCAATAAACATTTGACATAAATAGCATCACTATTGTGTATGATGCTTTTGTATGGAGTTATTATATGGCGATCAAAGTCTCAAATTAGCCCGATAAGTAAAATAATGTACACATTCTCTCAATTCTAAAGTTTAATTTGTCAGAGGCAATCCTAATTGAGTTGGTTGGATAATTAATTTAGTAATCACAATGTTCAAAGTTCCATTTTTTTGTGGGAGCTATTCATTGACCCTCTTCGTTGAGCAGTATGAGTAACTTAAAGCTTAACCTCATTCAACCTTCCACTCCCTAATATTATGACAAATAGTTTCCATGAATGGTTTAATGCAATCTTGAATGTCCTAGACACTAATGGAATTATTTACACAGCTGCACTTTTATATCATATTTGGAGAGCACGGAATAGAGCTGTTTGGGATGCCTGTCTACCAAGGCCGAAGAATGTAATTGCGGCGACCACTACCACCATGCATGCATGGCAGAATGTCCACCGCCGAACCACCACCCAACCGCTCGACAGTCAAGCTACTGCCGAACGATCACGCTCCAACGCCCCACTTTGCCGATCAGCCGCCGTATCCACCGCCGCTACAGTCGGGTTGCCATATCGCAACGACAAGGCGGAGAAAGTGCTATGTGGATGCCGGGTATCACCAAGGGACGAACTCGGCCACGGTCGGAGTAGTCCTCCTTGATGCCGGCGATCGATTTATTTCAGCCTTCAGTGCAACCATCTTGAGTTGTTTATCCCCGCTTATGACCGAGGCGTTTGCATGTAAATAGGCCCTATCTTGGCTAAGGGCACGAGGTGAACAATCTATACAACTTCATATGGATTGTCAAACGTTACAGTGCTACTTATCTGCACCAGACAACCCATCTCGATCATACATTAGCTATGCTATTGATAGTTGCAGAATTTACATGTATGCTTTTACTTCCTGCTTAGTTATTTTTGTTCCTAGATTACAGAATTTATTAACGCTTACTTTAGCTATTGCATTATTTACTCTTACTTCGACTATGTATTGGGACGATGTCCCACCTGAATCTATTTTGGTTTATCTATAAATACAACCACATTGACTTTCAAAAAAAAAAAGCTTAACCTCATTATGGCGATTACAAACTTTCATGTAAAATTAATCCATATTACTCGGTATTATTAATTCTGGTAGTATTTAATTGCCACAACTGTAAAATTTTAATGTATATTACTCCGTATTATTAATTTTCCCTCTCAAAATAAAATTTAAAACGCGAAGAACGGAGAAAATTGCGTGCGTTAATAAATAAATATAATAAATATAAATATAAATAAAATTCTCAAAATAAATAAAAACGGAACCGAATCTGTCTGCCGCCATCCACGCCGTAGGATTGGATCCCACGTCAGAAATTCCACATCGGATGCGTTTCTGTGACAAATCAGTTGTCCAATCCCAGTTTGCCGCGTAAGCACACGTAGACCAATGAAGTCGCACGTGTGCCGAACCCGGGCCCACGCGCCATTGGGGATCCAAAGAAATAGGCGGTCGTAGTACTCAACGACTGTAGCTAAAATTTTTGGCATTCTGGCGGGATTTTACAACAATTTCAAATCCATTTTCCATTTTTCTATTAATTTTTTATTATTTTTATTTTCATTTTCACCAACTGCAAAACCCTAGGCCCCGCCTCTCTCTCATCATTTCCCTCCCTCTCCGAGTCCCTGGCTGCTCTCTCTCTCTCCTGCTGAGGATTTTCTCTCTGTTATACTTTTGCTAATCATGAGATTGCTGATTTTCAGGTTCGTAAATCCTCCGTTTTGAATGATATTTGATTATTTAGTTTGTTGTCGTGATTAGTGATTATTCGTCTGTTGTTATGTAAATGTTCTGATTTCGTGTCATTTTGGCTACTGTTCTGTAAATCTCTGTCTCCAGAACGGCATGAGCTTTTGAATCAATTCGTTTGCTGTAATTGAAAGTTTTTTGTTTTTTTTTTTTGTTTTTTTTTTTAAAAAACTAGCTGACCGGAGCATATTTATTGTGTTTGTGTAGTTTCTGGTGAATAACTGTCTTGCTATTTAGAGAGAGCGTTTTTGTGATGTTTTCCTGATTAGGTATGTATTTTGTGATTTTATTATGATCGGGTTAAACGGCAGCTATGTTTTGTGTTGATTTCAGATTTTGAAACGATAGGATACTGAAAGCTGGGATTATTTGAGGACGGAAGGGTTTGTGAGCAACGAAATAGAATAATGTCTCCCAGAGATAAGCAATCAAGAATCCATAAACAGAAAAGGCGGACAAGGAGTTCGAAGAATAAGTATTTGAAACCAGGTGCTCTTGCTCAGCTTCGGTATAGTAAGGCGTCAGCTGCCAAGTCCTGTACGGATCTTGGAAAGAAAAGGATTGCTGTGATGGATGCAGATGAGCCGAGTGTTGATGCTGAACTTGAAAGTGAAATTATTGCTAAAAGTCCCCTGATTTTATCTCCCGTTGGGTTTAGATTTGGTTCTGTGTGTTCACCATTTGATATGTCAAAGGTGAATAATTTGCAAAAGACTCCAAAGACACCTGGGGCTGAAGTTTTCGAGTCAGAGTCTCAACTTGAATCTCTCCCAATGGATTTGCTGGTATGCAGAATTGCAGATTTCTTATTTTCTGCTGTTGCTCTGTCAATCTATATATCATTCTTGGTACCTTGTTTCTTGCTACTTAACATGATTTTGTTCTTGATTTTGCTTGGTACTTAATGGTAGCTCACATTTGAGTAGGCTTTTACTGGAATATAGATGCTCTGTAGTTGGAGAAATATACCATCTTTAATTCCTGAGATGCTTTTGTATTTAACAAAAAGTACTCCACAATACTTTTGGCGATGTGGATATACATCCTTGAGCTGTTAAGACTCATCCATAACAATCTTTAACTATATGTACAAAAAAAGGATATTCTTTTGCTTTAGCTCTTATAGATTCTGCAAGGGAGACTCAATTGCAAATCTTTCATCATTTGTAATAAATTTTTATTTGTCTTTCTCAGCACCTAAATGATTTGTTATATGCTGTATAGCAAAAAGTGTTTTACAATAAGGTACATATAAAAATGGTGCATAGATCAGAAGTTGAAATTTGAAACTTGGTGATTTTCTATACTTGTGTGGTGGTTTGGATTCAATTGAGATCTTCAAATGTACTGATTCTTGTCTGTTTTGTGATTGAGGTGAAAATACTTTGCCACCTTCACCATGACCAACTCAAAGCTGTCTTCCATGTGTCCCAGAAGATCAGAAAGGCTGTGAGTTTATCTTCCCTACTCTTCTTTTTATGCCTGAGAAACAAAGAAACTAATGCTTGTACAACTGGATTTTAGGTGATTCAAGCAAGACAGTTCCATTTTAATTATACTACTCCAGATCGAACTCGTCAAGAGATGTTGAGGATCATGACTCCTCTTCCTACAGATCACTGGCCTTTTGTGAGGTAGGTATCTTGACCCTTTATGATCTACTACACTAGATTTCATATGGTTGATTAAATTGATTGTGTTGATCTCTTCTAATATGGTGGGTGGACTAACTTGCAGCAAGGGTGATGGGAAAGATTTGGTTCCCAGCCCACACACCCCCAAGGCACCCAGGCATGGTCCCCGCCCTCCTTCTCGTCTGAAGAACACTGAAATGCGGCAAATTGCAGCCGTTCTCTTCCAGGAATCAGCATTTCCTTCGAGGTGCTTGGTGCCATCTGTTCTGTCAAAGCCTTTATGCAAATCTCTAGGTTCCAACCGAGTTCTATTCTACGAAGATGAACTGTGCCAGGCCGTCGCACAGAATAAACTTCTTTGATTTTATTGCAGCGTCTTCCGTAGCTCCTTTGTGTGTGTATATATATGGTAGCACTAGTAGTGGAGGGGTTGCAGTTTTGTCAGGTTATGGGAGCACTTATTGGAGTTATGGTGATTGAAGATTGGGTTAATTAGAGGTTTAGGTCTTCTTAAGATTGTGAACCAATAATAATGGGTGGGGTCAGTCAGGTCTTGTGCATAGTTTTCCTGTACAACGGATTTTAAATTTAATAGCTATGTGGCGCAACATCTAGTTCGCCTGATTTGGAATTTCATCCAAATTTGCATTATTGATACTGAGTATTTCATTTTCTTGAAACTTGAATAATGATGAGAGGATATGATTTAATGTGCTGAAAAAATATGTATTACACTAATAGTAGTAGTAGAATTGTCCAGTGATTCAGGTGTTGACTCATCCACAAGTCATTATTCGACGACACAAACCATGAAAATTAAGAACCAATTTCTACTTAACATGTTTGAGATTGATTCTCTCGTTTTTCTTAATCTGCTTAGGATGATACTCAGATAGATCAATTCATGGCGTACTTTTGAGTCCAGCTACGAGCCATGGTTTCATACTTGGATCTGTCAGTCTTGTACATGTGAGCTATTTCTGGAACCAATGGATCATCTGGATTTGGATCTGTTAGCAGTGAACATATTGAAAGCAAAACCTGCATCCAAAAAAGAAGTTAATTTTCAATGGTTTTAAAGAATTGGAGCTGGGTTACCTATATAAAATATAAACGTCTGGTCTCACTATCAATTTAAATTTTTCTAGCGTGAGGAGTAGTACCTTTGATATGGTGAGTGCTGGGCTCCATTGATCCTTTAGGATATCCAAGCAGATGTTTCCATTATTGTTTATATTTGGATGAAAAACTTTGGTCCTAAAGGCAACCTGCAAGTGTAAAAATATTTTAGCAAATCATATATACTCATCCAGCTTTTATTCTTTTTCTTCTCCATTTCTGGGTCATACATACCTTGGGAGGTTTGAAGGGGTAATCAGGGGGGAAATGAATGGTGACTTGGAAAACACCACCAGAATAGGGACTGTCATTTGGACCAATAATGGTTGCTTGCCAATGAAACATATCTTGAGCCACTGGTCCTGAAATTTTGTACTATATATTTCTCAAACTACTCACAAACAAAATTAATTATGAATAATCTGTATAAGAACTCGTAAACACTGAGACGTGTGACTGGTTCTAGCCTTGTAGAGATTCTATTCCTCGACCTCTTCACCCCGCCTCCCTGCCTACCTCTACTGTATTTCACTATTATTTCTATTCAACTCTGTCTCTTTTACTCTAAATTCTCGATCACCATATCCTAACATATTATTCGCCAGTTTCCTTTAACTTTAATCAATCATTCATAAACTTTTTTTTCTTTTTCTTTTTTTTTTTTTTTGGGGAAAAATCATAAACATGTTCTTTTTTGAATCAAACATGCATACCTGCACTGCATGATGTAGGAGGGTCTCTTTGCAGATCTCTAAGCTCCTTGAGAATCCTCCTGGAAGCCATTATTCCAGCTGGTGTGTGTGCTAAGCTGAGAGACTACCAAAAATTACAAAAAATTAAAAACAAACAATTTTTGTGGTGAAGGATATATAGATGTTTGTGTGATTTCTGGATATCTCAAGAGAGTGCTCCACACAACCATATATAAAGAGCTCTCATACACACCCAAAAAGAATCAACCATTCAATTCAACAATTTCTTTGATGCACTGCCCATGGCATAGTATAGATTCCCTACACAGAAAGAAAGAGGGAATGGACCCATTACTTTAATTTCAATCATGTAATTATTTATTTTATGGAAAAAAAAAATTCCTTTGGGATGATTTATATTCTTTTCAACCTTGTGAAAATCACACAAAGTTCTATATTCTCCACCTTAGCTTTTCAACCTTACTTCACTTTCATAAAAATAGAATTGTTTTGACAGGAATATATAACTTTATGGGATTTCCCATTCCTTCCGTTCAATTCTGGTCATGTTTAAGTACAGTGTAATTTGACATGTAATATGCCCATATTCAGAGGCCATTGATTTAGAATCGTCAATTTTGAAGTGAATTGAACCAGATATTTAGAATTTGGAATATGCCCATTTAACAATTTAAGATAGGAAGATATTAATTTGATAGGAGTAAATTTGTTCTGGAAGTGTGAAGGATTTGTAAAATATAAAATATCCAATCGCAAAACGTTAAGGAAGAACAATCAGCATAGGACAACTCAATTTACCGATCATTTTAAAAAGAGAAATTTAAAGTTAAAAAAGAAATATTTCTTGACTATTATTGATGTGATGAGAATATAGATTGTATTGTATTGAATACCAAAGTCTGAGGATACAAATATAAAGACACTAAATAGAGTTATAGTCTAATACGAATAGTATAGTCCTAATACTCCCCTTTAAGCATAAAGTTGGCTAGCCAAAACATTGAGTTTGTGACGGAATAAATTAAAACGTAAAGACGAAAGAGGTTTAGTAAAAATGTCAGCTATTTGATCTTTGGTTGAAATAAAATGAACTTGTAACCCCTTCTTTGCCACTTTATTACAAACAAAGTGGTAGTCGATCTCAATGTGTTTCGTGCGATCATGAAACACTGGATTAGCACATAAGTAAGTAGCTCCCAAGTTGTCACACCAGAGTTTCGGCACAGAATTGGGTGAGTGACCGATTTCCTTCATCAAGGAAACAAGCCAGGTGACTTCAGCAGAAACATCAGCTAATCCCTTGTACTCAGCTTCAGTCGAGGAGCGAGCCACAGTTCGTTGCTTCCGACACACCCAAGAAATAAGATTGCTCCCCAAAAATACAGCAAACCCGCTAGTGGACTTCCAATCATCCGGATTGCCAGCACAATCCGAATCAGAGTAAGCATGAATATCAAGCACTGTTGCAAAAATCGCGCCTAGGCGCCCGGCCTACGCGCTCGCCTAGGCGCCCGCCTAGGCGTTCTAGGCGCCCGCCTAAGCGCTCTAGGCGGTCCCCAGGCGCCTAGCGATTTTTTCAACATTGATATCAAGGCAGTTAGAACGAGATATACGAAGCCCAAAGTGTAGTGTTCCATTTACATACCGTAAAACCCTCTTCAAGGCAGCCTAGTCTGCAGTTGTGGGAGCATACATGTGTTGACACAAGCGATTAACAGCATAAGATAAATCATGGCAAGTTACCGTAAGATACTGTAAAGCACCTGCCAGACTTTTGTACAGAGTGGGATCGACATAGGGCACCACGACCTCGGTCATGGGTTTAGCATATGAAACCGGCGTGGCCACTGGTTTGCAGTCCACCATACCTGCTCGTTTGAGAATATCCCTCATATAGCGCTGTTGAGATAGAAGCATACCACTAGATAATGGAACAGTCTCAATGCCCAGAAAAAAGGAAGGCACCCCCATATCACTAATTTTAAATTCAAGTGCCAATTTATTTATAAGAGTAGCGACATGTTCTTAGTCAGATCCCATAATCAAGATGTCATCCACATAGACCAAAATATATAAACGAACATCGTCACGCGAATAGATAAACAAAGAGACATCAGTTTTAGAGGGCGAGAAGCCCACAGACACTAGATCTCTGAAGCAGGCACACATGATCAGTCAAGGACTTGTCCTCATACCCGGGCGATTGACGCATGTACACAGTCTCGGCCAGATTACCGTTTAGAAAAGCATTATGAATGTCCAGTTGGCGAATGGACCAACTACGAGATATAGCAATTGATAGAAGAAGACGTATCGTAGTCGGCTTAACCACCGGACTGAAGGTTTCAAAGAAATCCACCCTAGCAACCTGATTGAAACCTTTAGCAACCAGCCGAGTTTTATGGCGCTCAACCGTCCCATCAGCTTTCCTCTTAGTCCGGAAAACCCATTTGCAACCAACCACATTCATACCTGGGCGAAAAGGGACAAG
The DNA here is from genome assembly GCF_001879475.1 of Ipomoea nil. Lineage (NCBI taxonomy): Eukaryota > Viridiplantae > Streptophyta > Magnoliopsida > Solanales > Convolvulaceae > Ipomoea > Ipomoea nil. The sequence continues at coordinate 2,286,473 of NW_017619597.1, forward strand.
CCTCCACATGTTATTGTGAATCAGGGCATTGAACTCCAAATCCATCGCGTCATGCAATTCAGGGAACTTGACCGCCTGAAAGTAACAAGTGGGTTTGGCAGCAGCGGTAGAAACCAATGCCACATGATCATAAGGTCCCATGCTTCATGTGGCCATAACGTGTGATCGAGGAAGCGAAGCAGCCGCCACTTGTCGAGGACGACCACGAGGCTTGTCGTGTTGCCAAGTCGGCTGGTCCGAGATGAACGGAACTGAAGTTTATTGCGATTATATGGACGTGAGACAAGAAAACATAAACAACCAAACACTCGCAAGTAAGAATAGGATGGGGGAGAGCGATGCAAACGAAAGTGCGATGACTCATCAGATAGGACACAAGTAGGCATTTTATTAATGAGATAGACAGTAGTCTCAAACGCGTAGTCCAAAAATGAGATGGAACAGACGCCTGAGCCATTAATGACAGACCTGTCTCAACTACATGACGATGCCTGCATTCCACCCTACCATTCTGCTCATGGGTATACGCATATGATTGCCTGTGACGAATACTCAGTGAAGCAAGAGTGGAACCAAGCTTCTTATATTCTCCCCCTAAATCAGACTGAAAAGAAATAATCTTGCGAGAAAAGGAACGTTCAACAACTGACCGAAACCTATCAAATATGCCATATAATTCAAATTTAGCACGCATTGGATAATACCACATATAACGTGTATAATCATCCACAAGCAACACAAAGTATTTAAAGTCATCCGCAGAAAGTAAAGGCGCAGAGCCCTAAATATCAGAATATATTAATTCCAAAGGATGCATACTAGTAGTTTCAATACGAGATAAAGGAAAACGAGAAGATTTTCTCAATTGACAAGATGAACAAACATTGGGAAGATCACTAGAATTAAATTTACTAACAGCCGAAAACTCTAAAATTTTACGTAAGACTCTAGAATGAGGATGTCCCAACCGCATGTGCCAAACGAAAGACGAGCGCGCAGCAACAAAAGCAGCAGGAGCAGAAGAAGACGCATGCCATGTATAAAGGCCTCCAGATGCATGCCCCTTAAAGAGGACTTTCTTGGTCAAAGTGTCCTTCACATAGAAACAAAGAGGGTGAAACTCAAAGAATACATTATTATCTTTGGCAAAACACTAAACATATAATAATGAATTAGAGAGACCAGGCACATGCAAAACATCACGTAACTTAAATGACCTAGAATGAGTAGCTAACGAAGCGGAACTAATGTTAACAATAGGCAAACCTGTACCACTGCCGACGCGAAGAATCTCAGGGCCATCATAGCTTGTTGCAGAAGTCATTAAGGAGGAATCAGGCGTAGCATGGTTTGTAGCACCAGTGTCAGGAAACCATTCATGAGGACCACTCGAGTCATCACCACCCGAGACAGCCACATTCGCCTGAGAGGCCGCAAAATGCTGCCAACACGATAGCGTAATGTGACCCTGTTTATTGCAGATCTGACACCGCGGCCCAGAACCGGAGCGCCCAAGACCACAACCCCGACCGCCTATTCCACGGCCACCGCCTCCTCGCGGCTGCTGTGCACCGCCATGACCATCGTGACCACCACGGTTCACGGCCAAGGTTGCTGGAGCACCAATGCCGACTCCATCATCCGCGCAGATCCACTCTTGCGAGACCAAGAAATCCGCCACTTCAGTAAGGGAAACCGGAGCGCCCCGCGTCAAAGTGGCCACCAACGGGCGGAACTCAGGTCATAAACCACGGAAGACATATAAGTTTTGGTCGTCTAACGTAATCTCACGACCGGCAATGGCCAAGTCCTCAATCATCATCTGTGCACGACCTATGTAGTCCGACATAGAAGAATCACCCTGATGCAAGCTTTGTAACTCACCAAATAACCGCAATGCCCGAGACCGAGTATAAGAAGCGGGGGATTGTTCAATGGTGAGCCAAAGCTGGCGTGAAGTTGTTCGGCCAACTGCAAAACGCAACATCTCCCCCGAGTGAGACGAAATCAATAGCGACAGGATCGCCTTGTCCTGCCGCCGCCACGCCGCCTGCACTGTCCGCCGTCGACGCCACTTCAGTGATGGGACCGGAAACGGCACAGTGCCGTCTACGAACCCGAGGAGCCCTTGGCCTTCCAGGAACGGCAGCATCTGTGTACGCCAAAACAGATAATTCCCCGAGGTTAACTTCAGGGAAACGAAGTGATGAGCAGATGAGAAGCTATTTCCGATAGGTATGGGAGAAGTCTCGGTAATGATCCGCTCAGAAGATCGAACAGAGCCGTCATCATTAGCACCGAGAGTCTCCATGAGAGAAAACCTGGAAACTAATACCAGATGAGAATATAGATTGTATTGTATTAAATACCAAAGTCTAAGGATACAAATATAAAGACACTAAATAGGGTTCTAGTCTAGTACGAATAGCAGTGTTGCAATAATCGCGCCTAGGCGCCCGCCTAGGCGGTCCCCAGGCGCCTAGCGATTTTTGCAACCTTGACGAATAGTATAGTCCTAATAAATGTAACCCTACTTTGATCTAGTATAAGAAATGAAACTAAGATAAAGAAATTCTTTGACACGGTCAGTTTGGTTTTTAATAACTATTCCCAGTAACAATATTTCTTCTGTCTCTTTTTATTTTATGTTCTACTTACTATTCATTGGTCAAATCAATTCTTACAAGACACATAAAAAAATGAAATCTGATCTTAATGGAATAAGTTAGGTTTGATGGGCTGATAAAACTATTTATAAAAGAATCAACACGGTAAAAAAACATATTACAAGGCGTTTGGTTGGAGGGATTTTAAATTCCCTTCCCACTCAATTCCCACCTAATTCCAAAGACCATTAAATTCCGTAGTTTGGTTGGAGGGAATTGTAATTCCATGGAATTACAATTCCCCCATTTTCATGGAATTAAAATCCCATGTCCCCCCCTGGTATTTTAATTTCTGGGAAAAAAAGATAGTGATGAGTCAAAATTACCCCTTCATTTTTTAACCTAAAATTAATGTCTAACAACAATAATGGACCTTTTTGACTTTATACTACTTATTCCCTTTCAATTCCCATGTATACCAAACATTGGAATTGAAATTTCCAGTAATTTTATTCCAGTCAACCAAACACTGGAATTTAAATTCCCACTTTATTCCCAGTAATTCAACTCCCATGGAATTACAATTTCTTTCCCACATAATTCCCTCCCTCCAACCAAACGCCCTGTTAGTGATTTGAAAATGAGTTAATTAATAAAATGGTCCCTTGATTATAGCGAAATTATCAATTTGGTCATTGATTATTTTCTTGACCAATTAAGTCCATCATCAACTTTAAAAATCATAACCAATTTAGTCTTCTGGTTGTTTTGTCGTTAGATATCCATTAACTCGGGACCAAATTAGTAATTTCGCTATAATCAAGGAACCATTTCAGTAATGAACTTTTAGAGAAAATAGTGCATGTGATGATCGAAATGATCCATTGACTATAGTTAAATTACCAATTTAGTTCCGAATTAACGGATGCCTAACGACAAAATAAACGAAAGATCAAATTAATTAAGATTTTTAAAGTTGAAAGACTTAATTGGTTAAAAAATAATTAATGACCAAATCAATAATTTTGTTATAGTCAAGACACTATTTCAATAATTAACTCTTTGAAAATCATTGTAGAACTTGGTGCATACTCGTTGGAGTCGTTAAAGTCCGCATTTCCAATTTAACAAAAGAGTAACAATATTAGATTTAAAAAAATAAAAAAAAATGGAAATGTATTGTCGACATTCAAAGAATGTATGTTATGATGAAATGAGAAAGTCAAGTCAACCTCAAAGGAAATGATAACAGAACAAAGAGAAGTGGATCACCTCAACTCCAAACCACTGGAATCAATCCTTTATTTATTTATGTATTTTCACTTCACCAACTTTATTCTTTTTCTACTGCCAAAACAAAAGGATGAGAAGAAGAGGGTAGCGTGATGATTAGGCTGACTCTTTGCCCATAGATAAGAGCTGACAGAAAAGGTTAGTTTATTAGTCAATTTTAACTTATTTGATCATTATTAATTGTTTGATTTGGTTAAACAATTAACATGACTATTTGAATGATTAATTTTTTATAACAGATTATTGGTCTAACATACTAAAATTTAAAAAGTGACTCAAGAAATTTTTTTCAATAAACTTTTTTAAAAAGTCATTCATGAGATAAGTCGGGTCAATATGTAAATGTACTACTTATACTAACAAATGTAATGCCAAATATTACATTTCATCTTGACCCGACCCGTCTCACAGACAAAGATCCGTGAGGCAGTCTCTCACAAGTTTTTACCTTTTGCATATAATTATTTAGCTCAATTTTCTACAATCAACACATACTATCAACTAATCAAACCCACTAACCCAATCAGCTAACAGCTATTTACCAAATACTCCCTATATCGCACCAATCACCATAACTACCAAAGCTACAGAGCAAATAGCAGAGAATGCAGATTTTCAGCAGAGTGTAATTTAGTGGGGAAATGATGAAGAATAACAACTGGTTTATGAATTGAGGAAATGGAAATGTATAACAAATATTAAAAAAAAAAAATTGAAAAAAAGGCAACAACACTGCACAAAAATATGTCTCCCTGAATGGTTTGGTTTTCACAGTCATAAATACATAAAAACAACAGCAAATCAAAATGGAGAGAGAGAGAGGGCACGACAGAGTGGCCTAAGACGAGGAGGTGCGCTTGGCTTACTTAAATTGTTAGAGACTGGGAAGCCCATATTATCACAAGCACTTTGACTGCAGACGTTAACAAGGGAGGACCTCCTACTTCCTCTGAGGCAATTGGAAACAACAGAAAAAGGACACCAAGGAGGGTATAACAACAGCAATAGTGGTAAGTGATCCTTCGCCCCTGACGTCAAAATCACAAGATCGAGCAAGATCTCTGACCCTTTGCCTTCTTTTTCTTCCCCTTGGGTGGTGCCAGCACAACTTTGATGGCAGCATCAAACACTCCTTTCACATTCTGCAATGGCCTAACTAGATAAGCTTCACTGGAAATCAATTGAGATGATTTTGTAAAATAAAGCTAAAACAACAAACCTCCTGTGTTTTTGAACTGCATTCTATGTAGGCAGGTGCAGCAATCAATTTTTTAAGCTCCTCGCCCTTGACATTCAAACAAAGTCGAACAATTTAAAATATGGCACACTTTCAGCAACTGAACATAAGAATAGCAGTAGTCGTTACCTGAGCAGTGGTAATTGGCACAGCACCAGGATGGTCTACAAAGAATTGGTTATCATCCCGAAGATCTGAGTCCATTATAATTGATTGACAAGAAACAATTAGCAGTCTATTCTCGAGCACAGGAGACTTAGAACACCATCAAGATATTGGAACCAATGATACTAGATCGCACAAGCAGAGAGAACTAGAAGACAATTCTCTCTAGTCTAAAGGACACAAATGACATGATTAAACCCATTTAAGTTGATGTGCAATCCTGGTAACTAACAGTCTAAACTGCAATAGTTTCAAAATCATAAACAAGGTAGAGACATCATTCTCACCAAGTTTTGTTCCAACAAGAACAATTGGGACACCAGGGGCATAATGCTTCAACTCAGGAATCCACTGGCAAGAGATTCATCAAACCATAAATAATTTCCGATTAAGTAACACCAAAATGAAAAAAAAAAAATGGTACTATAACAGCCATCAACTCCTTACCTTTTTAGAAACATTTTCATAGCTGGCCTTACTAATGAGAGAAAATGCCAAAATGAAAACATCAGCTCCACGGTAACTCAAAGGTCTTAGTCTGTTGTAATCCTCCTGTCCTGTTTATGCATAACAAACACAGATTCGTAGTGGTGAGATACATGTAAACACACAAATGTATAAGAATGCACACAAGTATATGTACCCCAAATCTCTTAATAGCAATAGAATACAATGGGATTTGAAATGGTTACCTGCAGTATCCCATAACCCAAGGTTAACGGTAGCCCCATTGACAACCACATTTGCACTGAAATTGTCAAACACAGTTGGGACATAATCCTGTTGCACATTATGAACAGAGAAGAAATTACAATTTGGCCAGAATCTGAACCCTTTCCATGCAAGTCTTATACAACATACATTAAAATCAGAGGAAAAACTTCCAAAAGTTCCTTTTATAACGGAAGAAAAAGATTTAATGTTAGTAATTGGATATATAAACAACAACTTTCCAAAAACTCAGAATAATGTTGCACATCTGAGCCACTGGGAGTATTAAAAAGCATATCAAACGAGAGGCGGATACGCAATACTAAAGCTCACATTGGAAGTAAAACAGGATTCTGGAAAGCTTACAAAAACGAAAAATTAAACAAACTGAGGAAGAAAGAGGATGAACCGTGGGGAAAGTGTTGCTGGTGTAGGAAATCAAGAGGCAGGTCTTGCCAACGGCACCATCGCCCACCGTGACGCACTTGATGAACCTGGACGCGCTCATCCTGAAAGCCTCAGATCTTCTTCTACCACCTCAGAAGACCTGAACCGAATTCAAAATGTACCTATTTTTTCACACGTAATTCCGACGCACATACGCCTCTGAAACCTCTCCAATCCCTGGCGAACAGCTCAAGCACCAAAAAAACACGCAACAAACATACAAACCAGCGAGCGAGCCTCCGAGAGAGCAACCCTAACCCTAGTTTCCGGAGACAACAGAGCGCGATGTTGAAGAAGAGAAATGGCGGAATCGGGGGATGACGGGGAAGAGTAGAGCTGGGATCCGAGATCTAGAGAGAGAAAGTAAGGAGGGGTGGGTGTTGGCCGGGAAATAATGCCGTTGAAGCGTTGGAAGAGGGAGGAGCTAACGGACGAGCGAGAGAGGCGGCCGTCCAACCAATATCCGTCCACGTCTACCCTGCCAGCCAATCAAGCCGTACTGTTAATGGCTCTGATTGGATAGTTCTCCGCGCTTTTCCCGCAACGTAAAAATTTGTGGGCCTCATTTGCCTCCTCTTTTTTAAATTTTAGTTGCTCAATCCTTTCCAACACAACAACCCATGCAACTTTTCTTTTTCTTTTCTTTTTTTTTTTTTCAAAAATTCAAATTCGAATTTTATTTGAACATTTATTTGGTCACTATCACACATATGTATTCAAATATTCAATATGCATATATATACATACATATTCCCCTTCCCCACAAACAGGATCTTATTAGATAGACTAAAAGTTGTACCAAATTTTATACTCCGGGCTAACTTAAGAATCACACTTCACTCATTTAATATCTCCCGTGCTTAAAAGAGTCTGTTTCGAATTAATTAATGTAACATGTCATATCATTATCTAGCAAAATTTTTGAAGAAATATTTTACGAATAAGAGTCAAATAGACAATCAAACTGGGCAAATAATGCAATTATGCCACTGAACCTTTAAAAAAATTACAATTGAATCCCTCCCTAACTAGCTAATTTTATGAATTAGTCCAATTTACAGGTTCTGTAAGTTTCTAGCAGGTCACCCCAAATATAAAATGTTTATTATTCAAACATTATTTCATAGGAAGAAAAGGATATTATGTGTATACCTAATCCAATTACAAGGTTGACTAGAACAATACAGAATTTGATGAGCACCACTAATGAAGATTACATCCAAAACATATGCAAGAATCAGAACACAAATATTTGAAGAGATTTGAGATGCATTCTGGAGAGTCACTCTACATCAGTGCAGCCTGTTGAGGTTGTCCCTCATTCAGAAAGGAGTTGAGACAGAAGGCAAATCATCCAACCTTCATAGTATCTGATTTGCGGATAGATTAGGATTTGCAGAATGCGTGAAGAGTTTCATCGAGGGCCTTTTTGTCATAGTCGCCAGTGAATACACAGTTGCCGAGTGGACCTTTCAAAAGGATGAGTCTAAGCCTCCCATCAGCCACTTTCTTATCGACCTGCCATTTAAAGCTTATGTAAGCTGAAGAACTAGGAGAAGAAGTGGTTGCATGAATCCACTTCATTTGACCCGCTGTTTTAAGCATCTAGGATAATCAAAATATGACGCTAATAGTTATGTGTTCACAAATGTTGTTCAAGCAATATAATTTTGAATTTTCTTACTGCCATGATAGACTTGAACATCTCGACAGTCATGGTTTTTGGTGGTGCATTGGGCAACTTTGCCTCTTTAAGGATATTACCAACACGCTGTGCTAATAAGTCGTCAATCCATCCTAAGCGATGTGACATATCAACAGCCATAACCTGAAATAATTATCATTAAATATTAGTTAGCATAAATTTCACAAATTTGGGACTAAAGAGTGACCCAGCCCCACTTCTGAACTCTCTCTTTTTGGTCCCCCCCTTGTTCAAGTTGGGCACTATGTGGAGATATTGGGAGTTAGTCATTGATTGAGGAAAGGGGTACCAAAACAGTTTAATAGGTCGCCAGAATCAATAAAGGCAATTAGTGAATGCCCATATTCTCGTGGATATGTGCAAGAATAAAACACAAAAGATACCGTTCCAGCTGCGACAGCTTCTCCATGTAGCCATTGACCATAGCCAAAACCAGTTTCTATTGCCTACAAATGGAAATAATGGAAGTATCACAATGCTGTGAAAATACAAGTTCTTGCAAAGACTAGATGGGTTCAACTTTGCAAGTTAGATACTTGGGTAGCAGAGGACTATTAAAATGATTTGAGAAAAGAGTGTAAGCTATCTCCTCAGTGAAAGAACAGAGAAATTTTCAAGCAGGGATCATGCTTGATATATGAATAGCGTCAACCAAAAACATTAAGCGGAAAAGATGTAGCACAAAAGTAGTTGAGGAGACAATGGCAAGCCAAGCCCTTTCTAAAAAATATAGTATCACAATAATAATACCAAAAGCCTTACATGGCCAAAGGTGTGACCCAAGTTCAGTGTTGCCCTTAATCCACTTTCCTTTTCATCCAAGGACACCACCTCAGCCTTGTTTTCACAGGAACGTTTGATAGCGTAAGCAAATGCACTTGGGTCCCTGCAAGAACACCTCTTTCAATTACAATTGAAATTTCCATCAAATATTCAACTTTCAGCAGGCTTGGCTATGTTTGACCAGATCTGTGAAGAAGCATCGAGTTCATCCAACAACTTCGGCTTCAAATTTATAAAACAGTCCGCGATCCAAGTTTTCTATAATATTGCTAGGAAATTTGTTTTTATGTCTTGACTATAAAGAATGCACTGTCATTCTAATGATCTGTATTGTAAACATTTCTGTTTATGATTAATGAATTAGCCTTTTATTTAAAAAAAAAAATCATTCATTTCAAGAACAATTCATTTATAATCGCTGATAAACAAAGCAATCATAGAAGTCAAGCATGTAGGCAATAGGAAGCTGAGAGGAAAATACATGACTATAATTTTTACCTTGCTAGCAAAGATGGCATATTCTTCTCTTGCCACTCAAAAAATTCAGCATCTCTAATAAGTCCATATTTTATAACCTCAGCAAGACCAGAAGCTAATTCTCTGTCTGGTAGAGTTTTCAAAGTATCCGTGTCTACAAGCACACATTGGGGTTGGTAGAATGCACCGATCATATTTTTACCAAGTGGGTGGTTAATGCCAGTTTTTCCACCAACTGAAGAATCTACCTAAATGCAATGAAAGAACAAGAAATAAAAATTATTTGATGTCACGAGAGTGCATATCCTTTTTCTTCAGTCCCGTATGAAATTACACTGCAAAACTCTAAACTCAACCAACCTGTGCCATAACAGTTGTAGGAATCTGAATGAAATTGACTCCTCGAAGGTATGAAGCAGCAGCATACCCACACATATCACCAATTACTCCACCACCAAGGGCAACAAAAGTACATCGCCTATCCAATCGTGATTCAATCGATTTATCAAAGATTTTCATGAGATTTTCCTATAATGGCATAACCACAAATCAGCGAAAACTATTAACCATCTTTTTTTTTTTTCTCTTGAATTTCATTCTATTAAGGCCTCAAGATGCGTACCATGTTCTTAAACTGCTCTCCATCTGGCAAAATCACACTTTCAACACTAACATTAGGATTCCCATCTGTTAAAGCACTAATAGTTTTATCCAAATACAATGGAGCAATGGTTGTGTTTGTCACAACAAGAACTCTCTTTCCATGAATATGCCTACAATAAAGAAAACTTTTCATGATTTTAGAATACATAAAAGAACTCTAAAGAAATAAGTAAATGATGGATGAACTACAACATGATAAAAGTTAATTCGATTCTGTAACTTCAGTGTTATGCTAAGGCAATAAGCATAGCAGCTAGGAAATTGGCAAAAATATTCCCAGCTAAGTAATTCAGTTATAACGAAGTGGCCCTAATACTGAAGATGTTCTACAAATTGTAAGGAAATAAAATGAGGGCGGGAAGGAATCGAAATGACCTTTGAAGGAGCTCAGGTTGATCAAGGAGTCCAGACCCGATGTAAATCGGGTAGCTCCGGTTACCCAAATCAACCTCAACGACCGTGGGTGCCCGGGACGCAGCTCTACTAGGCGACTGATCCACCGCCGGAGCTGGGGAGCTGGCACTGACTTTCAGTCGGGTGGCAGACTCTAAACGCCGCCGTGAATGAAAAGCATTGCAGGCAGGAAAGCGCACGGGGCAATCACGCAGGGTGGATTTGGTGGAGCTTGAAAGAAAGAGGGCATTTTTGGGTGAACAGAAAGAGGAAGCCATGAGAACCCAGAAAGAAGTTGGCGCTGAAATATTGTTAAATTAAATCAAGTGTACGGGGTGGGTGCGGGGACGTATCCCGCACCCGCATTTCTAACCCATTTTCCGTACTCGCACCCGCACTCGTGCGGGTAATAAAATTCTTCTTCCATATCCGCTCCGCAGGGATTTTGCTGCGAGTAATACCCAACCCTCAACTATAATTATTTATATTACACTTAAATCTAATAAAAATTTTATACTACAATTGTAATTATCACATTGATTTTTTTATAAGTTTGAACATAACTCTAAAATTTAATAAGAGCCAATGAAGTTAGTTCTTAATTGGAACTAAAATTGTGTTGATAGTATAAATTGTATTAAGTGTTTACTCATTATGTTATTTGTGTTGTTCCTATTCAAATTTCATAAACAAAAAACTAAGAAGTTTAATTCATTATTCATTTTCAATTATAAAATATACATAAACTTATATAATAAATGAATACTAATAACAATATATATAAGTGCGGGTGCGGGGCGGGGATACCTCCCCCCACACCCACCCCCATACCCGTGCGGGTATATAAATTTCCCCCATATCTGCACCCATTACCCAAATTGTACGGGTATTTTAATACCCGTAAAGACGGGAATGCGGGGAACCCGTTGAGTGTGGGTAGAATTGTCATCCCTAGTTAATATTGTTAGGTCGATGGGAGAAACTCAGAATGGGGTAGGTGAAGGTGGGAAAAGAGTAAACCAAACAATTTAGTGATTATTTTATTATTTATAGTTGGTAGTAGTCCGGGAAAATTGGTTATATGGGATTTAAATGAGTAGCAATAGTGTAATTAGGCTTTTAAACAAAAAATTATTGAGTTATTAAACTCTTAAATTTAAAAAAATGAAAATAGTACTTAACATGTTAGATATTATAAGAAAAAAGATTGTCCAATTGGAAATCAACAAATTTCTTTTCAGGTGTGTCCGCAGTGACACAACTTCAAACAAGTTGACTTATACATCTTCTCCGTTTAATAAATTTACGATTTCTTCGAGTTATTGTGCCATTATAGGTGATAGGGATGATGGGCAAGACCCTTGATGGATTTTGGAAGCTCAAGTGTATCGAGAGGATCAATCTTTTGTTTGGCTAATTATGAAAGGGAAACTCCTCACTAGCCAAGATCGAACATAGATAGAGCTTGGTAGAGAGCGGCGAGTGCCCGAGGTGCCACCACGAATATGAATCCCTTCGAAATATGTTTATCAATTCTTATTTTGCTAAAGATGGTTGGTCTAGATGTCTTAACCTTGTTCATGTTCAATAGACCCCGGTGAGAGGCATAGCGTCATAGGTTAAGATCAACTGCTTGGGCACAGATCGTTGTGGGATCGAATCAACTGGAACACTAAATTCCCTTACATGCTTTTGGAATATATTGGAAGCATGGAATGACTGGGTGTTTAATGGAAAGTTTAAATGGGCAACTAAGGTGGTGGAGATGACTACTAGATTGGCGGATGAGGCAAGTAGGCTTCTTAGGAACATTGTTGTGGTGGTGGGAAGTAGTATTTGTTGGGCGGGTTGGACCCCAGGGAGGTTGGGTGAAATTGAATATAGACATGAGTACATGACAAGGAAAGCTAATTACGGTCTGACTAGTTCGGAATGATTGATCAAAGATCATAATGGCAACTAAGTTGTTAATTTCATTGTCAAAATTGGGCTAACTACGAACTTTTTAGGCTAAACTTTGGGAGCAAATTATGTTGTGCATCCGTATGCACCATGCATGGTGCATACGAATGCAAAAACAACGTCGTTTTAATAAAACGCGCGTCTCCCCTTAAAAAAAACGAACCTGAATTTTTTTAAAGGGGAGACACGCGTTTTTTAATAAAACGACGTCATTTTGGCATCCGTATACACCATGCACCATGCATGGTGCATACGGATGCACAGCATAACGATTGAACTTTGGGGCCTAGTGGGTATTGTCTCATGGATGAGAGGAGTTTCAACAAAGTTTTTTTCTTTAAAAAAAAATATTTTAAATAATTATTTTTAAAAAATATTTAAAATTTGGGATAACCAGTAACTTGAAAAATTCATAGATGACCTATTTCATTCTTATTAAAAAAAAAATAAAAAATTGCAGAAGTCAGAAGCTTATGTAGTACGCCATACCGCTATATAGAATCACCCGGAATTTCGTGTTAAAATACCCGCGTTTTCCCCCCAAACCAATTCTCCGTCGTCCACCTCTGACATCTGGTTTCTCATCACTTCACAGTTCACAGCCTAGGGTTCAGGCGGAATCACTGTCCCTGTTGCCGCATAGATTTCAGTTTCCGGCGGAGATGGGGAAGGGCAAGAGGAGCGCCGCCATTGTCATTTCATCATCCGACAATGACGAAGAAGGAGACCTTTTATTGAAATCGAATCTCCGCAACTCGAAGCTGAAATCGAATTCGAAGTCGAAGTCGGCGTCTGTTCCGAGAAGGAACCCTAAGAGAGCGAAGAAAGCCCCGCTTTCGAGTTCGCTTCCGCGTCACTCCCAAAATCACAGTGGGTTCGACGAGGTGAGCTTCGGCATTCGACCACTTCCCATTTCCTTTTAACTTCTGCTTATACGTTTTGGCTATTAGTATGAAATCAATGCATTGTAGTACTTCATTTAACTGGAATGAGCGCAAACGTTAGGTGAAGAAGTGCAGAAATACAATCTGGTCAGCTCATTCCCCCGATAGCTTTCCTTGACAACTTGTTTAGCATGCTGTAAATGCTCTGCTACATTATGTGGTGGTCATGCTCTGCTGCTCTTGTGTTTGTATTGACCTTTTTGCCTTACATTGATAGTGCCGGGATTCTGTGAGGTGACAGTCATAGAGGGATTTAATTATTGGGATCATTGTTTATGTTTTTGCTTAACCTTCTGTTCATAAATTGTGATAATGCTGAATGCAGATAAAAAGGTTTTGTGAAGAATTTGACATGGGGTTCAATGAGTTCAAGGTATCTACTGGTATGCTAATTTAGATCTTCAGCATTAATATCTGTTTGTTGCATTTGATCTTTTTATTTAGCAGACCTTTTGAGAGAGAGAGAAAGCATAATATATAATAATAATAGCAAATATAATGCTCATCTTTTAACACTTTCAGTATACTTTCACCCATGCCTAGTTCTCTTGCATAACTTTCTTTAACACTTCCAGTTCTGATTCTCTATTTCTCTTAATCTTTTACAACCCCTTTAAGTTCCATAGTTTGTCAACTAAAGATTAAATAATATAAAAATGGAGTAGGTCATGATAGCAGCACTGACTTGTGGGTTGATAAATACAAGCCTTGTTCTCTGGAAGAGGTTGCTGTTCACAAGAAGAAGGTATGGACTGTTCGAATTCTACAGTATCTACTTTTGATTGTTTTAACTGACACACTTTACTTATTTTTCTCTAGCTAAAACACTTCTGATCTTGCAGGTTGAAGAGGTCAAAACATGGTTTGAGGAGAGACTGATAACTAGAATGGTACTGATGTCATTATGAAAGAGGCAAACATGACTTGCATTTCATTCAGTTTGTGTCTTTTCCTGGACTTAATGTTTCATATAACTTAATCTGTTTTAGTTAACATCATACTAGACCATTAGTCCTACATTGGATGACATTCAGCATAGGGTAAATAATATTGTATCGTCAGTTCTGTTTTTTAGCCATACATTTATGTTTGATTGAAAAACTTGATGCCATGAGACATGTGAATATTTGATGCTTTCTGATGGATTTTGAATAATGTTTATAAAACTTTTTGTACTTGCCTGCTTCTGGACATTGTGACTGTTGTGCCTCTTGAGATCTAATATTGCTATATACTGGGTGCAGGATAGTTCCTTTAATAATGTTCTTCTAATTGCTGGACCTGCTGGAGTTGGAAAATCTGTAAGTTTTTTTATATTTATGAATCATTTTTGCTGCATTTGAAATTATCTCTTGATCTTTCCACTCACATGAATATGGATTGCTGTTTGACATCTCAAAGGCAACTGTTCATGCTATTGCATTACATCTTGGAGCCACTATTTGTGAATGGAATACTCCCACTCCGACGATTTGGAAAGAACATTTGCATCATTCCAACTCAGGTATTTTGCACCTGTACTTTATATTCACACAACCATTGGCATTGCACATAATACTCGTTTATGAATGCCTGCAAGAAGAGACATCTGTACATTCTCGTCTTTATTCTGGTTAGTGTGTAGTTAATAGTTATTCATTTGGTTATTTTCACAGAATGAAATTGAATCATGTCATTATCTGTCATTTATGAATGCCCGCAAGAGGAGGCACCAGTAAATTCTGTTTCTTCTTGTGTGTGTGTAGTTTACATTTGGGAATTGCCATGGTTTAATATGGAATTATGTTTCTCCTCATGTGTGGTGTGTAGCCACTATCTTTTGTAATGATTGTAATTTCATTGATTTGATCTAGGCCTACGGTACATGTCCAAGCTGGAAGAGTTTGAAAGTTTTGCTGAAAGGACGAGAAAGTATGGATTAATTTCCTCATCTGTAACTGGACGACCACTAGCACCAGTTATACTCTTAATTGATGATCTTCCAGTTGTAAATGGAAAAGTTGCTTATGAAAGGCTTAATAGGTGCTTAACTCTTCTTGTGCAATCAGTTCGTATTCCGACAGCCATATTGTTCACAGAATATAGCAAGGTTGACTCTGCAGACTTCAACATGCGCTACCCAGAGGAACTCCTTCAGTCTCTTGAATATGCTGGAGCTTGTAAGGTTGCATTCCTTAAACTATTTAAGATGCAGCTTAATTCCTTCTAGTCTGTTGGTTTTTAACTAAACTGTAGAAAATTTCAGGTCACCTTCAATCCAATAACAGTCAATTCTATGAAAAAAGTTCTTGCAAAAATATGCCGAATGGAACAGGTTGAAGTTAGTGCTGATTCAATTGAAGCAATAGCAAAAGCAAGCGGAGGTGATATGAGGAATGCAATTACATCTTTACAGTATTTCTGCTTGAACCAGCATCCAATGCCTTCTCTACCTTCCTCCAGTTGTTACTCTGTTCCTTCAAAAGGAAGCTCAGATGATGTCAGTACTTCAGATGATCGGATTTCTTTGACATTTGGGAGAGATGAAACCCTTTCTTTATTTCATGCATTGGGGAAATTTCTACACAACAAAAGAGAGAGTGAAGATACTGGTGCATCAGGTATGATAAATGAATTTTATATTGGCTAATGGTTTTTCAAGTTTAAATGGGGCTCTGACTTCTGAGGATATTGACTTCATTACCCAGTCTAAAGGAATAATAAATTTTCCTTCTTTTTATCTTTTATTTGTTAAGTAGTATATTTAGAAAACCTTTTCTCCCTACATGCATGCTTTGATTGCCTTCAGAAAGTGTAAGTTTCAGAAAAATGTAAATCAATGGTAAAGTTTATCTGAAGTACAGTGTAACTAAATATGGCTGAAGTCAGGACCTGTAAATGCACTTTAGAAGCCTTTTATTGGTTGACATGGAATTTTCATTCTCTTCATTTATACCAAGGAATAAAGATGAAACCATTCCCAATACATAATTACAGTTGTTGGAGTTTGCAAACTGCAGATGAACTTTTTTTGACTACTTGCAGTGATGAACTAATTTAGACATTGCTGCAAAAGCTTGCAGTTACAGATCCTCCTTTCACTTTGAGTCTTTGACCCCACTTTAGCCACTAATAATAGATTGTTTCCTGCACAATCACTTTCTAACTGTCATATTTCAGTTTTTCAGATTTAGAAGTATAACTGTAGTGTCAGATGGCTAGATAATTTGCTGTAAACATGTAAGATACTGTAGAAGTAACTTCATGCATCTATTCTAAATCCTTGGAACATTGCATGCTGTGGTAATCTAATTCTGTTTAGTTACATGGTTCCAGATAGAGGTATATTTGTTTTAAAGGAGAAATTCATGCGCTTGCCGCTAAAGATGGAGGCTCCAGAAGTTGTTCTTTCTCAAGCACATGGCCAAGCAAGGCCTATTACTGATTTTCTGCATGAGAATGGTAAAATATTTGTATTTGAATACTTAGGCTTGTTATGCTTTATTGCATGAAATAGTGAAAAACTCAAGGATGCCTCATTACTACCTGTTAATGCTTTCTGGTTTAGATAAGTTCATTTCAAAGTAATCATTTGAATTCATCTCATCAAGTAATGAAAAGCTCAAAAGTTTGCCTTTGGCTAATTGTTGAAATTTATTTAAGGACATCCTACTGGAGGTAAAATGAGTTCCTTGAATATGTACTACAATTGTGACATGAAAGGCTTTTCCTAAACATAATTCATGAAAAATGGTGCACTGATGAAAGTTAGGAAGTTTCTTTTGATTTTTTTTTTCTTTTATTCTTTTTGGACTCTTGGCTCTCTTAAATAGTCTTTATTTTCTCCTCTCTTTTCTTAATAGTAATTTCTTTACCTTAAAAAAATTGTTTAGCCCATCTTGAGAATCTTGGTTGAATAGGAAATTTATGATTTAAATGAAATACTAGCATGTCAGTATATCTTTATATCAAGTTTATGTATATAGAAGAGAGATAAAACTATGAAGTTACAAACAATGGGTATTGGTTTTGAGCACGTGTTTTATCATCTTCTTGCAGTGTTAGACTTTTTAAGTGAAGAAGCTACAGATGATGCCTGGGTTGTATCATCTTATTTAAGCGATGCTGATATCCTTCTTGCATCACCCAATGAAGCCAGAAGTTTTGAGACTCAGAATCTTCTACAGTTAGCTGCTGCTTCAGTTGCTACTCGGGGAGTGTTATTTGGTAATTCTCATCCATCACCATCCAGGTATGGTGTATGCTATCCTGATTGCTTTTTAATCTGAAGTTCACTTAGAATATGTTACAATATGGTAAATCTGCAGGTGGCATGCCATTCGACGGCCAAAACTGTGGCAAATTGAGCAATCCTTGTGGCACAATAAGGTTAGTTTATAGAAGGCAAATTTATCAGATATATTTTCTTGATGTACTTCTGCAATAAGGCTTTTAGTTACCTTTTTTCTCTTCCCTTCTCATTTGTTTCTTTGTTGTTCATTTTGTGAATTCTCTGATTACCTCCACAGGGTCAAATGTTGAGCCAGAGAGGTTATTATTGTAACAGTGAATACATGTCTACACAGTTGGTAATTGCAACAGAGCTTAAACCTGTTCTTAGATGGCTTGGACATAGAGCATGTGGAGATTTTGAAGCTGAACAATCTTTTGAGGACACGATTGGAAATGACTCCAATAGTTTGTCTTTGGATGATAGAAGCGAGGACATATCTGATGATGAAATAGAAGATTGGTAATCCACTGATGCTTGACAAATTTCCTGGGGTCAGAGTAGTTCCAAATTTGATCTTGTCATCTGTAAATTGTGTACATAGCTTAAATATTCTGTTAGTTTTTGTTCATTTTATTTTCCTGATAGAATAGCGCCACCGGTTTTTGTAAGTTTGAGAAAACCTTTTTCTCGGTGGCCTCTAAGAAGTTTGCCTAGCTATAGTTTGCATGGTTGGTCAAGCATTAAAGCTTCCGAGAACATCAAGTGCCTCATTTGCTTGGAACTTGGCCATCTTGACACCAGCAATTGGAGTAAATGAATTAATATTTGGTTCAATCTTCAAAATGTTTCAGAAGAAATTAATCCTCTCATTGTTCAATAAGAAAGTGGCTTTGTGAAGAGATTGAATCCATTATGAATGTGTACTGGTGGGGTGCTATGCAAAAAGGAGGGAAAGGTATTCGGTGGCAATCTTGGAGTAGAATGTGGACTCTTGAATGTGTTCCCCTAAGGGTATGTTTGAAAATTCAAAAAATGACTTTTGAAAATTGTTTTTCGAATTTTTAGTGTTTGAATGCAATAGAAAAATTCAGTCAACAGAAAATATTTTTTGTTGATGGGGGAAAATGTAGGTATTTTGGTAGGAGTCATTTTCCGCCAACACTTCCGCCGAAAACCACGGCTGTTCTGGTTTTCAGCGGAAATCAATTTTTTTTTGATAAATAATATTATTATAAATATTTTTATTTTTATATTCTAAATAAAATATTTAAAATGTTTAATTATACAATTCTACTCAATTTTTAAAAAATGAACTAAACACACCAGTACAGTCTTTTATAATGCAAACAAACATTGAAAATGAAAATGTTTTTGAAAAGTGACTTATTTTTCAAAAAATATTTTCCAAAATCATTTTCATACTTTCTAAACGGATCTTAATTGTGTAGGGGGTCTTGGTTTTCGCAAAATGTGAGAGTTTAACTTAGCTATGATTGGAAAACAAGTCTAGAGACTCCTCAAATTTCTTGATTCTCTGGTTTCAAAAGTCTTCAAGGCAAGGTACTTCCCTCACTCTACTCCTTTGAAGTGTTCTGGGTGAAGTATGATTTTTGTATTTGACAGTTACGAATTCCCTCACTCTACTCCCTTGAAGTGTTGGTTGAGTGGGTGAAGTATGATTCTTGTATTTGACCGTTACGATTAGTGGTGATTTTCCGACGATGGATTTTTGCATATGCACTGCGGATATGGATGTTTTTATATGTGCACTGCGGATCCATACAAGCTAAGGTTGCCTTGTCAGTCATGGCGTACAAGGTTGCCTGGTGCACTGCGGATCCATACAAGGGCTTGTTGGTTAGTGTCAGATGGCAGGAAGCGGACGCGTACAAAATCAGCTCCTTCAATAAATAAAAAAAATTGTATGTTGAGAGTGGGATTTGAACCCACGCCCTTTCGGACCAGAACCTTAATTTGGCACCTTAGACCAACTCGGCCATCTCAACATTGATAAAACATTGTGTGTAGATGGAAACTGACATCACAACATTGTTAAAATATGGAGAGTGGTGGTGGAAGCAGTATGCAGACTGAACTGTAGATTTATTTGAGTGAAAATATTATGGAAGTGGAAGAAACTGTTGAATTTGATGTGCTTAGGTGGTGGAAGATGAACTCCTACTCTCTCAAAAATGAAAGGGATGGGTGAGCATGGAGCGGATTTGGAGTGAATCCGCATTTGATTCCAAAATTAGGGGTTAACTAAATTTATAAGATTCTTTAATTCAATTTCTCTATCCTTCACTAGTTCATGAATACCATTTTACATCCCTTGAGACGTTTTCGGAATTAAATGACATACAAAATTGGCTTTCTTGACCCATGGGCATGAAGTATTTAAAGGGCCCAATGAATTGACTTTTGGGAGAGTTAGATTAGACTTTCATTTTGGAGAGATACTCAAATCTTGAAAAATGAAGGTTATAGCCATGCGTTAGTGCGTGACCACCGAGATCCCAAAGCGATTCAGACATCTCAAATCTTTAGTGATTTGAAGGCCTACGAGTTTGAAAGGGACCCGAAGGAATTCATATTAAGGCTTCCTATCACCTTATTGAATACAAACAATTTTCAGACAAAAAAGCATATTAAGGGTTCCTATCACCTACAGAACAATCATTAACAAATGCATTTCTTTAATCCTACTTTATGTAGTATTACTCATCTAGTGTTTAACTAATTCCGGTTAATGAATCATTAAATCTATATTTTATCCCAAGAATAGTGTATATATATATATATATATATATATATATATATATCAGTGATGTAAAACTCGGCCGCCTAGCCGCCTAGGCGCCCGCCTAGGCGCTAGGCGGCCACTTACCTTGGAGTTTTGGCCTATAGGCGGCCAAAACTCGGTCGGCCGCCTAGGCGGTCAAACTCGGCCGAGTCGGTCAACTCGGCCAACTCGGCCGAGTCGACCGATTTCGTCCGATTTTGACCGTTTTTGACCAATTTTGACCGATTTTGTCTGATTTTGACCGATTTTGACCGATGTCGTCTTTCATTAATTATTGATTTTAATATTATTATGACATTATGACTTATAAATTATCATTATTTCATTTATTTAGATGTGTTATTTGAGTGAACGTTGAAAACAACCTCATTATAATTGTCGAACTACAAGTCTGTCACTATTTTTTTTAATTTTTTTGGTGCCCGCCTAGCCCCGCCTAGAATCCGCCTAGGCGCCGCCTAGACCGCCTAGGCGCTAGGCGCTGCCCGGCCGCCCGACTAGCGCCTAGCGCCTACTGCAACCTTGATATATATATATATATATATATATATATATATATATATATATATATATATATATATATATATAATTAAATAAATTATAAAATTAATCAATTAAGGTTAATGAAGTCGCGTCAAAGCCCATAATAAAGGATCAATAAATACGCTAACTGCATACATCATGAAGATCATTTCACGGTATTAGGGGGAGTTATGAGCCCAAATGAGTGCCAATCTACTATCTATTAAATTATATAAGAGTAAATGTTGTTAAGGTTCTAACGAGAATATAAAATATGTTGATGATGGAGATATTGGAAATGACTCAAGAATAGAGACCTGGGTCTAAGAGCCCATAACCAAGGGCCCAAGAAGCCAGTGACATGGGGGTTAGCAGAGAGAGATGTTCTGAAGAGGTCACGAGGGGCCTAGGAAAAGACCAAGGGCCCTCGAGGCCAGTCCCAGGCCGATTCATTCCAGCCACAAATCCCGTTTTCCACTGCAGAGATGGCAACAAAAGATGTATCTTCTTCATCCACACTGATTCATCGTCGTCATGAGGGGCACATCTACTGGCTTCATGAGGTATGCCTAGGTATATTAATCGAGGGCAAAACAAAAAGTAAGCCAAACAATCAAGAATTCAGGAGCTAAAAGTGAAGCAACAATATAATTGGAAAATCTAATATGGGCAACCTAACACGTCAAAACCACTGGTCATTACACAAATGACAAAGACTACCCATTTGAATTTTATCTCACTCCGACGGATAAATTCAAAAGAGTCTATAAATATCTCTATTCATACGTATCGCGTACCTGCTCGGTATCCAGGCGAGCCGTCGAGAGGAATAATTCACGAGCATTACCGACCTTGGAGTTAAGTTTTCCGACCTACTCCATACATTGTATGGTAAGTGTACTAATTATCATGTGACAATTGTTATTGTGTCGCAAATTACTCTTTTATGCTTAATGGTGATTTGAACTGTCGACGTTTTCCGCCGCCATGACGGAGAATGCGGACAAGCAAACCACGAAAGAAGTGATCGAGATCGAATGTCTGGACGGCAAGTTGGAGTATAAATATATAGAATGAGGGTAGTAAAATAGTAATTTTATTATCTGAGGTGCTAGGTCTAAAAGAATGAGGGGTAGTAAAATACTAATTTAATTTATTATCCGGGACGCTAGGTCCAAAAGAATGGGGTAGTAAAGTAGTGATTTTATTACACGGGGTGCTAGACTCAAAAGAATGAGGGGTAATAATTAGTAAAGTAGTGATTTTATTACACGAGATGCATATAAATAATAATGTCGTAGTGTTCCTGTTAGAAGTCATGACCATAAGCCATTGGATAATGGTTTTCCATATTTTTTTTCCATTTTCTCTTTTGATCTCATTGTTCAAAAGTACGGGAAGAAAGATGCAAGTAATTGATTTTATGATTACTAAATGATTTGAATCGAATAGTATGATAACAGAAATAGACAAACGAATATAGTAATGAGTATCAAATTCAATAATACGATACCAAAATCACAAACTAAATGCTATCATAATGCGATTTATCTTTCTTGCATGATTTACCAACTATTATGCATAAATAAGGTGAGTACGATTTACTCACCCCTAAATCAGACTATATAGATTTAATAGAACAGAAAAACAACCGTTCTACCATGACACGAAAAAGATCAAAAGCTTTATAAATATCAGATTTCAAACGCAACGATTAAAACTAACAAAAACGAGTATAATCATCAACAAAGGAATTTCTCTATACAATTCTCAATGTATTCAAAGTGAATTTGAACGCCGGTGGGTGCGCATTGGAAGACACATTAGAGAATAGTTGAGACATTTCACTTGTATAAATGATATTGATACACTCATAATTATTGAATTCTTTTTATCATGTATAAATATGTGTTTTTATTCAAATTCATTACGACAAATAAATTTAAGATTTTAGGCCATCTTGATTAATTGAGAGCCTTATAATCTTTATCCCACTTTTACTTTGATGCTAAAAATTTCATTAGCATTCTCAATATATGATAATTGTATTATGATTTGACTAATATATTTAAGATTCACGTAGTATTTCATTGTATATAAATAAAAAATTCAAATATAATTTTCTTAAACATCACAAACTTGCTGTCACTGGGACCACATTCTTTGTTGGCATTGCAGTTTGTGATTATTACGTGGAACTTGGAAGCATGGGTCAAATTTGAGTCAAAAGTAATTGATCTTCAAGAAAACCAACACAAAAGGACATTTCTTCAAGTCTGCCAAACACCGTCTTAGGTAAATGTTTGAATCTCGGCGGTAATCGTGTGAATATTATGTCCAAAGTGATCAAATTCTTTGTATGTATTGACGTTTGGTTCTGTTTATTGTATCATTGAGTCAGACTTACATTCTTTTAAATGTTCTGTCAAGTCAAGGTGTGGGACCCTTGTATGTATTGGAACTTGGTTCCGTCTCTTAAGTCATTGAGTCAGACTTACACCCTCTTAAATGTTCTGTCGAGTCAGGGTGTGGGACCCTTGTATGTCCAAAGTGATCAGATTCTTTGTATATCGTGACATTTAGTTTTGTCTATTGAGTCATTGAGTTAGACTTACACCCTCTTAAATGTTCTGCCGAGTTAGGGTGTGGGACTTGTATGTTCAAAGTGATCAGATTCTTTGTATGTCTTAGCATTTGATTTTGTCTGTTGAGTTATTGAGTCAGATTTACACCCTCTTAAATGTTCTGTCGAGTCAGGGTGTGGGACCCTTGAGATTGAGGATTTAAATCCTTTGGAAGAAAAATGTGAAAATGAGTTAAAGAAAAGGTAAATACGCAGTAATTCAAGGATCGCTAAGCAAAAACGCTTAACATTCTTCTCCTTTTTTCCGTTACCCATCTAACTCCAGTCTCCCGCATTGAAAAACCGTATGCCCTGTTTGGTTCTCGAAATTCAGAATCTTTTTCTTTTACAGGCGACCTGCAAATTTTACTGCTTGGGCTTCTCAGAGGTAAATTTCTTTAATTTTTCACTTTTTCCTCGTATTCTTGTCCAATATGCCATTTTTCCTGCGTAATTATCTGATCGAAAACCTAAGAGGGCACGGATTTCGATTCCTAGTTGTAGTAATTTGAGCGTTAATTGGAATTCTAGGGTTTTATTTGATATGCTAGGGCTAGAAGTTGCATGTTCTTAACTTACCCCAAGTGTATCAATAGCTTTGGCAGTTCTATTAAGCTCCAATGCTCAATCAGTTTGTTGAAAATAAAGAGAAAAAAGAAGCAAACTTGTTGATTTGTTATCTCACTTGCATGAGAGGAAAAAGTTGTTGAATTATGATTTCAAGCTGTTTGAAACCACGAAAAAGGTAAAAGGAATGTGCGATTATGCAAAACCCGGAGCTTTTGAATGAAACAATCTTGAATCCGAAAGCTAATGTATTCAACTATTAACTGTGTTTACCTTCTGTGTTGCGTTTAGCTTAGTTTGTGCTCCATTACCAGATGGCTACCCGGCCTACTCGTTCGAGGAGACAGGTAGCTGCCCAGCAGCCGGAGTCTCAATCAAGGGCCAAGTGGAATGCACACCTCACTAATATATTGGTGGAACTGATGGCGGAGCAAGTGCGTTTGGGAAATAAACAGAATAAATCCTTTAACAAGGAAGCATGGAAGTGCATCTGTGAGGATTTTCATAAAGAAACGGGTCTTCCGTGGGACCAGGAGCAATTGAGGAGCCGGTATACTGCCCTTAGGAAGCATTATGCTATTGTAAAGTCAATACTTGATCAGAGTGATTTCAAGTGGGATGAGCCGACAGGTGCCATTGTTGCTACAGATGAGGCATGGGATTCATACATCAAGGTTCGTTACCCCCATTTTCTAGTGTAACACTATCAAACAATTTTTTTGCTGGATGAACCCTTTGCTGTTTCGTGACACGGTTATGGCCATTCTTGTGTTGTCAATAGGAAAACTACTTTCTTTTTATTCATGTGGACCAATATTTATTAAACTGATTTTCTGCTTGATGAACCCTTCACTGTTTCTTGACATGTTCTAGTGTATTTCTGGTGACTAGGTCTCTTTCCCAATTTCTCATGTGTTGTAAACAGGAAAACTACTTTGTTTTTGTCAATGGTTCACAAATCACATAAATGCATAATAGTTCGTTTGTTGTATATACTACATTAGAGTTCTTGCTGGTTCAAATGACTAAGAACTTGAGGAAGAAATAAGGCTTTTTTTGTTCCCTTGAAAATTATCGATCACTAGTTGTATGAAATATAATAATCAGGAACATCCAGATGCAGAGACTCTGAGGAGTGCGGGCTGCTCTATTTACAAACAATTACACACAATCTTTGCTGAAACCGGGACAAAAGGGAAGTCAAATGGATCTACTATGAGCAAGGAGCGACCCTCTGGTTCACAACCTTCATCTGCGTTTGAGGACAAGCTGTCCTCATCAGAATCTGAGGAAGAGGCTGACATGGGAGTTGAGGAAGAAGATAAACTTCAGTCAACTAACCCGTCTGCAAATTCGAGTCGGAAGAAAGGGCGTAAGGGGGTCGATGATTTCATTGCGAAAGCTATATTGGAGATGGCTGCTGCTTCAAGACTCAGGGCTGATGCTATCAAGAAGTTAAACGAAAGGTACACTATAACCGATTGCATTAGAGCTTTGGACGAATTACAAGGTGTCAATGACCAAGTTTATTTCGCTGCCTTGGATCTGTTCAACAACAGAAGTGCGAGAGAGATATTCTTGTCCCTTCAAGGTGAGAAGCGGTTGACCTGGTTGCATTGCAAAGTTTCTCGCATTCAGTAATTCATAGGATAGGCCGAGGAGATCGCGCCATCCTATCAGTGCTTTGTTAGATACTCTCAGTAGTCATTTATTGCATTCTCCAAGAAAACGAATTTTGTAGTCTTAGATTTCTCTGTTACATAGTATATTTAGAGGAATGATAGATTTCGATATCGATTTTTTTACTTCTTACAACCTATAGGTTAAAGGAGATATATTATAGATACATTGTTTTGCTTATGGGTCTAGTTTCTTGTGAAAGCTGTAAAGACAAAAACAAGAAATCAAAGTGAAATGATTCATAGTACCCATTGTCTTTTCCATGTTGAAAGAGATTCATAAATCATAATCATTTGACTTCAATGAACTGCAAGTTTGATTTCATACATAATTAATGTTAGATTTATTCTTCTGTTCTGATTTCTTGTCGTGTTCTGCAAACTCAGGATTGTGATTCATTAAATACTTGCAAGAAAACACATATTCTAGCAGAATTTTGTCAGATGAATACAGAATGGACTTCTGAAACACTAAAACAAGACAGAAAGACTCCTCAGATAGTCCTGACAATGATTAACTAATGTACAAAAACATAACATAAATTATACATTCTATCCTCTTCAGAAAGAGACCAGTTTTCCAGAAAGCGAGAAAGCACACGCCTATACATTGAGACAAAATTAAGAATGTAGCTCGACTTCCTGGGAAAGCGGCAATGGAGTCTTATCTAGAGCGAAATCCTCTTCAAATCGTTCAACCCGCTGCTGCTTTTAGCCTGATTGTATACCGACTCGAATGCATGAGTGCAGACGTTGGCGAATCCCGTGACTGCCTGAAAGACATGTGGCAGTCCCATCTGTAGGTTGCTCAATGTCATGGCCCTCGTTACGCCCACCAACTTGTCGTATTTGGCCTTCTCGTCCTCTGCCCTCGCTCTCAGTGTGTCAACCTTAACCCGCCTCAGACCCACCGGATTCTTGCCACTTGTACTCCGAGAGGCGTCAGACATCGAGTACGGACCGTACTTGGACTCCATCGACCTAAGTTCATTAGCCTTCTTCTCGAGTTCTTTCACCGACAAATCCAACCTCTTCTTTTGCTTTAGCTCGTCTGTCTGCTGGACGACAATAGCATTTATCACGCTTAAAAAGCTCTTGATTCCTTCAGACGCGACCTTGTCGGGGACATTATTGACCGCAAGATGCCACTCTTCACAAAACGAGTAAACCGAAGAGTCTTGACCGGTTTTCTGCACCAGCTTGTTACTAAGCTGGAACATGCTAAGCCTGAGCCATCCGGTCAGGGACTGAATGTAATCCCGTTGAGCTTTCACGAGGTTGCAAAACGAGAGGTGCCATTGTTGAACTTCAAGCTCGAGTTGGAGAGTCGATTGTCGATGAATTTCAGACGTAGGATCGGTAGCCAGTATCGCGCTAAGATACTTGAGCTGCTGGACTATGTGTGTCTGGACCTGATGGCTCTCATACATGCTCCTCCACATGTACATTAATCTGTAAAAGATTGAATCCAACCAATTAGCTAATCTAACCCATGACCTTATAAACCCATATATTATCTCTTATTTTAACAATGTGGGATTCTTAACAAAGGTAAAGAAAGAGAGAGCGTGCCAGTAAAAACAGTCAAAAGCTAGCTTTTGCTAAGACCTATTTCAACACTTTTTTTCTAAGCAGTAAAAAGCATATTGATAAAATCATAGAAAGAATGTTGAGAGATAAAACCGTGAAAATAAAATTGGGAGAAGAGTAGAGTACAAACCCTTTGACAAGATTAACGAGTTGCGGGTAAAGCTCAGATTCTCTTAATTTGACGATTTCAGAAGAGATCGTTTCTATAGCTTGTGAGGCCACCATCATCTGCGATTCCAATTTCTCGACCTCTTTTTTCGCCTTCTCAGTCTTTACATAATCCGCTCTTTTCATTTCTAGCTTCCGAAGGTGTGCCACTTTTTTCTCGTGCTCTAATTTCAGTGTCTCGGCATTCTACAACAACCCCATTCAGAGATAGAAATACAAGAATTATTAACCTATCAAAACCAAAGTGCTCATGAAAATCAAAAGGGAATTCAAACCCCGGTCCGCAGAATCTGCTTAAGATTCTAAATGACAAATCAGTTGGAAAACGAGACAATGTCATTGGATTTGTTCTCGCTGCTTTCTCGGGGGACGAGATAAATTCATGGTACCCAAGAAATGCAGAAACATGTGAACAGCCAAGAATCTATAAACTTTGGCATCAAAAGAGTAAAATTTGATATTTACTTTCACTACTTCTTACCCTAACTTCTAGGTAGAGCTTCTTCTCCCAAGCATACAATCTCTCCACCGTGGAACAATGGCTAGAGGCGGCATCACCACCACCACCGCCAACACACATTCCATTCCCAATCGATTCATCGCAACATCTCCCAAATCCATTCCATTTTGGACTCGACCGGAATGACCATAACAATGGCCCTAAAGTTTTTCCTGCAAATATACATAACATATAATTGAAAAATGCCATTATAACTCGACTTGAATGACCATTGAAACCCGCAGCCACTCTCTAAGAATGTGCACTGAGTAAACCCCGCGCCTAGACCACAAGGACGTAAACCATCCTAGGTTGTCCATAGCTGACTGGCCAATAGGCTTATAACTTTGCGGTTACCAAGTCAACGGCTGGGCAACCTAGGCAACTAGGTTTGTAACTTTGAAGTTACCAAGTCAATAGCTGGACAACCTAGGCAACTAGGTTTGTAACTTTTGCGGTTACCAAGTCAACAACTAGGCAACTAGGTTTGTAACTTTGCGGTTATTTCTAAGGTTTTTTATCCAACTCCCTTATGGCTCTGATACCAATTGTAACACCACCGATTTTTGGCATAATTTAAAACATTTTAAGCTCCAGAGATACGATAAAGTCTAACATTAGTACTTCAATTACATATACAGCTAAATTGCAGATAAGAACAAATTAGATACCAATAATATGCAGATATGTATGTGAATATAAGCATAATGTACTACTTGAGCATGTTGTACCTTGTGCAGTTGTGGTTGTACGTAGGGAAAGGGTGTATGTATGAGATATACCTGAGGATCTTTGGTCGGAGAGAGTACCGGTGGGGACTTCTAAGAGCAATGAGAGTTGGCCGCCGGCGTTAGCCGCCTTGAGGAAGTACTCATCCAGTTCTTTGATGATCTCCACCAAGTCTTTACTCTTGGTGGAGACCACCACCGCAAGATCGCTGGTGGTGGCGGTGTCTTTCGAGTACTGACTGACCACGGACGGCGGCGGCGCCACGCTGGCCTCCCCGGCGGTGGTGGTGGTGGTCACAGCAACCTCGGACGCAACGGTTGTCTCCTCCCACTCCTCCTCAGTCACGGACCTCGACGACGCCGGGACGAACGGGTCCCAGAAATCCCAGCTGGATCCGTGCGGCGGAGGAGGCGGTGGCGGCGGCGGCGGCGGCGGCCGGATGGCGGAGGACGTGGTGGTGGAGGTGGTCCATGTCACGGTCGTGGGAGTCGGGCTGAGCGGCGGCGGGGGAGGTGGAGGTGGCGTGGAGAGCAGCGGCGGGCGTAATGGATTCTGCGGCGGAATGCGGCGGAGATTCGTCTCGGCGGTGGCGAACTGAAGAAGAGCGGAGCCGGTGTTCCGGAGAGACCTTATATACATAGTATGCGCCGCAGAAAAAGCATGTCTGGCCTTCACAAACTGTTTCATATAACTCTTCCGAGCTTTACACCGTGAAACCAACTCCTCTCTCTCCACTCGAGAATAACAACACCCCATTTCTCCGATCTCTCTCTCTCAATCACTCAAACCCTTTCTTTCGTCTTCTCAAAAAACTGCATTTTCCCCTAAAATTCAAACCAAAAAATACCCAAGAAAAGTTTCAGTTTCCCAGGAAATAATCTCATCAAGAAACCACATTAAACACAAAAGAAAGCAGGAAAAAAAATAAAAATGTTTCCTTTTTCTCTGGCTTATAAAACTTCTTTTCTTTGTTTTCTGAACATAAAGCGTCTGTAAAATGGTGGGGTGGGGGGAGGGGGAGAGGGAGACGACAAGAACACACCAGTGAGAGAGTCGACGTTGGACAGAGTGCCAAATTGGTGTAATTTGATTTACATGGTGACTAAAATGCCCCCATTACGCCTAATATTTACTAATCACAGGAGGAGGGGAATATGTTTATGTTATTTCAGTTACAAAAATCAAGAAAGACAACATAAGATGAATGGCTGCGTGTTGGGAATTTAGAATGGTCAAGGTCAAAGGTCAAATGGTTGGGAGAAGAAGAAGAAGTACTGTACAGATATTAAGAGATGAATGGGTTCATCCCTTAACCAACTTTTACAACCATAACTGTCAGTACCCATCACAGTACAAAGCTTGTGTTCTTGCTCCTCTTTTTTTTTTTTTTTTTTTTTTTTTTTTTTTTTTTTTTTTTTAACTTCAAATTCAAAATTTGAAGTCTTGCTGTTTTGCTTGCAACACTTTTTTTTTTTTTTTTTTTTTTTTTTTTTTGAAAATGTAATATTTGCTGTGCATAAATTTTATGACAGTTTGGGTACTCTTCTCTTTGACTAAAAAAATGTGTGGTAATGTGGTATTATTTGATTAAATTTTATGAAGTGAATCTGTTTATAAATTATGGTGACAAATAAATATTGGGAATTGTAAAATTATGTTAATGTGTGAAAATTTGTGCATAATGTTCTGTGTACAAATAAAGTTCTCTCATTTAAAATTTATTTTAAAAAGAAACGACATTTTCAATCGTTGGGGTATAATTTAGTCTTTCAATTATTCACAACAGATTTATTGAGCACAACAAATTAATTCCAAATTAGGTCATCATTCTTTTTAAAAAACCTTTGTCGTCAAGTACAAAATTGATGTATTTGATCATACTCAAATGATCAACTAATTCAAAATAAGTTAGTATATTTGCTTTATCTTTGCTTTGTTAGCAACTATATGGTGTAGGGTTAAAAAAGGAGCCAACACTCTCTTGGTGAGCCCGTTGCATAATGTATTCTTAGTATGATTTACCTCTTATGTGTGATTTGTAGACTATTACATAAAAACAATGTTTACCAGGTGCTAAAGAAGAAAAAACCAGAAGTATACTCTTTACCTCTCTTAGTGCCTTTAATCAGTTGACTAGTATGTACTCGGACTTTGATCCACCAGCCTCTATTTCTGCATATTTTGAATAAATACCGTACAGGCTCCTTTAAAAAAAAAAAAATACTCTTTAGGTCAATATATATCTATGTCGGCTTACAAAGCACGAAGAGTCATTGACCAAATTCGTGGGTGTTCCTATGAGGAAACACTTATGATATTAGATGGGCCTATGTGGTGGGGATTGAGCACTTTGCAGTAGTAGATGAGCCTATTTGACACTTGTGTCGCTATTTGCACCACCCCTAGTGAAAAATGGGTGTAAATAACATTGGAATTATATGGATATTTATACTAAAATGGTCAAATGTAATTTACGAGTTTCCATAATAATTTTAAAAGATTAAAATGTATCATTAATAATTTTTTAATTAAATTTTATTACTAAGTTATTTTTAGCTAAATGTAATAGTTTACTAATTATTATGATATATTTTAGTATAATTCAATCAAATTCTACTTGAGTATTGAATAATCATTCCAATTTTGATGTGAGTCAATATAATTTGTTGCTGATTAAATTTGTTAGTCAACAATAATATTTCTAATTCCAATACGAGTCCATCTAATTTTTTGTGTGATTAAATTTCTTAGTCAACCTTATATTTGTGAGATGAAACTATTGGTAATTTGGGCGGCAAAGAAGACTAACTGGACTCATATGACTCTATATATTATTAAAATTAGTTTTATCATTAAAATATATTAAGCGTTGGATACTACCCAAAATAATTAAACAATATTATAGACCCTTTCAAAAAAAACAATATTATAGACAAAATTATTATAATATCACACTTTGAAATAAAAATAAATACTAAATATTTTAAATAAAAAGGTGAAACATGTAATTAAAGTTAAACACATTTCATAAAATTAATTAAAAGATAATCAAAAAAGTAATCTAAACAAAAATCAATGTATTCATCTAAATTCTAATATTAGACTAATTTTAATGAAGGTGGTGCAAATAGTAAGTTGTTCTATTTACACCACCTATAAAATTAACACACCTATTAAAAGATAGTGTAAATAGTAACAAGGGTGATACAAAACTGCAAATAGAATTCCCCTTCTAAAACTTATGAATGTAATACATAAATTAAAAGTGAAATTAACTCAACCACAACTAATGATTGATAGTGGAGTAATTTATTTATTTATGCGAAATAGAAAGAGGAGGTTTGCAAATTGTAACATATGCTGACTTTACAGTGGACAATGCGGTGGCAAATCTTGGGAGTATTGAGGAGGAATTGCAACTATATACTAAAATGATTCATCTTTTTCTCTTTTTATTCACTTTTAATTCTTTTTCCATAGAGGACTGTGACCATGGAATCAATCTGACAGACCATTGCAGATCCACTGCTCCTATATAATAATCTGACACAACACCTACCTTCTCAAAAAATTATACTGTTTATGTCCGCACTTACCTCAATAATTCAGTAGCCAGTATTTGAAAGAATAGATCAATGTTTAAATTTCAGCGATAACAATGTGAGAATTATGCCTAAAGTGCATATATTCTTTGTGTGCACCGACATTTGACAATCATTATTGTGTGGACCGTGATCCACACAAGTTGCGTGGACCATATTTTGTATATTATAAAATAATGTGCATTTAGTACACAAATGATGTATTCTTAGTATATTAAAAATGTACTTTGTTTTCAGGAAAAATACATTATTTCATTACTAAATATACATTATTTTATATATAATGTACATTTAGTACACAAATAATGTGATTTGCCGGCATTTGGCCCTCTCTGCTGAGTCATTGAGTCACCGTAATTTATATCCTCCAAATGCTTTGTTGGACCGAATGTGGAGACCCTTGGAATTGGGGCAAATTATGTTGTGCATCCGTATGCACCATGCATGGTGCATACATGGTGCATACAGATGCAAAAACGACGTCGTTTTGCATAAAACGTGCGCCCTACTTAAAAAAAAAAAATCAGTTTCGATTCCTAGCAACAACATTATGTTATTCATTTTTATTTCATTCATTTTGGATTTTTTAGTTATGAAATTCTGGAAGTGTAGTTATGCAATTCTGGAAGTATAGTTATGCAATTCTGGATGTGTAGTTATGAAGTTATGGATGTGTAGTTATGCAATTATGGAATTATAGTTATGCAATTCTGGAAGTGTAGTTATGCAATTTTGGAAGTGTAGTTATGCAATTCTGGAAGTGTAGTTATGCAATTCTGGAAGTGTAGTTATGCAATTCTGAAAGTGTAGTGAAATTATGGATATGTAGTTATGCAATTTTGAATTTTTTTTTTTTTAAGTTAGACGCAAAAACGACATGCATCTGTATGCACCATGCATGGTACATAGCATACGGATGCACAACATAACGCTCCTGAAATTGGAGATTTAAACTTTTTGGGAAAAGAAATTACACTGTTTATGAAAATTTTATTATTATTTAATAATACTACCTAAATTGTAGCATTAAATATGAGATTATGTAATCATGAACCTAACAAAAAAAAACGGAAGAGACTTGATTCAACACATGAAGATCAATGGTGTACTTGTTGTTATTGGCCCACTAGTTAATTCACTCAATAATTAACTTCTTTGTGAATATGGAGGGTACAATGCCATTAATTGATTTTTAGTAAAATATTATTAAATTAAGTGTTTCTCTTTTCAAAAAGGAAAAATAAAAATTTAAAGTTCATTTAAAGATGAAAATCTAGTTGCATTTAAAGTTCTTATTTTAAGAAATTCTTCAATTTAACGTGTCTTGTTAAATTGTTTTGTAAGAATTATTAAGATGAATGAGTACTTTAAGAAATTCTTTCTTGTCACATGCCTTGTTAAATTGCTAAAATTTAAAGAATTAATTCTTCAGCGTCACGTGTTTTGTTAAGCCAAGTCGTTATGTAAACATTATTAAGATGAGTGATTATTTTTAGAAATTCTTTAAATCAAGTGTCTTGTTAAGTCATTTTGCAATAACGGAGTACTTTAATAAATCTAAGTACTAGTTTTGAGAGGTAATTCTTGAAATGGCACTGAAAGAATTTAAAAGGAAATTTAGGAAGCTTCTTCTTCTTCTCTAATACACTGAAATGGGTGTTAAGGAATATAAGAAAAGTAAAGGAGAACAAGCTCATCTCCCTACTCCTAAATTAAATAATTTATGCATAATAATCTAAAACAATAAGAATGGATGATAATTAGATTTAAACAAATAAATAAATAATCCAATCCCATAAGAATGGATTCCTCAGGCTTTAGGACTCAATGACAGCGTGATGTCTTGAAAAACCTTAAGCCTCTTCTCAATCTTTCTGGGACAATGTTCCAGCTTCGACGATGTTGATGTTGTTTCAGAATCCAAAACTGCTGCAATTATCGCGTCCTCGAAGTCCTTGCTGTCGGGCAGCATCAAGTCCGCCCATTTCTTCTCCGGCGAAATCGACTGCCGTCTCATCTTGTTTTCCGGGGTGGCGCCGGCGCCGCCGTTGCCGGACCTTGTTCGCTTCAGCACCGGCTCCTTGGAGGCGAATTTGGAGGAGTAGAACGGCGGCGCGTCTATGTTGAGCGAGTTGAGAGGAGGCTTTTGCGCCACCCGGTTGGAAGATACGATGTTTTCGTCTGGGAATTGGTCTTCTTGGAGCGGATTTGCGGTTGTTATTGTTGTGGAGCAAGGCTGAGGTTGCCAGATTGCGGAAGAGACCAAGAAAGATTCGAAAGCCTTGCGGTGTTGGTCGGAGGAGCCGACGACCTTAACCATGGCGACGGATTCGAGATCCTGAAGCATCTGCTGGGCTCTCTCGTAGGCTTTGAGGTGAGAATCTACGCCTCTGGGGCCGTCCGCCACCGCCGGTTTTACGCGGCGGAGCGTCTCTTTAGCCTCCCCCACTCTTCCTTGCTGCATCAAGCAAATCCCCAGATTGCACATCTTGTTGTTGTCTGGCGCTATCGCTAATGCCCTTCTGTATGCATCTTCTGCTTCTATGTAGTTGCTTTGCTGCATCAACGCCCACCCCAAATTCCCCTGTAGAAAAAAATGATTTTTAATTTTTGGGTTTCTTTCTCTCAATTTACTGATCATCATTGTTGAGTTATATATCTTTATATGATTATTACCAGGAGTCTAGTGGCTTCTTGATCAACTGAAACCTGGAACTTTTTCCCTTGAGATCTTGCAGTCTTCGTTCTCTTTCCATTAAAGGCTAATCCTTGTTGGATCATGAACAATTTGTGCCTCAACAGTCCAATTTGATCATCCAATCTCCCACATCTCTGTCAACACCACAATTAAGTCTAAAAATTCAATCTTTGCAAATTTAAATGGAGCCCATCATTCAATTTGGTATCAGAATCAATCTTATGAGATCATGGATTCTTAGAGGGCATAAGAAAGTAATCGGTCCACACACGTGATGAGACATCAGTTTAGTCTTTTAGTTAAAACAGAAGGCATCATTTGGAATGAATGCAAGGGAGTGAAGGGGAACCTTGTAGAGGTCTAACAAAATGTTGTCAAGAGCTTCTTGGGCTTGATCGGAACACCGGTGTCTTAACGATTTGATCGCTTCAATGGCTTCCTCCGCCCTGTTTTGCTGCTTCATCACGATCGCCATGTCTTTCAGAGCACTATCCACTCTGTCTCCGGCGTTAATGGCTGCCCAGAACAGAGGGATGGCCTTCTCCGGATCCTTATCAACCAGCTGCAAATTCAAATTCAAACCCCAACATGTCAAAAACACAACTACAAGTCTATAACTCATTATCAGTTTAAACTTTTAATCGAGACATCGATCGGTTCAAGAAACATACTTGGACATTCTTGGCTCGAACGTAAGGGCTGTCGCCGACGGGGACTTTGGGGGCGGCGACATGGAAGGAATCGGAGCGGGTTCTGGCGACACCCAGAGGCTTGGCGGGGGACGCCGGAGCAGATTTGGTGGGTCTGAAGCCCGGCGGCCCATTCCACGTTTCCTTCAACATCCTCTCCGATTTCGATTTCGATTTCCTCTAAACGGATTCGAATTTTTTTGTTGCAGAAAATTCAGATGGAAATTTGCAGAAGGAAGGGAGAGAGTGAGAGGGAGTGAAGGGGAGAGGGTGCAATTTAGGCATGGAGAGTGTGGATATTTGACCGTTGAAATATAGCCGTTGGGAGTCATATGACCACCCGTTGGGTCTTTTCCCTTGAGGCGTTTTTATTGCTATACTGTAATACTGTATATATCAAGTCCATTGTATTGCAATATTGCATGAATGTTCATAATCTTAGAAAATATTTTAAGCATTTTACCAAAAAATGTAACATGCCAGCTAATTAAACGTTTTCTTCTTTCAATATGCAAATACAAAATAACATTAATTAATTATCCAAACATGCTTAAATCGTAATATTTTGAAATCGAGTTAAATTTCTCACATTGTTTATGAGTTTCAACCATTTGTAGCAATTGTGGTTGTTTGATGCAATTGATGCTCTTGTAATTAGGAAATATGAGTATGATCAATTGTGGCATTGTAATATATTATTGATATTTAAGATTGGTAGAGTAAATGACGTTAAATCGCTAATCTAGTCCAACCTAGCCTAACTAGGCATATTAGAATGTGAGCTCAGCTTAGAGCAACGTTAACACTAAGGATAACAATTTTGTATGTTCTCAACTAAAGTCCCTGATCCTGCTTTCAAAAAAAAAAGTCTCTAATTCCCTTCCCGACGATAATAGGAACTGAGAAAAACTTCTAATAATGGGACGGACGGAGATGGAGAATGCTTTCAAATCCCCGCCAGGGGATGAGGATGGGGACAGAGATACACCTCCATGCCCTCGTCCTCAATTTTTTAAAATAATAATAATAATAATAATAATAATAATAATAATAATAATAATAATTATTATTATTGTTGTTGTTGTTGTTGTTGTTGTTGTTGTTGTTGTTGTTGTTGTTGTTGTTCATAAGGTTTAGATAGTTTGTATTGTATTTTGATATTACATGTGGTTACATTTTGTATTTGTGTACTTATGTTCTTATTTGTATGAAAGCTATTTGAATATTATATTTGACATTTCAGTTGTTATTGAGAAATAATAAAAATTAAGTATTTTAAAGTTACAAAGACTATGTGATTTAATGGTATCCGGGTTGGACTTTCATTTGGAAGATTGTGAGTTTGAGCCTCAGTGGAAGCGTTATTGGTTCTTTGTGTTTTAGTAGTTGAGAAAGTATATGAACAGACAGATACTACATTGTAATAGATAATTAGTAGGTTGAGAAAGTATAATAGATAAAAAAAAAAGTATTTTAAGGTTAAAAATTTAATATTTAAATTTTTTACTTAAATATTATTAATAGGGAATATACACCGGGGAACAATTATCTAACCCCCACAACCAAACGAAGTGTAATTTCCAATTATATTCGTCCGGATCTTAGCAGATCTGACCAGTTTGGTCGTCCCATTTATGCTTTATAACACACTAGATTGGTTAACCTAGGGTCCCCAGTTGGTTCCTAGCCATTTTCAACTGTAAGGATGCCGACACCAACTTAACCCTCATTCTGACCGTCACCAAACAACCTTATAACTGTTTACGAAGTGAAACTCAAGGTCACATCACGTCCCATCAAATTATCGAAACCATTAGGACACATGGCACAATTGTTGTCGTTGTTGAATCCACATGGGACACGTGGAATACATGTCGAAAAATCGACATGTGTCCCCTCACCCCACCTATATAAATCGCATTTAATGCTTAAGGGGGGGGGGGGGTTCATAGAACAATTCATATAATGCATCTTTAACCTTCATCACATTTATATGTGCATCATTCACATTATAAGCAAAATCAACCAACCTCATTTTGTACCTAGAATTAAGTTGACGAGCGAGTTAACGAGTAAGGAAGAGAGAAGAAAGACGATGGTGTATTGATAGTAATATGAGTTCTTGACATTACAGAGAAGATAACATGCTTATATACAAAAGAGCTAGGCGGGAAAGGTGGTTACAACAGAATCATGCTGAATTACTCTACTGCCCCTTTCTTGTTGATTGCTTCACGTGATGCATGCTCCAATTACCCCCCCCCCTCCCCCCAGTAAGCTGTAGCGTCCAAGTCTTGTACGCCCAGCTTAGAGGTAAACAAATGAAACTGTGCCGTGGAAAGAGCTTTGGTGAATCCATTGGCAACTTGGCTTGAGGAAGGGACGGACAGGAGTTTGATCAAGCCTTGTGTTACCTTCTTTCGAATAACGTGACAATCAATTTCGATATGCTTGGTCCTCTCGTGGAAGACGTAATTTTCAGCGATTGCCACTGTAGATGAATGCCCTGTCCGGGTGCATTTTTGATATAGCGCAACACTCGGTGCGCACAAGACATATGTTCACTGGTAGGGGAACCAACGAATTGGCTCAACTGTTGCACTGCATAAGAAATTTCTAATCGAGTTGCTGTAAGGTACAACAGCCAGCCTACCAGTCTCTTGTAGCATCCAACATCGCTTATCACTTCACTATCACCTCTGTCTAGCCGGTGGCCTGGAACCATAGGAGTACTTACCGGCTTTGAGTCAAGAAATCCAGACTTATTTAGAATGTTCAAAGCAAACTTGTACTGGCACAAATTTAAACCCAAGTTGTCTATATGTGCTTCAATGCCTAGGAAATAACCTAGAGTACCCAAATCCTTGATTTTGAATGCATTATCAAGGTATGTTTTAAGTTCTCGAATAAGACTCATAGTTGGACTAGCAACAAGAATATCATCCACGTAAACAAGGAGAGCTAGAAAATCCGAACCATACCCTTTTGTGAATAACGAAGGATCGGCCTTGGACTGGTTGAATCCCATACGTAGAATGGCAGTGCATAGCTTGGCATTCCACTGCTGGCTTGCTTGCTTTAGACCATAAAAAGAACTTATAAGCTTGCACACTTGATTGAGCTTTTCTCTTTTGAAACCGGGAGGCAACACCATATACACATCTTCATCTAAATCGCCATGAAGAAAGGCGTTGTTGATATCCAATTGATGGATATGCAAAGCTTGAGAAGTAGCCACTACCAAGAACGTTCGGATGGTGGTAATCCTGGTTACGGGTGAGAACGTTTCAGTATAGTCAATTCCTAATTGTTGTGTGTAGCCTTTGGCTACAAGCCTCGCCTTGTACCTTTCAACGGAGCCATCCGCCTTGAGCTTGATTTTGTACACCCTTTTACATCCTATGGGTGTTTTCCCGGGAGGTTAGTCGGTTAATTCCCATGTAGCATTTTATTGGAGTGCTTCTATTTTGGCATCCATTGTATTTTTCCAACACTCGTGTCGTATGGATTCATTATAGGTTCTTGGCTCTTCAATGGATGTTACATCCATAGAGAAAATCTTGTGTGGCATGGTAAGATGATTGCATGATATAACACTAGCCAAAGGATGCAGAGATGATACCTTCTTTGTGATGGTGTCACAATAGTAATACTGAAGTCTGCTAGGTACACGACAGTTTCTGCTAGACTGTCGAGGAGGAGGGGAGTTACTGACAGAACCAGTAGCTTCCATTATGTCATCAGTATTGTGGCTACTAATATTGTCATCAAGACCATGTCGAATATTTGAAGATGCCGATGACTCAGAGGTAGAATGCGACTGCCCAGTACTAGAGGTATGTTGCCCAAACTCTGCATATGGCATAGAAGTTGTGATAGGTATATTAGGTAGAGGAGGATTAGGTAGCATCGGTTATGGCAATTCTAATACCTCTGTCTGTGAAAATGAGAATTGTGTTTCATAGAAAGTGACATCTCTCGAGACAAAAATGGTTTTGGCATCCATATCATATAATAGATATCCCTTAATGTTTGCCGGTATACTAATGAATGCCCATTTTCTGCCTCTAGGAGCCATTTTATGCCTAGCATGTGGTAAGGTGGTTGCATAACATAGACATCCAAATACTCGTAGACTGTTTATGTTAGGGTCCTTACCATACAACTTCTAATAAGGGCTTGAGCAGTCAATAACCGGCAAAGGCAGCCTGTTTATGATGAAGGCAACATGCAAGACACATTGTCCCCTTTTCCATTATTATTTCGTCTGCAGTAGCTATATTTTCATCAGAACTAAAGCCTTGTTTACTCCGTATGTTCGGAATTG
The DNA here is from genome assembly GCF_001879475.1 of Ipomoea nil. NCBI lineage: Eukaryota > Viridiplantae > Streptophyta > Magnoliopsida > Solanales > Convolvulaceae > Ipomoea > Ipomoea nil. Next base: position 2,326,568 of record NW_017619597.1, read on the forward strand.
CATTGGCATGGTTAAAGTCCAGATTGCCAAAACTTAGATTTGTCAAGTTAATTTGTTTTTCTAATTTTTCAGCCATCACAAAGACTTTATAGACTTCCGGCAATGGATCAAGTACAAGAACATTAGATTTTAAATTGTTATAATCTTCATTTAACCCTTGAATGAATCAGATTACCTTATCCATGTCACGTTCCTTCCTGCTTTGATCTATTAGATTACACGAGCAGCGTGGACGACATCTGCAGACCAGAAGAGGCCTCAACACGTTCATCTCCTCCCACATTATTCAAGACTTTGTGCAATATTCATTCACGGACATGTTCGCTTGCTTGAGATTGTAGATTTCATTCTGTAAAATTGAGATGCGCTGAGCATCATGTTGTGAGAATCTCCTCTTCAAATCATCCCACACCTCCTTGGCTTTGTCCAGATGCAATGATGCTCTGTGCGATGGACGGTTGTACTGACTTGAAGATCCACGAATAAATCATCAAATTGCATCTCCTCTAAGCAGCATAGTGAAGATGATCTCGGCTCTGTGCTAGAGTGCTGCCATCAACAAAACTCCATTTATTCTTCACCTCCAAGGGCTATACGCGTGGAAATGGACCACGAACCGTAGTTCAAACTCCCTGTCAGTGGGTGGAGTAACCAAAACCACGCACAAATTGTCATTGGTGTGGAGGAACAGAGGCTTCTCCAGTTCTTCAGTGTTGTAGTTTCTCTACATCTGCGCAAGTAAGTTCTTTTGCGGAACAGTCATGGAATTGGTGCGAATGGGTGATCGGCTCATTAGCGACGCAGCTTGCACTCCTTGATTTGATTCTCGGGCGCCGGAGACATCAGTGGCATAGGAGTTCCGTCGTGGCTCTGATACCATGACGAGCAAGTTAACGAGTAAAGAAGAGAGAAGAAAGGTGATGGAGTATTGATAGTAATCTGAGTTCTTGACATTACAGAGAAGATAACATGCTTATATATAAAAGAGCTAGGTAGGAAAGTCGGTTACATCAGAATCATGCTGAATTACTCTACTGCCCCTTTCTTGCTGATTTCTTCACGTGTTGCATGCTCCAAAAGACATAAAAAGATTGCAATCACCCTAATATTTATCAAATTCTGTCTTCATCTTTTGAATCATTTCTATAATTAGCTTTTCATGATGACACAATTTTCATTTAATACATGCTTGACATTCCAAACAACACCAAGAAAAACATTAAAAGTGGGATAGTTAGTTTCATATATCACTTGAGTAGCTTCATAAACAACGTAACCACCTCTAAGATGCTAAGAAATCATCCTCTATTTTACTCCAATCTTCCAAGCTAGGACAACATTTATACGAAGGTTCTCTTTGCGCAAATATTGGAAATGCATCCTTAACTTTCATGGCTACAACTAACATTTCATTTGTAGAATTCCAATGAGTAGCACAATCAAGGTTTTAACTTTTTCCCAAATGATGCACAATTTCAGATAACTTCAACAACCTAGACTCAGATTGATTATTAATCACACACTATTCCTAACATCATCAATATTGGTTTTAATTTGAGAAAAACCATCTTGAACAACAAGATTCAACATATGAGTAGTGCATCTCGCATGAAATAGCTTACCACCCAAATGTAACTTATGACTCTTGGAGAATGTTTCTTTGGCGATTCTAACTGCGACATTATTACATGAAGCATTATCCACTGAAATTGTGAAGAGTTTATGCTCTACCTCCCAATCTTTTTGTGGACTTCATAACCCTATCATTGATATCAATACATGATATATAAAAATAATATAATTCAATTCAAGAAAAAGTTATTATTAATTAATTTAATATAGAGATATATTTACAAACAAGTGAAAAACATAACTGTAGAGGAGGAAAAGACATAAAACTAAGAACACACTTTTGAAGTTGCCAATTTGAATCAACAAATGTCTAGTGAGTAGTGAGACACATATATGAAACGTTTTGTACCTTAGACTTCCAAATATCAGTGGTCAATGATATTTTATCGATATTTCTTAACATCAATTGTAACATTTTCTTCTCTGTGCCATAAACAGTAATGACATTATTCTTTTCCATGACACGAGAAACATTCTCAAATTGTAGAAGATTCACTTTGAACATAAAAGTAAAGCCATAATTTTCCACATCATTTAATGGTTGCTTGTGCATTAGAATCCAATGGGCAATAGCTTTTATTTGCTTCGTATGATCATATTTACCATCTGACAAATTAAAGGAGGTGTCTCAAACTTGAACTTTGTATTATGAAATTGCAAGGTTTTTGATTTTTTTTTTTATGAAATTTCTTTTGTGTACACATATTCAAATGATTCCAAAGATGTGTTATTGTAGAAGAAGTCGACTTAGAAAGTAGTGTTTTACAATGTATACATTGTAACTTTATACTTCCATCCTTTATAGTAACTTAATTCATTAAAATTAGCATGAGCTTTTCATGCCTTCTTTCTTTTCTTCCGTTGAAATTGACATTGATCATCATTCTTTTCACAATCTTTCTCACCGTCACCTTTTTCATCTCCAACATCCAAAATTTCATTTTGTACACCATCATCATTAATATTCAAGTTGTCTACATTATCACCTCCATCATTAACTTCATTAAAATGAGTCTTTGACTATATATATTTTTGCATCATAATAATCAGTTCAAAGTTTTTCACTTCATATATTCTTGCTAACATTGTTAAATACTTTTATAATTCATGACTAATTGACTAATTGTAGGGTGCTTTACTGATCATGTGCAATTAAAAAAATATGAAAGTACTCCTTCCTGCATTAGTTACTAGTGAACAAAGCTAGCAGATAAAAATCATAAAATTACAGATTTTTTTCTTACTTAGCAATAATATAGTAGTAAATTATAACTAATTTCTCTTATTTAGAAAAATCATAAAATTATTTAGACGGGTTACCTCATCCATCTCCATCTTCTTTAATATCGTGTCTTTGTGTTTGCTCATTTGGATTTGAGGATTCCATATACAAAAATTAGTGAATGGCCGTCCAAAAGATTCAAGAAAGTGGTGGTATGATATGCAGCAGTGCGACTACGCGACAGCGAATGTTTTGTTGGAATACTAGTCGAATCAAACATACTATGATTTGTATTCGAATTGAAATATATGAATTCGAATCATGAATCGAATTTAAAATATTTAATTTGTTTACACCCATAACTCATGAACTCAGGAATTCATCGTCAATGGTGGCTCCTTTAGAGGAAGAAGCACTCACTCAACTCACTATTGTATCCAAGAGAAGGCGAAGTTTCTTCATCTCCAGGGACGGAGCCAGGAATTTTGTTGAGGGGGGCGAAATAGAGACGGATTAAAAAAAAATTTCAGTAAAGGCGAAACATTAAAATAAAAGAGATATTTGAAAAATAAATAAATAAAGTACCTAAGAAATATAGGTGTAAATATTATTGGATACGGGCAAAACATAAAACACATCGAATTTGAATATATATGTATGTATGTGTGTGTATTAAATATTTAAAAAGCTATTAAAACGTGACTCTGTTAAAGCCATAGATAGGGAAGGAGCCAAAAAAACTGTAAAATTATATTAACAACCAAAGGGTTTGAACCCTTGACCTTTATTATAACTAAACACATGTTTTACCAACTAATCTAACTCATTTCCTATTAATAATCAACAGTTTTTATATACTAATATTCAAACAAGTACTATATATACACATATACACACAAAAATTATATATGGGGTGAGGGTGGGGTGAAGGGAGGCAGCTGACCCCCCTGCCCCCCTTTGGCTCCGTCCATGTTCATCTCTAGGGCTGTGCATAAACCGACCCACCCGAAAAACCCGACCGACCCGAACCCGAATATATGCACTTGGGTGGAATCCGAGCCCGAATTAGCATACCCGAACCGTTCACACGCCACGTAGCCGGTTAGAACGAGGCGGGTTGGGGGTTATAAAATTCCCCCGAACCCGTCCGACAACCCGAATTAGGGTAAGACTGCGTATACCCTAAGGTATACGACGTCGTGTAAGTGGTGTATATATGTTGCCTTTGGAGGAAACCCTACTCATTTCCGCAGCTTCCTCGTCTTTCTTCTGACTTCTGAGAACTCTCTAGAGTCGTTCTCTGAACTTCTCTCGTGAGTCTCGTCTTTCTTCTCTGAAATCTGAAACCCTAGTTAGTTCTTACTTCTTTCTTCTCCAGATCTCTGACTCTGTGAGACTCTGAGTCTCTGAGTTCTCTCATTCTCTCTGAGTTTGAGTCTCCGGTGGAAGCTAGCTAATATTGTTCGGTAGAAGCCCTATTCTAGAGTCTGGACGACCTGTGGCCGGTGCGGTGGATTGTAGATTGCTGTCACGGTCTCACGGATTTGAAGCCCTTTGTTCTCGGGGGTTTGATTTGGAGAAACGAAGTAATCTCTAAACCCTAATCTTAGACATACTTAGATTATACTCTTATATATTGTGATACGTTGTTGTTATTTGTGATTCTATGATTCTGATGACTGTGACAAAGTGAATCTGTTGAGAAGTTCCGGATTGCATGTCACTTATCCCTTATTTGTGAATTTTTGATCCTTTGATTAGGGCTTCTATGATTCTGATGACTGTGACAATGTGAATCTGTTGAGAAGTTCCGGATTGCATGTCACTTGTCCCTTATTTGTGAATTTTTGATCCTTTGAATAGGGTTTCTATGATTATATGGACTGTGACATTTTAGAATCACTTAGTTGTGATTGTTTGTGGAAGCCCATAAGTCCCTTACACTTGTTGATTATACTTTGTCTGTATTGTTTGTGGAAGCCCCTAAGTCCCTAACCCCTGTTGGCTGTTGGATGTTGCCTGTGTTGGTGAAAATGGTGGAAGCCCCAATTGTAACTACGAATTGTGAAATCCAGTAAAATGATGAATGTAAACTTCAGGCTTTCACCATCCTGATTTCTGGATTTCTTTGTCACTTTGTGTGATTAATGTGATACTGTGATTGTATCCATGTATGCCTGTATGTTACTATGTTTATAACTTATAAGTTATAAGTTTATGGATGTATGACCCTTAATAGTTAATTCCTTAAAGTCCCAATTATGAAATTTAGAAAAATGATGAAGTTAGGAACTGCCTGTCTTCTGATTCTGGATTTCTCTAATTCTGACATTCTTTGAAATGGTTCCCACTGTACTGATAGTATTCCATTTCTTTAGATGGAAAATATCATAGAGTCTGGTAGTCAACCTTCCAACTCTTCACTTCATGGATCTACAGTGGTGGAAGCTCAGACTGTTGAGATAAATAATGATCAACAGAATGTGCAACCTACTGTTGCGGTTCTTCCGAAGAAAAGGAAGGTAGTTGAATCCAGATCTCCTGTGTGGGATCATTTTGAAAAGATTGTTGATGAGAATAATGTTACTGTTGAGGGCAAGTGTATATATTGTGCCAAAATATATAAATGTGAGACCAAAAAACATGGTACTTCATCATTGAGAACCCACATGTTTAACTGTCTTAAAAACCCTCACTCAAAAGACACAAGGCAATCACTTCTGACCTTTCAAGCTGTTACCAATTCTGATGCATCTCCTGCTACTGTTGGTGAGTTAGGAACTTGGGTCTTTAATCAAGAAGCTATTAGGAAGGCCTTAGTTGAAATGATTATAATAGATGAACTCCCTTTTAGATTTGTTGAAGGTCCTGGATTTAGGAAGTTCATTCATACAGTTCATTCTGGTATGTTGTCCTAGGTTTAAGATTCCATCAAGATGGACAATTAGTAGGGATATCAATTTGATTTATGAAGAGGAAAGGCTCAAGTTGAAGTGCATGTTTAGGGGAAACACTCAAAGAGTCAGTATTACTACTGACACTTGGACTTCTATTCAGAGAATTAACTACATGGTAGTTACTGCTCACTTTATAGATGAAGAGTGGAGGCTAAATAAAAAAATTATTTCATTTGTCCCTGTCACATCACACAAAGGTGAGTCTGTTGCAAAATCCCTTGAAAACTGTTTGCTGGATTGGGGTATTAGAAATGTCTACACTATTACAGTGGACAATGCATCATCAAATGACACTGCCCTAGGTTTTTTAAAAAAGAAATTGATGTCTTGGGGAACATCTACTGTGAAGGGCAAGTACATTCACATGAGATGCATTGCCCATATTTTGAATTTAGTTGTGCAAGATGGGCTAAAACAGTGTGATGATTCTGTGAAGAAGGTTAGGGATGCTGTAAGGTATGTGAGAAGTTCACCTGCTAGACTTAAGAAATTTAAGGACTTGTCTGAATGGCTTGGGATTGAAAAGAAATCTTCTCTGTGTCTAGATGTTCCAACCAGATGGAACTCTACATATCTTATGTTACAATCTGCAGTATTTTATGAGAAAGTGTTTTATTCACTTGAAGAAAGTGATTCTTCCTTCAAATCAGATTTAGGTGATTCTATTCCTAACTTTCTTGATTGGGAGTCTGTGAAGAGTTTGGTGAATCTGTTGAAGTGTTTTTATGATATGACAATAAGAATTTCAGGTTCTTTATATGTCACATCTAACACTTTTTTTTTTCTGAAATTTCTGATTTATATTGCCTATTGAATGGAATGGTGGAAGCTGGTGGTTCTGTGAAATTGATGGGGGAAACTATGAAGGTTAAATTTGAAAAGTATTGGGGGGATATAGCTAAGATGAACTTGATGATATTCTTTGCAAACATTCTTGACCCCAGGGACAAATTAGAGTACATGCCAGCACAGATCTTACACATGTATGGTGAGTTAAAAGGTAAAACCTACTATGAGAAAGTGGTTGCAGCTTTTACAGAGTTGTTTGATGATTATGCTGCCTCTGTTGTCCCTATTGCTCCTGTGATTCCTTCTACTGTTGTCCCTACTGTTTCTGTCATCTCTTCTACTGATTCTTCACAGTCTAATGTTGGGAAGCCCCAGGGTTTGTTAAAGTCCCAGATTAAGAAACAAAGAATGGAGAGTGGGGGAAAGAAAAAAACTGAGTTGGAAATTTACCTTGCTGAGGCATTAGTTGAAGAAGAATCTTCTTTTGACATACTTAGAGCATCAACTCCGTTCCTGTGGGCTTTTGAGGAGCGGGAGAAATTGTTTGGAAGCTGAATGCTGAAAGATTTCCTATCCTTTCAAAAGTAGCTAGGGATGTCTTAGCTATACCAATATCCACTGTTGCCTCAGAATCTGCCTTCAGTACATCAGGGAGGGTTTTAGATCCTTTTAGGAGTTCTTTAACTCCTAAAATTGTGGAAGCTCTGGTTTGTACTCAGGATTGGCTTAGACTGCCTAATACCCCTATATCAATTGAGGAAAATCTGGAGGAATTGGAGAGATTTGAACAAGGTAACATACTAACACTTAACTTTCCTGCATTTTCTATTTACTTTTATTTTAAACTTGTCCTTGTATTTGCAGAATTGGGTGCTGATGGTGAGAGTGGAGCTGGGAGGATTGGTGGTTCTACACTTCCTACGATTCCTGTAATGTTATGCTTTATACTTTATACTACTTTATATTCTTGCATTAATGTAATCTGTATACTGTATTACTCGTGACTCATGAGGCTTGGTAACTAATTAGTAATTAGTTGCTGCCTAGTTGTCCAGTTGTCCTAATGAGGCTTGGTAACTTACTAACTTGTTGGTTGCTGCCCTTGGACCTTGGTGCACTGGACAGTGCCACAGTGGTATAACTGTTAGTTGGTAAGTTTGTTGTTGGACTCAAGGGTGCTGTACTGCTGGTAATGTATCATTGTATTATGTATTTATGACTTTAAATAATTTAACTATTTGTTATGGCGATGATGAAAGCTTCCACCAATGATCTGAAATAAGGGATTAAGCTGGTATGTTGCTCTATCCTCATGGGGATGTTGTAGCAATTTGCCTTTAATCCTAACTTTGATATGGACAAAAAGCTTACTGAGCCAATGTTTAATATCTTATTTTCTACCTTTTATAGTTTTATAAGTTATAACTTATTTTGTTTTTGCTAATTCATCTTAAGTTTTGAGTATTGACAGGAAGAAGAAGAACAGTAGGCTAGAGCTAAAGTAGGAACTACTGAGCAATCTGAGCTAGGAACTTGGATATTTTTTGAATTACTGTAATTTTGGTAATTTGGTGCAATGGTGGTTGCTGCAGTGTTTTTTAGAAATTGGCTACTTTTACAGTTTTACATTTTGTATAAGCAAATTCATAATTGCCCTTGCCCATTTGACTTTTTGGAGTCTAACTGTCTAAGTACTAGTTGTCTAGTTTAGTAGCTTTACATGTAGTTTGTGCACAGTGCACTACATGTTTTTGTAAATTTTTTCAGTTTTACTTAATTTTTACACGTTTTAGTCAATTATTTAATTTTATTTTTATATTTTAAATATCCGAGATGCATTCGGATATCCGACCGACCCGTCCTCAACCGAAATCCTATAAAACCGAAAAGATTTTACAAATTGATACAATGAGATTGGGTTTAAAAATAATAATCCGAAATCCGTGCGGTTTGGCCCTCCGAGTATCCGAACCGAACCGAACCGTCCGACGCACAGGCCTATTCATCTCACATGATTTCCTAGCTACCAAAGAGGGTAGAAAGTGATTCCTCCTATTAAGATTAGTAAAAGTAAACCAAACAACAACATGGCCTATTAGCTCAGTTGGTTAGAGCGTCGTGCTAATAACGCGAAGGTCACAGGTTCGAGACCTGTATGGGCCAGTTTATTTTTTTTATTTGATTTCCAGTCTATTTCATTTTTTAGGAAGGTCACAGGTTCAAGACCTGTATAGGCCATTTTTTGATTTGTCGGCTTTCTAGTTCTGCAAGTTATGTACTATCAAATCTGGCTTCATGAAATGAGTTTTGTAGATAATAATGTACAAGGTTAGTGTCCTTAACGTTACACTCATTTGTACAGCACAAAATTTTACTCAGATCAGGATTCATAAGTCTAATTCTTGCCCCTTTATTTCCTTTCCATACAGCTCTTTAATTTCTCTTGCACCTGTAGTTCTTCTTCTTCTTCTTCTTCTTCTTCTTTACAAAAACCAAGCATCTCTTGGTCACTAGACAGACGAGTCAAGCTTGTAGGCTCTTCGTTAATGAGAGGATTGTGGAGATCATCAGCTTGCTGTCGATGGGCTTTGTTAAATAAGCATCCATTCCCACCTCCAGGCATTTTGCTTGATCTGAAGACATTGCATGAGCTGTCAATGCCACAATTGGTATGTGTGAACCAGTTGCTACTTCAGATCTTCTGATCGCTTTCGTTGCTTCATAGCCATCCATCTTTGGCATCTATACGTGGAATATCATTAGTTCGTTAGATAGGTTCACTATAAATAACAGTTAAGTAGATGTACGGATTCTGAATAATTTCGCTTACTTGGCAATCCATCAAGATCAAGTCGAAAGCCAGGGAACAAGATCCTTCGGTTTGGGTAGTTGTTGAGCTGCCTTCTTCTCTTGACCACTCGTTTCTGCAGTCTTTTGAGTTAAGCATGAACTTGAGAGCATCCACAGCCTGCTGCCCGTCACCTACAACTACAACCTTTGCTCCCAGTTTTTCCAGCATTATCGTTGCAACTCTCTGAAGCACGGGTGTATCTTCAGCAAGTAGTATTGTCAGCCCCGCCAGAGATTTTTGTTGGGTTGTTTCATTTCTAGAGCTGACAGTACTTTCTCTGGGATGAGGGCTACCCAAGCATTCTAACGAACTATTCTTTGCCTGCATTGGTTGATCCTCAGGTGATGCATTGTCTTCCAAATTTGTTTGAGTGAAGTCAACAAAGTAGTTGTTGAGTGTTCCATATTGTGACGTGGAAGAGGCTTTGGCGAAATGTTCATTCCCCCTTTCTTCAACACGGAATGTGTTCACAGCTTTATCCTTCCCATTTTCTGAATTGTCAGAATCATCTGGGCTGGCAATACAAGAGTGGTTGGCATCAATTTCATGGCATTCATGCAAATTTTCTTCTGTTGTGTTTACTGCAGATTGCAGCTCAAGGCTGTTCTCTTTTACTATAGCTTCCAGAATCTGAATCATTTTCCCCTTGTAAAGCGGTCTATTTACCATCAACAGATGCCCTCTTCTCCGCAGCTCAGATTTGATGGTATTCGCAGTGTCGTGGTAAAGAATCCACGCAAACTTTGCTTTCCCACAGTATTTATCAAGAAAATTTAGCTGTTCTTCCCATATGTTTGTGCTTAAGTCAAGCAGGCCAATGTCAATAACTATGACAAAAAGCGAGGTGTTAGCATTGCCTGCACCTTGCGAGTTGGTTTTGGTTTTAGAAAGCCTCTGAAGCATTTGTGTCAGTTCATTCCACTCCGACGCTTCACAAGTATCAACTCCATTTTTCTCTAACCACTGGGACATAATTAGCCTTCCCATTCTGCCATTGAGTGCAAGCAGAACCTGCATTCAGGTGTCAAACGATAAGAGTTTCTCCAGCCATCCAGAGTATTAAAGAGAGTCAAATGGAGATATAGAATCCATATAGGCTAAACCCAATCTACTAAGTTCAGTATAGACAGCATTAGTTATGTGGTCGGGCGAAAATGCAGAATCATTTTACGTACAGTCATTGTCTGCTCTCTAAAATTCAGATGTCCGTGCTGTCCTGTGACATCTATAGGAGTGTTGAGTAGGAGGCAAAGTTGCATCAGAGTGCCCGATCCATTTTTCTTCACAACCCTGATCTCACCGCCCATTTTGTTCACCTGTAAAAAGCTCGTAATCATAAGACTAAGATAGTACACAGAGATCCAGCGAGGCAGACATCTGTTTATGTGCCAGTAATTTTGGTTTTCTTAAGGTAAACTGCTTAAATATGGTTCAAATATGCGTTATGGTGTATTCACATCTTCTTTTGTAGGGTGTTTTTGGATCTAGGAACAACATATCTACCGAATGATTAGCAGTTACAACTTACCAGGGTACGTACTATGCATAGGCCAAGACCAGTGCCGCCATGCCTGCATAACATTGAGATCAGATCCATTCAGATCAGCACAAAGACATTAATTTCAATATGCATTTTTCCACATGAAGATAGGACATGCATAAACTGCTTACAATCTTGTAGTGGAGGGATCAGCTTGCTCAAAGCTTTCAAACACAGATTCCCATTTGCTTGGATCGATTCCTGGATAATAGAATGGAAAATTGAAGTACTGAATATGCACATGTCCTAAGAAGTCCCGCTTGCAGTTTCTATACAGTTTAGGATGCATACCACAACCGGTGTCATCAACTTCAAACCAAAGGACAGTTTTGTTGTTATCTTTCTTGGAAGGTCTTCTGGCATGGTTTCCGTGTGGCTTCAACTTCACTTTAGGCGCAGACCAAGAGTCCTTCTGGTTGACAGAAAACTTCCTGCTGTTTGCGAGAGTGTTTGGGCTCTCACACCATCCCCGGAGAATGATATAGCCAGCTGCAAGGCATTTGAGACTGTCAAACCTTAATGTAACATTGGAGTAAGCAAAACACCAGAAAACTAATGGTTATCAGTGACAAAAGCAGACTTACAACTCGTGAACTTCAGAGAATTGCTTAATAGATTCGCAAATATTTGAACAACTCTTCCCGAGTCGCCTTTAACTAGTTTTGGCATGTCATCTGAAAATCGATAACAAAGTAAAATTTCTCGACTCAACTGTTAAGCACATTTCTTTTGTGGTTACTATAGAATATAGATTCTGCAGGACTGGCCATACCAGAGAGATCTAAAACAGTTTCCACATTGTGGTTAATGCATTGGACAGAGAACATGTCAACAAGACCTTCCAGTTCTCGACTCAAGTCGAATTCTGTCTCTTCTAGAACTAACTTTCCAGATTCTACCTGCACCAGGAACCAGTGAACAATATATATCAATTTTGTATAGCAAAGCATGGCAATATGCTTCTGACGCTCACCTTACTGAGATCCAAAATGTTGTTTAGAAGCCTGAGTAAAGCAGTTGAACATTTGCGTATCTGAGTGATTGTTGCAAATTGCTCATTTGTGAGACAATCGTCACATATAAGAATGTCCAGCAAGCCAATCACTGCAGCCATTGGTGTTCGTAATTCATGACTGTCAAAAGAAAGCAAAACATCAGGTAACTGCAGAAGTACACAACTTCAAAAATCAAAGAAAATCCATAAAGTTACAGAATTCATGACTTCAGGAAAAGCTAGAAGACCATGTTAAAAGCCACTTATTATCAGTAGACTATAATCTTTCTGACATACAAAAAGGTCCATATACAAACAGATGAAGAAAAACTAAAATCGAAATTGTTTATTCTGATTAGTACTGTAATAGTTAATAATAGATGCTTATCATGCTTCAGGAATATCAAAAACAAATCACCAACAATGAAATTTACCTAAACTTCAGAGAAGCAGCACACTTTTTCTCTTCTTTTTTATTTTTTATTTCAAAATAAATAAATTTTGTTATATGCGTGGCAAATCAGAAAACACAAGCTGGGCAGATGGAATAAGTAGAAATCATGTCAAACTCCACTACAAACCACCTATGCTTTATGCCATTTGCTTACTAAATAACTTTTTATCATGAAGATTACCTCATGTTTGCTAAAAACTGACTTTTGTAGTTGCTTGATGCCTCTGCTTTCCTTCTTGCGTCTAATTGACTTATCAATTCTGCCCTTAGTTTCATTTCCTTTGAAACGCCATTTGTCAATATGAATATGCAGACACATCCAATGATCAGGATGCACACAGATGCAGATATCAATATCACCAATGTTTTGAATGCCCTCTCATCAACCTTCCCCATTATATATTTCCTTGGAATGATTATAACTCCCACCTGCAAACCGATTATTGTAATTTTTTCACACTGATTATTAGAAATTATAAGTGCAAAAAAGTGAGGATTATCACCATAGGAAGTCTCCTTAAGTTCAGGAAAAATGAATCAATATAGTAGAGCTGATTGCCAAGCTTTGCGTTTTCTATATGGACTTCTTGACCGGGAGGAATCTTGTTCCCGTACTCTTCCTGCAAGCATTGGGCTCCAGCTTGTATCACAGGGTCCTCGGACTCAATAGCCATGATCAACTTTGGCCTTGTTGTGGAGTTCACCAAGAGAGGAGTATTCGTGGAAGTAGCAAGTAACCAGCCCTCTTGCGAGGTTAAATATATATGCCCACTATGGAACTCGACGATTTCTTTCATCAATTGGCCAACACTATAAAGAGCTGTGGTAACTCCCACAACAGCAACTATACTTTTATTAGATGGATCCCAAACTGGAAGTGCTGCAGAAAGCAGTGGCGAATCGGAGTACTTGCTGACAGCCACGTGCCACGAGGCTGCACCATCAGGCACTTGAGAAATGCCCGCAATATTGATCAACTCATCTGGTTGGATTTGGCTTTGTTTCCCAATCCTGACACCAGACAGAGGATCCAGGGGCTCCCTGTACCAGATAGCAGATGTGTTGCCATGTATAGATTGATCGTTCCATCCTTCACGAGACGACAACATACTAACATCATATGTTCCACTTATCGAATAATTGGAAAGATCAGAGTATATGTAGAACGTGTTGTTACTCCTGTGATCTCTATGGAAAGCCTGGACAAAGCCATTCCTGTAGTTGATGGTTAACGAATTGAGAGCTTTCCTGCTGGCAAACAGCGCCCACGTCACATCCTTCATGGCTTCATACAACTGCTAAGATTACAAAGCATTGGGTCAAAACTCAAAAGCTTGAAATACATTCATCATAAGTAACTTAAAGATCAAACAAGCAAAGTTAAAGAAGTGGCAACAACCTCAACTTGCTGTTCTTGATTTATAGCCTTGCTATAACGCCTCATTACAAACTCTGACAGTTTAACCTGAGCGGTTGCTATTTCGACAGTAGAATTAAGGATGTTCCACATTCTTAGTATAGGCCTTTGCAGCAGTTCATGGCGAAGACCGAATGCTAGCGTGTTGAGTGATCTTTTTGTGTAAACTCTGGTAAAATGCCATGTTAGTAAGGTTAACAATCCAATCAAAATTGCCAGCATGACCTGCATAAAAACCAAATTTCCAAAAAGTTCAATCAGACTAAATTCCATCCATTGTCACACTGAAAGCAACATAAAGACTTGTCAATAATAAAGAGAGAATATATATATGCTTTACTGTTGACTGCACAAGAAAATCAACCAGTTCATACAGACATTTCATCAGACAGTTAGTACTACAGACATGAGAAACCTGAAAGGAAACATAGTATACACATACCATGATGGCAAGACGAACCACAAACACGCTATAATATGAAGACAAGCAAAGGGTACTTGCATATTGAAACTCTTCTTCTTCTTCTTCTTCAACATCTCGGCGGAAAATTCTTCTTCTAGTGGGAGACTTGTTTCGTCTGTAAAGATTTCCAAAACCAAACATTTTATGCAAAATTCTTTCCGGGAGTGATCCCACGGGTGTGGTGGGGGTTGATGATGATTCAGAGCTGATAGAGGGAGTCCTATTGGCTCTGTACGCCATTGTTATTCTTCCTCAAAAAGTAACACAGCACATAAACATATATAGATATTGGGTTTGGACTTTGGAGTCAGAAACTTGAGCGTGAAGTTGCAGTATGTAGAGAAAGGCACAGGATTTATAAGGTTGGTGTTTTTATAATGTGATTTATTGAATATCACTCTCAAATTTCCACTTTGTGGGATGCCATAAATCATAAATGTTTTTGTGGTATACTTTAGTGGTTTGTGTGGTGTTACTCACTACTAATACACCTCCTCTACAACACCTTCTCTAATGGGAAATCGATGTTCATTATTGGAAAGTATGTACTGGATAAATCTCGTCTTATCATCTTAGTAAGTAAATGTCCATAAAAAGATAAATCAGTTTAAGTTGTTCATAGCTGATCCGTTCAAACCAAGAAGATGATCAATAGGTGCTGCTGTTAGAAATTGAACTTTGTAACCTCGCAGTTACTAAGTTAATCATCTGACCAACTTAGTTGGATATCTAAAAATGGTGTGATTTAGGAATGAGACATAGTATGAGAAAAGCTATGGCCTAAGAGTAGTCATTATTCAATAACATGGTACTATTGCTATTGGGGCAATGAGTTTCTTGTGATTGCAAAATCTGGGGACACTTCCTATTTCCCAGAAAGGGAACATCGTTTCCTGAAAGCTCCATTATTTGACTCTCTACTGCCGTGCTGGCTTGCTGTAACGTTCCAAACTCGAGCATTATTGTGTACTTGCACACATGTCAACAAAAAATCCAAATTGACCTAACTTTGATACACCACTTGGAGCGTTATGACTAGACATTCTAAATTAAAGAGAGCGTCGTAACTAAATCGTCTTATCAAAAACTTGAATGATCTCGACCAATTTAGTTAGAGATTGCACAGTTTTACAAAAAAAAATTGAATGATATTGGCAAAATTGGTTCGAGGTTGTGCGTTTGTGATATAAAATAAAAGTGGTGCTAAAGTAAGAAGTCATGGAATGCGCCAAGTACCTCGTGGTATAATAACATCACTGTTACTATTTCAAATGAAAGATTACAGGTAACATCACTGTTACCATTTCAAATGAAAGGTCACAAGTCTCAGTAACATCCTAATCAATAAAGGTCACAGGTAACATCAGTGTTACCCTTTCAAATACTTGGCTCACCAATTAGGATCAAACGCTTATCACTCACACCAAAAGTTATAGCTAGTAGTGAAAGCGTAACTTATTTTCTTATTTATAGACTGTTATCACATTATTCAGGTTAGATGTTGGACTTGCCACCGGTACTAGACATGACTCTTTTACTGGTCCTGCCCAACAATAATCTTGTTGAGCTGATACTATAATTCTATAAATATGTTAAGTTGTAATTATTTTTTTAAAAAAATAGCACTAGAGTGATAGAGGATTGTGAATAAAATAGTGAGAGCTCAACAAATAAAATGAAAGATACGGCGGCGAGTGGCAGTAGAAGAAGATGCGGAGCAGACAAGGCAGATTCTGATTTTGGATAACTTCTCACGTGTCACCACCATTCTACTTCTCTATCAAAAAGCTATTATACCTTTTATATATGCCTCTCAATTCTTTATAAATTATTATTATTATTATTAGTCAAATATAGGAGAAAGTCAGAATTATCTCAGAATTCTGACAGTGATCATATGAGCTTCTAGACGTATTAACTTATTATTCACTGACCTCTGGACTTCATTTGATCAAGTTGATTTAAGTTTTTCAGTTGGTTACACGAATGTGTTTTGAGTGAATTATGTTAATAGATAAAGAGGTAGACTAGAAATTTTGCAATTATTAAGTTAATTATCAGAATAACTTATCTGGAATAGTTGCTCTCTAAATATATCATGGGGTGTTGACAAATGGTTGATAGCGGATTAGACCAGTTGATAAAGGCAAAGAACAACAACAAAATATATATAAATGTTAAGGATTGCAAGGGTAAAATGGTCATTTTATAATTAAGGTTAATGTTTTTGAATGCTACTGACTCTATTACATTCTAGTATCTGTTCAAACATACTTTCTCAACCTAATGAAGCACAAAAAGTCAATAACGTCTCCACTAAGGCTCAATCTCAAAAACTCAACTCTTCTTAACTTTTTAGATTTTGACTTATTGCCCTATAATAAGTCATTTTGCCAAACACTTAAAGAGCCTATTGACCAGTCAAAATTGACTTATCAACTATGTTACCAAATAGGCCCTTACTTGTTTTATATATATATATATATATATATATATATATATATATATATATATATATATATATATATATTTGGTGGGAACCTTACTTGTTTATATAATATATGGAGCATATAACATATATTTTAAGATATATTAGTTCAAGTAAATTCACTAATATCTGTCCATGTCAATATTCAAACTAGTTAATCGAGTTAGAGTTCTACTCAATTGAATCAAAGTTGAACATTTATTGAATGAGATTGAAATAGCTCATGCTAGAAATTAGGTTTTGTGAAATTGACAAGGAAACACTTGATTATAATTAAGGTAGATAAAAAAAAAAAAAAAAAAAACATTGTTTTAAAAACTAGTATTTGCGCCCGTGCGTTGCACGGAATGAATTTGTTATAATATTTTAAAAATATTTAGATCGATATACAATTGTATAAATTATAACATCGAATATTATAAAATATAATTGAAGAATTGAGTTGCACCGATTATGTTTTCTGATGTTATCAATACTTGAATTCGAGTAAATAATTGCCCAATTAATAGTTAACGTGTAGATATACGCATTCGGTGCTGCAACTTTAGAGATTTTATATATCAGTGTTTATAATTTGTATTAATTGGACTAATTAGCTCGTTGTCTAGCAACTCAGTTATAGAAATTATTTATACGGAAGATATATTTTCTATGTAGATATATAGCAATTTTGTCATCTTTGTATATAAAAAACCATAATATCAATAACTTGAATTATACATTATTGAAAATCTCTTTATAGACAACATTGGTAGTAGTAACGGAATTTTATCCATCCTCGTCTAGAGTTAAAACCATCAGACCATCAGGATGGATGACTCGGGAAAAATTCACATATAATAAACTGTGATTAAAGACGAGTTGTTTTAGTAATAACTCAACGTGAGTTAGTGTTTGACCCTGACTTTTGTTGATAGTCATGGCATATGCGAGCATCAACGTGAATTGTTTTCGTTAGAACTTGAATGGCAATCTCGTATCAGAAGGGCGAAAGACATTTTAATTGAAGATTTTACTTTTATTAATAGTATAAATATAGATTGGTGTAAATAATAATTAATAAATTATTATTTTCTTATAAAATTACATATAATTTCAAATGAATTTTCTCATTTATTACGCAGAATTTGTTTCCATTATTCTCACAATTATAATGGTTTAATTATTCTCAGCATTTGATAACCATCATCCATTTTTAAGTACACATTGACTTCAATGTGTGATAAAAATTCATTAGATATTAGTTAATTTTCATATAAAATTTTGTTACCAATTAAGCTTTATTAAATTTTTTTTACCAATTAATTAATATTCATATTCATTTGGGCGGGAATGTTGAAGATGATAATTTTACTTTTATTAATAGTATAAATTGGTGTAAATAATAATTAATAAATTATTATTTGTTTATAAAATTACGCAGAATTTCAAACAAATTTTCTCATTTGTTACGTAGAATTTGTATCCATTATTTTTATAATTATAATAATTTAATTATTCTCATAATTTGGTAACCATTTTTCATTTTTATATACATATTGACTTTAATTTGTGGTAACAATTCATTAGATATTAGTTAATTTTCATATAAAATTTTGTTACCAATTAAGCTTTATTATTTTTTACTAATTAATTAATA
This sequence comes from Ipomoea nil, assembly GCF_001879475.1. NCBI lineage: Eukaryota > Viridiplantae > Streptophyta > Magnoliopsida > Solanales > Convolvulaceae > Ipomoea > Ipomoea nil. The sequence continues at coordinate 2,345,014 of NW_017619597.1, forward strand.
TTCATATTAATTTGGGTTGGGATGTTGTAAATGAGGATTTTACTTTTATTAAAGTCATTTCACTAAGAACTTGGAGGGTGTGGTTGAGTGGAAGGGACGCATCCATCCTTATTAACCAAAGGCAAGGATTTGATCATTGCCTTTGGGAATTGAGCAACTTTAAATCTCCAGGCCAGCCCTTTCACCCAAAAGAGGGGCATTAGTCACTTTATCTAATCATGTTATATTAATTTCATTTTGAAATCATTGGTTCACATATTTGATTTATTTATTTTTTCTTTAATTATTCTCGTTGTAAACATAAATGATATTGCAATAATTAATTTATAATATTTATCAAATTGTATTTTTTTTAAATGTAAAATTTTCTCATGTTTAGGGATTAAAAATATTTTAAAATTATTTTTTATTAGTAAGTATTTTTATTTCTAAAATATTTTTCAACAACCCAAACACTCCCTTAGTCTCTAATAAAAAACTGAAAAATAAAAGTTATTTCATTAAGAAAATTAAAACTAATTAAAGTAAATATAATCATGCTATATTTATTTGTAACTGTATATTAATTTCATTTTGAAATCATTGGTTCACATCTTTGAATTATTTATTTTTTTCTTTAACTATTATAAACAAAATTTATGATATTTATCAAGTTGTATTTATATAATATTTACACATGTTATGAGGTGTTAAAAAATATTTCAAATTATTTTTTATTAGCATGTATTTTTATTTTAAAATATTTTCCAGCAGGTAAACACTCCCTTAGGCTCCCATAAAAAAAAAAAACTGATAAAGAAAAGTCATTTCATTAAGAAAATTAAAACTAATTAAAGTAAATCTAATCATGCTATATTTATTTGCAATTGTATATTAATTTCATTTTGAAATCATTGGTTCACATTTTTGAATTATTTATTTTTTTCTTTAACTATTATAAACACAAAATTTGATATTTACCAAATTGTATTTTTAAAAATATATAACATTTACACATGTTATGAGGGGTTAAAAAATATTTTAAATTATTTTTTATTTGTATGTATTTTTATTTTAAAATATTTTTCAACAATCCAAACACTCTCTTAGCCTCCCATAAAAAAAAACTGACAAAGAAATATCATTTCATTAAGGAAATTAAAATTAATTAAAGTAAATCTAATCATACTATATTTATTTGTAACTGTATATTAATTTCATTTTGAAATGATTGGTTCACATATTTAAATTTGTTTTTAATTATTATAATTTATAAACAGAAATAATATTGTACTAATTAATTTATGATATTTATCAAATTGTATTGTTTAAAAAATATAAGATTTACAAATTGTATGAGGGGTTACAAAATATTTTAAAATTATTTTTTATTAGTAATTATTTAAAAAAATAAAAATTCCACCAACTCAACACTCCCTTAGCCTCCCATAAACAACTGATAAAGAAAAGTCATATCATTAAGGGAATTAAAACTAATTAAAGTAAATGTAATCATACTATATTTATTTGTAACTATATATTAATTTCATTTTGAAATTATTGGTTCACATATTTGAATTATTTATTTTTTTCTTTAATTATTATAAACATAAATGATATTGTATTAATTAATTTATGATATTTATCAAATTGTATTTTTTAAAATATAGTTTTTTACTCGAGAATTTTTTTTTGTTAGTATGAATTTAAAATTAAATTAGAAAAATAAAAAGATTTTAAAATGTACAATATAATAATATAGTTGGACTTTTATATATTTGGTCAAGTATGTATTTTCATAACATACAAAATTAAAATTAAAATATTGTATGGTTAGTATAATATCTAATCATGTACATATTTAGATAAGTTTATAGAAAAAATTTATAAAATTAAATTGATTTATTACAAATTGTATTTCATATATATTATAATTTCAAAAATATTAATAATAATAACTAAGAAAATTGTACTTAGAAATCAATAAAAATGTAAATTCTAAATTTTGTATGAATAAATATAAACTCTAATCGGACGCATATCCTTATATGATTGAATAATACATTGTATATACACATAATATTTATTAATATGTATATATAAAAATTCTATAATATAATTTCATTCATTATAATTTGTATTAATAGATTTATATTTAAAAATTTAAAAAGCTGTGTTATATTTTCAGTAAAATATAAATTTTTTACTTTTATATATATATATAGATTTCTAATTTTTCTTACTAAGCAATAAGAGTGTTCAAATCAGAATTTTTTAGATACAAGATGTAGAATAATATCAGATGCTTTTTTTTTTTTATATTATTCACCGATGATATACAGAGTAATTTTAAAATATTTTTAATTTGTAAAATTCTCTCGTGAAATAAAATCAAGAATTGTGCAAAGCAACATATAAAAATATTTTTGTCTCTTAATTATGATAGTACGGAGGTTATAAAATATTTATGTTACTTCCATTAGAGCATTCCCAATAGAATTTTTTGGATGATTTTTGGGGAGGTTTTTGAAGCTTGGAGTCCTATGTGGAAGTGAGAGAACGAGAGAGAAGATTGGTTCTTGCTCGAGGGAAAAGTTTTTGTATTCTAACGTGGGCCCTACCAAATGATTAAAAAGAAAAAAAAAACAATTAGGGTCCGTTTGGAAAGTAGGAAAATGACTTTTGGAAAATAAGTCATTTTCTGAAAAACATTTTCTTTTCCGGTATTTGGTTGCATTATGAAAAACTGCATTGGTGTGTTTGGTTCATTTTCTGGAAATTGAGTAGAATTGTATAAATAAATATTTTAATTATTTTATTTAGAATATAAAAATATTTATAATAATAATACTAAAATAATTTTCAATATAATCCTATAATATTAAAAAAATAAGTAAATTAAAAAAAAAAAAAAAAAAAAAAAAAAAAAAAGATCTTCGTTCATGGTTTCCGCTGGAAACCATGTCTGGTTTTCACGCCGGACACCATGTCATGGTTTCCGTATCGGAAACCAGATGGGTATTTTATTTTTTATTTAAAAAAAAAAAAAAACCTTTGGTTTCCGGCGAAAATCAGATTTCCGCCGGAAACCAGTGCTCACTGGTTTCCGGAAGGACGCCGGAAACCAGTGAGTACTGGTTTCCGAAGCTAGCAGATGAAGAAGAAACTAGCGCGAAAGTGGAGAAAGTGAAGAAGTCAACATCCGGAAAATGACTTTCCCTTTAAAAAAAGGAAAGTTGTTTTCCGAAAAACAAGCCCATTTTCCATTGACCAATGTCTCATTTTCCGTTGACTTTATATTTTCCTTCTTTCCAAACAGTGAAAACTCGGAAAATGATTTCCAGAAATCATTTTCCGGGTTTCCAAACACACCCTTAGTGCACGTTAAGCACACCAGTAACACTCAGTAAGCGCGTTGATGACCGCCTTCATTTATTATTATTTTTTTCCTCCCTCCTCTTTCTTACTTGACTCCTAAAAACTTGTGCAAAACCCAAACTGGTGAGGATGCTGACATTAACTATCAATAGCTATATATGATCAAAAGTCAAAACACATCAAATCAAGTATTTACTGATAAGTCCATGTAGAAGCCAAGCGTGCAAGAGCAGCATGTAGTGTACTTTGGTTAAATATTGACCAGTTGCAGAAGCTAGTCCTCTAGAACACAACATTTGTGACTCCACTTCATCATCAACATATATATTATATACTCTCTTAATTGCTTCTATCCTTAGGATACTATATACACCCACTAGCTCCATCACCTACTTTAATGGTCTCATTTGTGGCTCACACATACCTACATGAATGATCTATCAATGCACCATAATCAACTTTCTTCGTATACATATATTTCCACTACAATATTTTGTTTTATATATACACTAATTTAAATCTTCCATATATGTTTGTGCTATTTGTGGCTCTCCTTTTTTCCTTTCAATTAATATAACTAAGCCAAGTTGCTAATTAAGTAGTTGAAACATATATAATAGATAATCTATTGACAATTTTGTAGTAGATCTTGTCTTCATATATTTTTTAAAAAGTATATATAGACTAAGAGTGTGTATTATTTGAAGGGTTAGAGATTGAACATGTGACCTAACGGCCTCTTACTTAAAATCATATATGGGATTAACTGATTAGTCATGTCATTTAATTTGTCAATTATTAACTCTAATCGTTTTTCACATAATAACTAAACTTAATTTTGATATCTTGTCACTAAATAATTATTTCTTCCTAGTTCACTTGTCACTTAATTTGTCAATTATTAACTTTAATCGTTTTTCACATAATAATAACTAAACTTAATAATAACTAAACTTAATTTTAATCTCCTCATTAAATAATTATTAATTTCTTCCTAGTTCACTTTTGGGTGCTCATTCCCAATTTTTGCAAACATTACTTTATCTATCTTTAAACAACACAACTTCAAGTAATCATCCGATAATTGTGTTGAGATTAACAAGAACAAAAATAACAACAATGACATAAAGTAAAGAAAGCAAGATATATGTGGTTTAATTCGGTAACATGCCTACGTTCATGGGAGTGAAGTTATTCTTTATTAATTATGATGTTGATAATAAAAATCCAAGGTTACAAGCATCATATTTATATGTAACCATAAACATGTACAATTACAACATTAAAATATCCATGTACATACTATCCAGTCCACTCTACTCATATTCCTTATATGAGACATACAAATCTCCATCTTGGCGAATGTTCTCTTGAAAAGAAACGTATCTCACATATATCCATGGGTTGGGGTAATTATGCTCATTTAGCAACTGGAAATACCCAACAAGTCCATTAGTGGTAACTGTCTTTGTCAACATCTATGTTGCATTGTCACTAGTATGATTTTTTTGCAACAAAACCTCACAAGAAGCAACCAACTCTCTAACCTTATAAAACCTTACATCAATATGCTTGGTTCTGACATGATATACTTGATTTTTAGCTAAAAAGATGACATTCTGACTATCATAATGTAACTTAACTCCACCTTGCTCAATACTCAATTCCTTAGTCAAACTTGTAAGCCACAAAACCTCTTTAGCTGCCTCAGTCACAACCATGTATTCTGTCTCATCAATTATAGACAAAACTACAGCATACTAAACTGATGACCTCCAACAAATAGGACTACCACCAACAAAAGTAAAGACATACCCTGTTGTAAAACATTTATTATCATATCACTAGCATAATCATAAGCTAGCATTATATGCAACCCCAAATATGTATAATTACAAAAAGAGAAAATTTCAATTTTGGTCACATGACTATAGGGGCATTGTTAATTTCAACACCTGACTTTTAAAAGTGTCAATTTAGTACCTTGACTATGTAATTTTTATCAATTTTGATCACTCCGGTTAAATTAGCGGTCAAATTTGGTCGGAAAAATTTAATCCAACATTTAGTCTAGAAAGGATCAAAAGACAATTTTGCCCCTCAGATTATAGACTAAATGTTTGATTAAATGTTTCCGGCCAAATTTGACCGTCAATTTGACCGGAGTGATCAAAATTGACAAAAATTACATAGTCAAGGTACTAAATTGACACTTTTGTAAGTCAGGTGCTGAAATTAATAATGCCCCTATAGTCATGTGATCAAAATTAAAATTTTCTCATTACAAAAATACCTCTGTACTATGAGTCTGGCCCAATTCGTTCCATTATTATTCCTTATATGAAACATACTTACTCATCAACAAATTGGATTAGTTAGTTTATGATGTGGCCTTTTTTTACTTATCCTCATTATCATGCAAGGTTGGTTAAGTGTATATTTGACTAATCTAGCTAGTTTTGCAGGGAGATGTGTGTATTCCATAAATGATGTGAAGTTAGACTTCATTTTAGGATTATTGCAAAGAGTCTGTTTGACAAAACTTATTTAGGAGCTTATACCTTATTTTAAGCTACTAATAAGTTTGCGTTGTTTGACTATGACTTTTTATCAAATTTAGAACAAATGTACAGAAGGATTTTATTGCATGGTAATTGTAATAACAATGTTTGTAATGACCATGTTCTATTTCATTGTCAACTGGATAATTATAACATATTGCTAAAAATCAATCATAATTTATAGATAGTTATGAATTATGTTGGAAAAAATAGCTTAAAATGGCATAAAATGGCATGTTAAGTGGCTATTTTGTGGTACAAGTATCAGTGGGGTCCACTTCCGATTTGGGTCGGGTAAAAGTGGATTCGGATTCTTCGTAGTGAGACGAAGAGATCGATATATTGTACGCTCAAAACGGATAATGGATGAATGAGATATTGATTCTCAAAGTAGACCCATTTGAGTTGGAAAATGAAGGGAAAAAGTGAGGTTTTTGTCCCACATTGCTTTGGAATGAAGATTTTCCCCCCTTATATACAAGAGCTCTTTTGAAGCTTGTAGAATTGTATAGCATAGAAGCTCTCTCGCGCGGGGGGGGGGGGGGGGGTTGGGTGCAAATTAAATTCCAACTAGCAAAGAGCTCGTGTGCACCGGCACCTAGGGGCACGAATGTCGTTCGAAAATTGGCTGGCCTTGCGGGCTAAGTTATGCCAAACTTCGGTATCATTTTCCAACTGGTATAGCCACTTGGTTCGGCCAGAACCGAACCGAGAGCACCTACTCTCGTGCTACAAGAGAGCACGAGAGGTTGTGGTGCACCGAGAGCACAACTCTCGTGCAACAGCCACCTACTCTCGTGTAGTGGTGCACCGAGAGCACAACTCTCGTGCAACAGAGTCCACGAGAGGTGCAAGGGCCGAAACTGGATGAGGTCGAAAGTTGATACCGAACCCTGTACGCTAACGGTCAGGAACCCGAAAGTTCTGACTGTTGAGGGGATTGAATTCATCTGTTACGGAATTAATTGTCTATTAATTCCAATTTTGAATTCTGAATTCAATTCTCAGGTAGTGGCCTGCTGTTATAGCTGTTGGAAGGCAGCTTTAATGTCATTTTTAATTGCCATAATAAAGGTTATTGGCTCCTTCAACCCTATATAAGAGAGGGTAGAGGCAGTAGAGTTTTACACACAGAAACATAGAACACGAAAGTTCGTTTTTTCAGCTTCAAAACCTCTCTGCTTCTACTCTTTCTTGGCCTACTATGTTCATAGCCATTGTCTTGCTCGCCGGATTCTTTGTTTGAATGCTCAAACACTGAATCATAGCAAGTTTTATCCTGGGAAGCCTATGCCACAACGCTCCTAGCATCTTTTGGGAGGTGGCAAATAAGGTTTTAAAGAAAGAGTGCTCACTCGACTCTTGCAAAAACCCAACACCAAACACTAGCCAAATTTCTTCATCCTTTCTTCCCTTCTTTCTAGAAAATAATAGTCAATTTTAATTTGATTATTATTTGTGTTTTCTACCAACGGTACCAACAAATTATATTTTTAACTAATATTGACAAATGTTTCAATATTTCTCATTGCGAATTTGACCTAAATTTAGATAGTCACACCAAATGGTCTCGCATAATGCCGTAGTCGCTTGTGGGTGGCGCTGAGATTCGAACTCATGACCTTTGGTCTAGCTCTGATACCAAAGTGAAGCATGTGCTCTATCTCAACTAAAAGCCTAAGCTCATAGTTGGATACACATTAATGGTTATATGCTCACACATAGAGAGAGTTGGAGTCTTGGAGATGTGTTACAAATTGTTATTCAACGTTGGATTAATATTGTTAATGAGATTAATAAAATTAATTCCTAAAGGTATGTTGAGGTTTTATATATATATATATATATATATATATATATATATATATATATATATAATCTTTTAAACCCTAAAGGGCTATAAGTAACTCCTAAAATTCACGAAGAATGAAAGAATTATACAAGAAATAAAAAGGTCTCAATACTTTGATCAATTTTACATGGTTGCTCAAATTCTACTCCAATGGTCTATGCACTCTTCAAGAGTAATTAATGTATTCATTCTCTTACATCTAAAATCAATTGAAAAATGTTTATTAGGTGTTTCCGCTTTAATTTCGCAAAAATTCTAGTACTTTGTAAAATATAAAGTACGCTCACGATATTGTAATACACTAAATCATAATTTTATTTTATTTTTATCATAACATCATATCATGCATCTTAGAAACCGATATAACAATATAAATATCAGATTAATATACAAATTTTTAAAAATAATAATAATAAAAGGACAAAGGCACGTCGTATAGAGCATTATTTTTGGATTGTGGCCGGTGGTTGCTGCCAAGAGCTGCCATGGGTCCACCATTAACTGAGATGTGAAAGTCTTTGTAGCTGCATCTATACCATCACAAAATTCCCCTAATTAGTGCTTATCATAGCTAAAATGGTTAAAGATACAAATTTATTATCATAAAATCACAAATTTGATTTTCAATCCTCTTGATTTGAGTTGGTCAGTTATAGGCAACTTAAGTTGATTTACCTCCTTATGATTTTTTGTCGGTTATGATCATAAAGTAAGACTTACCCACCATCCAGTGCACACTTTTGAATAGTGACTGCGGATTTCTCTCGTCGCCCAACTAGGTTTACCGGTTAGTTGACTTAATTATAATAATTTAACAAGTTATCGATTCAATTGCATCAAAGCGACGAGTTATATGTTTAATTGTAACTTTTTAAAGTCCAAATGTCTAATTACTTTTTCGTTAAAAGTTTGATGGTACGTATGTTTGATTTTTTTAAATTAAAAAAACAAAAAAACAATAAAGAAGATCTTAGTGATGTATGGAGAAATGAAAATGATGTTTACCAAAACTAATTATCCTAATATAATTTATTAATTGTGATATCAATCCAAAGTATAAAGAAGCATGATGGAGAATTATTTTTAGATTCTTTTATTACGTACGCGGTACGCAGTGTACTAGCAAAGAGGATAGTTTATTTTTGAGTCTTTAGTGCTTTTTATTTTATTTATTATTTGAAAACAAAAAAGGAGTAATGACTATGCCATTTGTACACTTAAAAAGGGTGACTGTAACTATAAGATTAAACAAAAAGGAGTTGGTATCAATTTTGATTTTTGAATCGTGAGATATGTAATATATTTTAGTTAAAATATATCTTTTATGAATGTATAGAAAAATATTATATTTTTCTAAAATTATTAAACGTTTTACGTGAGCCTGTGAGGTGATTTCACACAAGACTCATTTTTTATTTTTTTTATTATAGTGCTATTTTTATTTTTAATTATTAATTACGAGACCTTTTTTTTATATAATAATCATAGTGATATTTTTACTTTGAATTATTAACTATTAGTTTGATCACATTTGTTTGTTTTCTCAATTTACGCTTGTTTGTTTTCTCAATTTACGCATCATGGTATGGTAGACAAGGTCTCATATAATAATCATAGTGATATTTTTACTTTGAATTATTAACTATTAGTTTGATCACATTTGTTTGTTTTCTCAATTTACGCTTGTTTGTTTTCTCAATTTACGCATCATGGTATGGTAGACCTTGTCCAACATATGTACATCCAGTTGATATATTGTGTATGCTAAGCTAAGGTACAACCAATATGATTCAAACACACACCATATGGGATAAAATGAGAGGCCAAAGAAAGTCATACATTTGTCAAGCGTATGGAAAGTACTTTGCACTATATAAGGGGCATGATGTCTAACTTTAGACATCACCCCTTAAGCTTGGACCATTATGATTATGAATGCGTAGACTGAACGATTATGAATGTAAGTGACATGCAATATGGATTTCGTGTTTTGAAATGCCCCGAATGGAACGGGGCCAATTTTGGCAACTAACATTATCAGTGTGGCCCGATCACGATTCATGTAGTTCATTTGCTACGGAATAAAAGAGAGTTAACATAACAGAAAATCCCAGGCAGTGTCATGATAAATAAAATTTTTTTGTTTGGGAAGAATGACAAATAAATTTTCATCAGCATTCTGAAACCGAGTTCAACACACCACAGAATTGGTTTGCATTCCCAGAAGCAAATATAATATGATCAGCATGCTGCAATATACTTGATCCTGATATAACCTGGGAAGTTGAGAACATGGAAGCCCAATATTATGGATACAAATAATGAAGAAGAGGTTAAGGATACAGGAAGACTTTTGAGATCTAAAACCATACCATGATGGACGCAATCAGTTTTTGTCCTCTTTAGATGCGTTATCCTCATCCTTCTTCTCCTGGGGCTAGCCAAGTAAAATAAAATTCAAGTTTTAGAAAGCGTTGGAAGGAGGCGGCTGGCTAGTTTCAAGCATATGTAGAAAGGGCGTCGATTTTTTATGCCAATGTGCTAATGAATCAGAACTGATTCACCAGGAACAAGGTAAATTTGACGACAAGTAAATGTTACGAGTATTTAATATGTGAAGTGCCAAACTCCAGTTATCATTATGTGTAGGAAATGCGGAGAAACCCAAAATTTATGTGCAAACACCTTAATCTTGGTTCTTTAAGATGATTGAATATCTAAACCCCATATGAAGGTTTTGAGATTTGGGTGTTATTCCCAACTATTTTCATGATTTATTCTCCTAATTCCAGTGAATCATATATTACTATCATTTATAATTTTCATCCCAATATAAAAGGAAACAATAGGTAAGGCACAAAGAATAAATCTATATATAACCATGAGACACACAGTAATAGGATTTGTGTGCTCTTTTAATTTGACTAGTTGGATGAGTGAGCTCACCTCAGACTGGCTTTGCATGGAAGCTAGCAAATCTCTAACTGCTGGATCATTAGGATCAACACCTGGAAGCTGTGTAAAAAGATAGGTACTTGGATTGTTAAAACCAGTATGATATGATTAGAAGTAAAATGAATGCTTTAATATATCATAAACTTACGGAAGCAAGAACAGAAGACATGTAGGACTGATCGGTCAACAACTTGCTCATATCAGTAGGATTTGACTGGTCACTTTCATCGTCTTGCAAAGACAATTTAAGGGCTACAAGCACAGCATGAGGAAGACAATTCAGAAAATTACTACTACAAGAAAACTCTTTAGAACAATGGCTCGGTTCAGATTTCAGAAGATTCCGAACAGATTTCGAACACTTTCAAATAGTTCAGGAAGTTGAGCAAGGCTCACTGAGGCTATCAGTTGAGACTTGAGACTATTTGGTGTCAGGTCAGCCTTGACCTATTACTAACTTGAGCAATACCATCTTACACACAAATGTTACTTTGGAATAAGAGACGAGCAGAAAAACATGTTTACCAAATCCAAAAGCCCACAGTGTGGGCCAAATGTTTCAGTTTTCAAGTGGATAAATCCATCAAAATCTTTTAAAAATTACAAAGAGAACTTGACTTATCCACTGAAATTACTCACCAATTGCCAATTCTTCATCTGAAGCTGCTTCTGGCATGTTAATGTCTCGTGTGGTATCGCTAGAAGTAACATCCATAGACATAGCTAGTGCCTGCTCCAACAAGGCATTTTCATCATCCTGAAATGTATCCAAGAAAGATTGGGTGTTAATGAAACTCACTTCTGAAAATTGAAACTAGTCCTTTTGGTTTTTGTCCACTTTTTCTTATAATATATATAGTTATTGAAGGATCCCAACCATTAGATCAGAAGCCTTGCTTTCAGATTCAGATCTTCCAGCAGCAACATTTTCTGTCATGCCAACATCTTGGATAGCAGGCTGGTTTTCTCCTTTCTCTGGTTCTGTAGTTTCTTCAGCAGCCCTCTTTGCAGCTGCTTCTTGTCTTGCTCTTTCTTCTTCCATTGAAACTCGAAGTGCCAGGGCAAGTTCAGGATCCAAGTTGGGATCGACACCAAATTCAAAGCCAGATAATCCACCAGCTGAAGCTGCCGCAGCTGCTGCAGCAAAACCACTTCCTCCTTCCTCATCACCGGTAAAGATAGGAGTACTGCCGAGTACAGACCAGATATAAAATTGGCCATGCCATTATAGTTTCATGAAATTAGACAATTTAAATGTGTGAAGCAGCTATTTTCAAAAAATAAAAATAAAAATGTGTGAAGCAGCTACAAAACCTTATTAGCACATCTGAAAGAGCATTAGGACCAGGAGGAACATGAACAATGTGACTGCTATTGTTGTTGTTGACTGCAGCAACCAGTGCCTCAAGCTTCTCAGTTTTCCCTTCATCATCTTCACCAAAATTAACAACATCCAGAGATACACTGTTCTTTTTTAACTTTCTCCCTATCATCTCCAACACCTTCTTGTCATAGTTAACAGGGCTGAGGAGACAATATAAAAAATGATTTAAAAAAAAAAATAAAAAATCAGAAGTTATAGCAGCAAAAAATCCAAAAATATGCAGAAGAATCCAGCAATACTCACCTTCCAGCAAAAACAATAATCCTCTGTTGCTGATTTTTGTTTTGGCGATGCTTGAGAGCCAGTTGGGCCACCTGAATTCCAGCTGCCAAATTCATTTCACCACCTATTTCTAACCCTGAATTGGGTACAAAAGCTTTGTTACATGACCAAACATGATACCTAAGGGACAAACTCACTAGAAAACACAATGATGTACCATAAGGGAAGTATATTAGTGGATCAAGGAAATGTACTCCTATATACTGGTACTATAAGAAACATAAAAGTTAATAACCAATTACAGAACAATAAATTTGAACGATTCAGCATAAAGAGGTAGCTTCTTCTGGTTTTCCTCTTAGCTGCCAGCTCAAAGAACTACTAACACGAACGCTAAATCTCTCAAGAATCATAAATTGCATAGTCACTCACAAGTGAGCACAAACTCCAAACAAACAGTAATTTCACTCCACGAATTGCTTGGGCACAAATGATAACTTGACTCCCTTAGTTATTCATTCTATATGTAATTAGACTATTTCTAAATATTGCAGGACACTTAAGATTCATCACTCATCCCAAGTTATCAGGTCTTATATACCTAATCAATGCCAAAATTTGCCCTGCAAGCTAATGAACATTGAAAACAACAAGCTTTGGGTTGTAATCTCACCGTGCGTGCAAGCTAAGATTTTTCCGAGATCACTGGTAGGAGTCACTAAAACACGAACCCCTTTACCAGCCATCGTCAGTACCCCCACTGTATTCTCCGGATTAGACTACACAACAGTAAATAAAATCCAAAATAGGATAATCAGCCAAAAAAAATTAAAAATTACACAAAAAATTTCAACTGTTCACCAAATCACAAACTCCTTTCACTACAATTACACAGTCAAGTAAGAAAAACCTGGGTTTTTGCACCACAGATGAGATTAACGGCATCAGATTGAGCTTGAAACCTATTGGGCGAGTAATCGCCGTTCCGCATCCACTCCGAATTGTCGATGCAGATAATAGTTGCCTGTAACAAATAATAGAAATTTAAAGAAAAACCCCCAACTTGTGATTACATTGGAATAGTGAAAATAAGAACAATGTATGTAAAACCAACGAAGCATACCTCGAGCACCATGGTTATTGAAGACGAAGAATAGCTCTGAAGACGTAAGATTGAATTGCAAAGAGGGTCTATGAGTGTATATATGTTTCTCGTCCGTACGCGATATGGAATTCGGTTTACTTGCTGAAGGGAATACCTCAATCAATACATATAAAAGCCCGAATTGGTTGTTGGATTGGGCCTGTTAATGCAAACTCAATATGTCCAGCTGCAATTAGGGACGTCACTATCAGCCCAATCAATTAGTCCGATAAATATATATATAGAAAGTTTATCTGTTTATAGGATTATATGTAAGTCTACTTTTGTAAATAAATTTTACAAAATAATTTTACTTTACATACTAGTATTTGCACCCGTGCGATGCACGGAATGGATTTGTTGTAATATATTAAGAATATATGAATCGATATATAATTATTTAAATTAGAACATCAAATATTATATAGTGCAATTAAATATATGGTTTGGATCGTTTATATATTTTGATGTTATCATTGCTTGAATTTGTGCAAATAATTGCTCAAATTAATAGTTAATATCTAGATGTACGCATACAGTGCTATAACTTTGAAGATTTTATTTATCATTGTTTAGAATTTTCATAAATTAGGAAAATGTGCCCGTTCTCTAACAACTCAGTTATAGAAATGAATTGGTATGCTTATTCATTTGTATGGAAGATATATTTTTTTGTCTAGATATATAACAATTTATTCATTAAAAAAAACTTAATATCACCGATTATATTTACACATTATTGAAACCTCTTTGTAGACGACATTGGTAGTGACAACACAATCCTATTCAACTCAATTAGTTATCCTTTTATATTTTCAATCAATTAGTGATATCGGATTCATTTTTAGCCAATTATTCTTTTTTATTTTCAGTCATTTAACCAATTACTCCAATTAGAATATCAAATGTAGTGATATTTTTACCTAATTTTCGTTCCATTTTTAATTGATGATGTAGATATTATTATTGAAATATTTCCATTTCATTTTTAATTTACCTTTACTATTGTTTAAAATATGCATTTACTATTAATAATGTATAATATTATTATTAAAATATTTTTCTCCAATTTTTAATTTTCATTCTATTTTTAATTAAAATGCAATGATCTGGTCATTTCTTCTTCTTTTTTTAGTCAATTATGGAGCATTTTTTTATTTGCAGTCAATTATTAATATTCATTCCTAATAAAATTTTCAATCAATTAGTAATATTATATTCATTTTCAGTCAATTATTTTTTTTATTTTCAGTCAATTAGAATATAGATGTATTGATATTTTTACCTAATTTCCGTTACATTTTAATTTGATGATGTAGAATATTATTAATGAAATATTTTCGTTCTATTTTTAATTTACATTTACTATTTTTAAAAATATGCATTCACTCCTTGATGATGTGAAATATTATTACTGAAATATTTTTTTTTCTATTTTTAATATTCCTTTACTTCTAAACAAAAAAAAAAAAAAAAAAAAACTTTGGACTTCTCACTACTTGCCCACATTGATGGCAAGCAATTATGTTTGTAAACATTTTCAAGAGCTCCTCTTTCCAAACATTTTCAATTGAGATTAAAATGATCCCACATCATTCTTTATTTTTTTTTCTAATTTTAATTTTATTTTGTATATCGTTTTGTTTGGATGATGATGATGATGATGATGATTATTATTATTATTATTATTATTATTATTATTATTATTATTATTATTATTATTGACAATTTTAAAATTTTGAGATTGAAAAATTCACCAAAATTTTAACAAATTCATCATTTTAACAATTTATCTTTAATCAAAACACCAAAAATATTATTTAATAACTTAGTAATTTGCTCTAAACTGCTAAAAACTAAAATAATACATACATTTTGGGTTAATCTTTCCCAACCCACTAATAATAAATAAATAATAAATAATGAATAAATAAATAAAAACTAAAATAAGAAGACAAAGCTAAGGTTTCTTAAATAAGAACCTTTTAACTTCTCAATACTTGCAACATTGATGGACAAACAATTATGTTTGTACCTCTTATATAGAGAAGCTCAAGAGCTTACCTTTTCAAACATTTTCAATGTGGGATCAAAATAATCCCATATCATTTACAAAGGGACGGGCTCCCCTTTGTCTTTTTTTTTTTTTTTTTTTTTTTTTTGTTAATTTTAATTTTATTTTATATATAGTTTTATTTGGATTATTATTATTATTATTATTATTATTATTGTTGTTGTTGTTGTTGTTGTAATTTGATTATTTGACAAATTCGACAAAATTTTAACAAATTCAAATGTTTAACATTTTATATTTAATCAAAACACCAAACATATTATTTAATAACTTAGCAATTTGCTCCAAACTGCTAAAAACTAAACCAATACATCTATATTTTGGGTTAATCTTTCCCAAACCCCCTAATAAATTAAAAAAAAAAAAAACTAAAATAAGAAGCCACTAAGATAATGTTTATTAAATAAGAGCCTTTTGACTCGTTGGGCTTCAATAGGTGAACAGATATTATATGTAACAGGTCAATCGAATAGTTATGTTATGGAACCGTGTCCACCTTGCAAGGTGGACACAATTCTATGTTAATAATTACTGAACTATATGTTCATAATTATAAAGCTATATATTCATAATCTTTGAACTTCATATTCATAATTATGAACTCTATATTTACAATTACAAAACTATATGTTCATATTTACTTAATTATATGTTCATAATTATAAAGCTATATATTCATAATTTTTGAACTTCATATTCACAATTATTGAATCTCTATATTCATAATTACATAATTATATGTTCATAATTATAGAACTATATATTCATAATTATGAACAATTTTGGAACCGTGTCTACCATGCAAGGTGGACACAGTTTCACATCATAATTTGTCGGGTCAATAGTACTCAAAAATAAAATATGAGCATTTGGACTTCTCAATACTTGCCCACATTGATGGTCAAACAATTATGTTTATAAGAGGAGCATTGCTCCTCTTATATAGAGGAGCTCAAGAGCTCCTCTTTCCAAACATTTTCAATGTGGGATCAAAATGATCCAGCATTATTTACAAATGGAGCCCGTGGCTCCCTTTTGTCTTCTTCTTATTATTTTTAATTTTAAATTTAATTTTATTTTGTATATCGCTTTGTTTGGATTATTATTATTATTATTATTATTATTATTATTATTATTATTTGTAATTTGATTATTGATAAATTCGCCAAAATTAGAATAAATTCGTTATTTTAACATTTTAACTTTAATCAAAACACCAAAATATATTATATAATAACACAATAATTTGCTCCAAACTGCTAAAAACTAATACAACACATACATTTTGGGTTAATCTTCCATAGCCCCAATTATGTTTATAAGAGTCTCATTGCTCCTCTTATATAGAGGAACTCTCTCTTTCCAAACATTGTAAATGTGGGATCAAAATGATCCCACATCATTTACAAAGGGAGCCGGTGGCTCGCCTTTGTCTTCTTTTTTTTTTTGGATTATTATTATTATTATTATTATTATTATTATTATTATTATTATTATTATTATTGTTGTTGTTGTTGTTGTTGTTGTTGTTCTAATTTGATTATTTGGCAAATTCGTCAAAATTTTAACAAATTCGTCTGTTTAACATTTTATATTTAATCAAAACACCAAAAATATTATTTAATAACTTAGCAATTTGCTCCAAACTGCTAAAAACTAAAACAACTCATATACATTTTGGGTTAATCTTTCTCAAACCCCCCTAATAAATTAAAAAAAAATTAAAAAAAAACTAAAATAAGAAGCCATTAAGATAAGGTTTCTTAAATAAGAGCCTTTTGATACGTAGGGCTTCAATAAGTTGAGAAAGTTTACATGTTACAGGGTCAATCGAATAGTTATGTTTTGGAACCGTGACCACCTTGCAAGTTGGACACAGTTCTATGTTTATAATTACTAAACTATATGTTCATTATTATAAAACTATATATTCATAATTTTTGAACTTCATATTCATAAGTACGTATTTAACTCTATATTTATAATTACAGAACTCTATGTTCATAGTTACTGAACTATATGTTCATAATTATAAAGATATATATGCATTAACTTCATATTCACAATTATTGAATCTCTATATTCATAATTACATAACTATATGTTCATAATTATGTTCACAACACTATGTTCATAATTATAGAACTATATGTTCATAATTTTTGAACTATATATTAATAATTATGAACAATTTTTGAAATGTGTCTACATTGCAAGGTGGACACATATCCACAACATAATTTGTCAGGTTAATAGTACTAAAATAAAAAAATAAAAAAAAAATCTTTGGACTTCTCAATACTTGCCCATATTGATGGGCAAGCAATTATATGTTTGTAAATGCCCCTCTTATATAGAGGAGTTTAAGAGCTCATCTTTCCAAACATTTTCAATGTGGAATCAAAATAATCCCACATCATTTACAAAGGGGAGCCACCTTTGTCTTCTTCCTATTTTTTTAATTTTAAATTTATTTTGTATATAGTTTTGTTTGGATTATTACATTTGTTGTTGTTGTTATTATTATTATTGTTATGTTATTGTTATTGTTATTGTTATTATTTTAATTTTAATTTTATTTTATTATTATTACATTATTACATAGGATTTTTATTATACTTGAACAATAATATTATCAATTATATTATTATATTATAGAATATAATACCATACATAATGTTAACAATTATGCAATATTACCAATTAATAGATTTTATTTACTTTCCATTTGACATTTACTTACCAAATAAGCTTTACTACAAAAGTTTGGGCGAGAAAATGAAATAGGATGATTTTGTTTTTTATTTTGTTTTTTTTTTTTTGAAAAGGGATGATTTTGTTTTTATATAATAATATATATATATATATATATATATATATATATAGATTAATTATTACCCTAATACTTAATTTATAATTCTGATTTTAAAATTCTTATTATTATTATTAACATTAACATTTGATTAGTTTTATAAAAAAAAATGTAAATTCTAAATTTTGTATGAATAAATTTAAACTCTAATCCGACGCATTTCCTTATATGATTGTATAATTCATTGTATATACACATAATATTTATTAATATGTATATAGAAAAGTTCTATAATATAATTTCATTAACTATAATTTATATTGATAGATTTATAATTAAAAATTACATTTAAAAATTTAAAAAGTTGCATTTAAATTTTGCATGATTATTATAGTGCATAAGTGTATGTATGATTAGAAATATTCATGTTTTGTTAATTTAATAATTTCATTTCTTTAATTATATTTCATATTTTATTAATTGTAATTTAATGAAATTGTCACAAATATTTCTAGGGAAGAAATCTTATATTTCTCAATTTCTTTAATTATATTAATTATAATTACCAAACATTGTGGCCATTACCATAATAATTTCATTAATTATATTACTTATATTAATTATAATATTTGTAATAATCTCTTCCAAAATTTAAATACATTACCATAATAATCACACAAAATAATGAAAGAAAAATTATCAGATTAATTACCTTTAATAAACATAAGGTAATTATATTAAAAATTAATTATATATTAAGGTAAGTATAATTTATTTCATGCCAATAATATTATACATTAAGTATAAAAATATATATGTATATAAATTACCATAATAATTACACCAAAAAAGGTAACAATATATAATTATTAGGTAATAATATTAATAATTAATTATTAAGGTAAGTATAATTTATTAAAGAGGGGATATAATTTAAAAAGTAAATTATTTATTAGATTACCTAATATAATTGTCTTACTAATTGATTCCATGCTACTATGTATAATTCATATATTTGAAAACTTTTTAAATCGAAATATCTATTAATTGCCTTAATAATTAAAATAATTGTTAGTCAATCAATATTCAATAGTACTAAAAGTATTATTTGAATTTTTATACATAAGATATAATATTATTAAATCGAAATAATTAAAAATAATGTGTCCATATTACAAAAGATTTTATAATAGTAATTTTTATTGCATAATAGAATTTGGCAATTATTAAACATTGTTTATGGTAATTATTGTATGACATTTAATACTAAAATTATTAGGTAGAATTCTTATAATTAAGTATAATATTCTTAAGGTACAATATTGCTTATATATGGTTTACCCGTATTAACCATCACTATATTAAATTAATATATAATTCTTTTAATATAATATATTATTAAATCTAAACATATGATTAATATTTATTCAATATTATTACGGAAGTATTACAATTATAAATTTTACTCCGTATTAAATTTTAAATGACTTAGCATATCGAAGCAAACATGGTAACTCAATAACATTATTTTACATTAGTAAAGTGATTTTATATCAAGGAATGTCAGATGAAGAATAAAATCAAAATAATACTCTATTGAAAAAAAGCCACAGTACTTAATCATTTTTTTCCTAAAATAAAAATAAAAAATTAAATGGCAAGAAAAACGTCTTGAAGGGAGAGACAAACTACTCTCTTATTACAAAAAATGTACACTTTAAAACGGAGAATATGAATTGAAACAAAGTCCAACGCTTTGATATATTGACAACTAAAAAATGCTTTTAATTTCATTTTGATTTTTATTGTATTCTTAGTATGCTTCCCTCTGTAAGTCTATACCTATTTACATATACACATAATTCGTCCCTCGATCACAAAACTTTATCATCTTGATGAGCAAGGAACTCTATTGCTTCCCGATCAATCTTTCTAGATCCGTATCTTCTCCACAAAAATAGACAACCAAACAAAAAAAAAAAATATCAACATTTTTTCTTATGAACCACTTTTGTTGTTTAAAAACCATAAAATACAAAAAAAAAAAAAACAAAACAAAACAAAACCCAAAAAGAAGAAAAAATAAAAGAAACTAAGATGATGAAAACCTCACCAATGCAAATCACGTGTCAACCTCAACTGTGGAAGATCACAGGATGATTAGAAGTCTATTGCTTCCCGATCAATCTTTCTAGATCCGTATCTTCTCAACAAAAATAGACCAAAAAAAAAGAATATATCAACATTTTTTCTTACGAACCACTTTTGTTGTTTAAAAATCAAAAAAAAAAAAAAACAAAAAATAAACAAAAAAACAAAAAATAAAAAACAAAACAAAACCCAAAAAGAAGAAAAAATAAAAGAAACTAAGATAATGAAAACCTCACCCGTGCAAATCACGTATCAACCTCAACTGTGGAAGATCACATGATGATTAGCAAAAATTAATGAAATAATTAACCTTAGTTGGGGTTGTGTATGGTCACATAAGGTGTATTTATACACAATGGATGAGATCAAAAGGGTTTAGTATTGAAATTATAAAATGGTAAGAGATCTCAAGAAAGGTAAAATCTTTAATATTATTGAAATGCCATATTTGTCTAAATATTTGATATTACAAAAATGCCACTAAGTTTTGGGGGGAAAACTGCTAGGAGGATTTTACTTTTATATATAGATAGATTATCCGGTTATCCTGGCAGGGCTTTAATTTTGACTTTGACTTTACTCTTTGGTTATCTTTCATTCTTTTTCATCCCTAGTTTTTCAGCTAGGGATGACTGTAGTTCCGGTTCCGCAAATGACCAAATCAGAATCGGAACCTTATATTAAGGTACCGCAGGTTCTAATCGGCAATTTTTATTTTTTTTTAAGTTTGTAAGTGTCTACTTTCATTTATTTTTATTTTTTTTTCTTACAGTTTGGAACTGGAACCGTCCGACTCCGATTCCTTTATTACACAAACCTTAACCGAAACCAATAAGGTTCGGTTAAGAACCGAAACCGTACAAACGGTTCGGTTCCAATTCCAATTGTACCGTACACGATTCTGATTCGAACCAAACCGTGATCACCCATACTATTATTTCTGGGACACGGAAACTTCATAGAAGCTCCATTTGCCATGAGGCCTAGCAACTTTTTCCATGTTATTTTTCTAAATCTTATATATTGTTCATTAATCGTTTAAAAATATATATATATTGTTCATTAAACAATATTAGTTTTCCAGATTAGAATTTTGTGTTATGTTTTACAGAAAGTGGGATACGAGGTATTGCAATTCAATTCCGTAAAACTTCATGGATTAATATCAACAATATTCAGAAGCCAATTAATATCATAGCATCATGGATTGCGTTGCAGGTGCAAGATATAATCAAGGCCTTTACAAGAGCCAAGGGCTCCCATGCCCTGGCGAATACACCGTTCAGGAGGCTGCTATATTGGAAGAAACCACCAGTAGGCACAGTCAAAATCAATGTAGATGGGGGTGTCGATCCGGGCACATGCAGGTAAAACGAGTTGCGGGGATTTAATTAGAGGCCATAACGGGCAATGGTGTAGGGGCTTTTATAATTATGTCTTTTTAAAAAATATTCATCTGAGTTTGAGAAGCGTAAAAAGAAAAGAAGAATTAGCAACTAACTCAATCTCGAAAGAGAGCTCTTGAAAAAATCATTACAAAAGAAACTAAAATAGAAGTGCTGTCAAGAAAAAATTGTTAAATGATAATCTTCATATAGAAGATCAAGATGATTGTGAGATTGGAAAAAATTTAAATGATAGTATGCACAACAATGATAATTTGGTGGATGATTTTAATTTGCGTCTAAATGTGCACGGTGCATTTCACTTTTTAAATGATTTTAGATTTATTTTTTATAGAATATTATATTTTGAATTTTTTACACAACTTTTTGAACAACTATTATTTATATATACAAATTACTTGAAAAAGGGCACAATGTAAAATATTGCACAGGACCCCAATTTTTATTGGAACAGCCCTTATTCGTTTTGGTCGCATTCGCTGGTTGGATCTCTATCTCGCCAGTTTCCATTGCAACATCATCATTGACTGTGATTCCATTTGCTTCAGTATTGCTCGTCTTCGATTTTTTCGTGCTTCGCTCGAGGAGATCTTGGTCCTCCGATGACCTCGTCGCCGATGGTTTGGCCGTTGTTGTTGTCGAGAGCATTGTATCCTGGTGCTTCAGTATTGTTCAGCGAATATTTATTGGTCGATTTGTTATTGGTTTGAATCTACTATTTGGTTATGTTTAATATTGAACTTTCATATGGAAGGTTCTGAGTTCGACTCTCAGTACATGCGTTTATTCGCTCTTGCACGCACAAAATATTTAACTAAAGTCCTGGATTCGGTCTTGCACGCAGAGTCAATATTTAACTCAAGTCCTGGCTCAGTCAATATTTAACTCAAGTCAGACAATATTTAACTCAAGTCCAGGCTGGCACAACGATCCCGGGGACAAGTTTAAACACGTATTTTAGTTTTATTCTAAATCGTCTATATATCTTAAACAATATTAATTTTTCAGATTAGAATTTTGTGTTATGTTTTACAGAAAGTACATGGATACGAGGTATTGCAATTCAATTCTGTAAAACTTCCTTCTTTATTTCACTACCGTACTCTAGTGCACTTCAATTCTCTGATCTGCTAACCCTGTTTTGCCTTGTCTATGTTGTTTAATTTTGCAGTCAGTGCTTCACACCCACGCCGTATTATCAACGAGATCATGCGGCGGCGGCGGCGGCGGCGGCAACAGTTTCCGACCTCTTCAAAATTTTCAGTTTTGCATTTACGGTTGTCCTTGGCCTTTTGCAACTAAAGTTTCAAAATGGTAGTCCTTTCAAAACCCACCCAAAAACGAGCTACGTTGCCTTGATTTCATTTCTTATGTACTGCTTTCTCCTTGGCATGCTGCAAAGCTTTTGTTCACGCCATATCTACCGGGCTTGGGTTCCTGTCATTGCTCGTGCAACTCTGGTCTTTGCTTTATTGTCACTTTTGTCTGCTGCGTCACTTCTCTTTCCCGATTCAGCTAGAGTGGCTTTTTACATTCTCTGGATGCTGCTTTCAGTAGGGGATTGGCTCTGTTCACTACTCTTTCAGAAAATCAAGAACAGGTGGCTTAATAACCTGCAGAAACGCAGACTTAGGCTTCCAGTTTGAGTATGAGGCCGGCCGGCCTCCTAGCTCCATCACTCTGAGTCTGAGTACGTTTAAAATGATTGCGTATTCGCGCCCCGTCAGAAGCCGCCTCTGCTGCGGTCCCGCGCGTCATTTGTTACATGAGCGGCGCGTGCTATACAAAAAAATAGTCTAAATAGATTTCTTTTTACTTAAGTTTATTTTCTGACCTTGTGGTCTGGTAGTAGCACAAAGTTGTTCTTTCATTTGGGAGATTGTCGAGTTTCAGTAGAGGTGTTATAGGTGGTATTGACTCTATATGTTTTAATAGATTGAAAAAATAATAATGAATTTCATTAGCTCTGTTTGATAAATGGTTGTTAGCTATTAGCTGATTGTGTTAATTAGAAAGTATAACTAGTTGATAACATTAGCTGATTGTAGAAAAGTGTTTGGTAAATTAGCTGTTTTTTTTTTTTTTTGAAACCAAAAGAAAACTTCATTACTAATTCAAAAGATTGGAAATACAATCAGGAGGTACAACAGACCAAGACCTCGAGCCAGACGAAGAATCAGTTGCCCGTGCCAACACGTGGGCCACCTGATTCGCTGATCTCTTGACATGGCGGACCACAACGTCCCCCATGTCTCTAGCAATTTGTAAACATTGCTTCACAACAAGACCTACATACGACAAATTCAAATTTTAGGAATTAAAAGCATTACAAAAAATTAAGCAATCCGACTCCAGGATCACACGATTAAGTCCTAGATCACGAATCCAAATAAACGCCTCCTTGGCCGCATATGCTTCCGCCATCAGGGGATCACGATCGCTCATTAACCAACCATTCTTTGCTACCAGAAAACGACCCTCGTGGTCTCGTATTGCCGCCCCGAAGGTCACACCCGTAGCCAACAATGCGGCATCCACATTACATTTCACCCATTGGATCGCAGGCCGTTCCCAAAGCACATTCTCGACCCTGCTAATCGATGACCGTTTGTAGCTCTCGTTCCAGGTGCTAATCAGTACTGAAATACGAATGCGTAACTCCTCCACCGTCCACGTCTTTCCGTGCCACACTCTATCATTACGCGCAGTCCAGAGCAACCAAATGGTGGCTGCCATGCGAACTGCTGCCTCCGGATGGTGAGCTGCCAGCCTTGATTCAATGAAAACTGGCATGGACAATCCTTGAAGCACAGTCATCGTTCCTTGATATAATTTTTTTCTCAAAAAGCTAATTGAAAAAGTTGCTTGTAGTAGCTTTTTGAGTTTTAGCATTTTGGAGTTGCAAAATGCTAATTAACCAAACACTTTGTATTGATATTTTAACTAAATCAAACAATTAATAGTGGTCAAATAAGTCAAATAAGTCAATTTTTTTTACCAAACAGGGCCATTGACTCTTTAGCTTTAATAGATTAGGTTGGGAAAATTATGAACAAATACTGTATTATAATAGGGTCAAAAGTACTAAAAAATTATTTTCTCTTTTTTTTTTTTAACGTATAAATAAATTTCTATTTTATATTTCATTAAAAGAAGTAACGAACTGTATTTGAGATCTGTAAAAATAATACGCACCCCACTGCACCTAATATATATATGTGTTGGGAACTTTAATGATTTAAGAACAAGTTTGTCTGATGAAAAAGATAATAGAATAATAATGTGTAGTAATGTACAATTGTAACATACATAATAGAAATTCAAATCAAAAATATATTAATACCATAATGAAATAAATCATTCCCAACAATGCAAAAGCATAATTAAAATATTGAGTATTATTCTAAATAATCAAAAGAAGATTAATTAAATGCAAAAAAAAAAAAACAAAAAAAAAAAAAACTCAACCTATATTTATTTGTTTGTATTAAATACAATAAAATGATTTTCAAAACTTTTTATTTGTAATCTTTGATGCTAGATTTTGAACGATAATTAATTGATAAAAGTTCATGTGAAATTTTATATTGTAATTTTTTAACAAATAATTGAATCAATATTTGTTAGTTCCGTTATAGGTATAACTTTATTGGCGCACTAATTTATTAATGTTAAAAATTTAAAATGATAATGTGAAAATGTCAAAAATTTCAATTCAGCTCACTCGATAAATTAAATTACGTCTTAAGGTTAGAAAGAAAAAAAATAATTTAAATTTGACTAAAGAATCAATTAGATCAACGGCCCGATAGGACAACCCAAAACCGAATGGGCTAATCCAATTTTAATTTACATCCGCAGCTGCAATTAAGAATATGAATGGCAAATTATTGTGTAAACCATGGTTCATGTAGTGTTTTGTGAATCATAACACAAAGTATATTTTTAATATACTAAATATATATTATTTGTGTATTGAATGTACATTGTACAAAATAATGTATTTTCACTTTTCAGTACTTAAATAATCTACTTTTCCTAAATATAATGTACATTATTAATATATTAAATGTACATTATTTTTATACTAATTGTACATTATTTTATAATATACAAAATATGGTTCACACAACTTGTATGGACCATGATTGCAAATTAAATTGTACACCAGGGCGCACAATGCCTGACCAAAACGACGTCATTTTGACTATGTTTTTTTTTAGAAATTTTGTTTCCCGTTTCTACCGTTAAATTCAAAAAATAAAATAAAATTATGCCGTTAAATTCAAAAAATAAAATAAAATTATATGTTTCGAATGTACATAAACTCATAACAGAATACACATAATCTAACATAATACATAATATATAATACACATAAACTCATAACAAAATACACATAATTTAACATAATGCATAATACACATAAACTCATAACATAATACATATGAACTCATAACATAATACACATAATCTAACATAATACATAATACACATAAACTCATAACATAATACACATAATCTAACATAATACACATAAACTCTTAACAAAATACACATAAACTCATAACAGAGTACACACAATCTAACATAATACATAATACACATAAACTCATAACAGAATACACACAAACCCTTAACATAATACACATAAAATTTGAACAATAAAAACAACGTCGTTTTGGTCAGGGCGCACAATGAATATTGCGCCCTGGTGCACAATATAACGACTGAATAGGAATAGGCCAGGCCTCTTCCTAGGGGCCTATGACCTAACCTAATTAAGGTATAGTTAGGTTTGACTTGTTTAATAAAAAAGTCAGGCTTGGTCTATTTGAAAACATATTAAACTAAACTGCCAAGACTTATATATACCAGTCTCGACCTTCAAGCCTACCGACTTCACATATTCGCGCGCGCGCGCGCACACACACACACACACACACACACACACACACACACACACACACACACACACACACACACACACACACATATATATATATATATGTATGTATAATTTATTTGTAATATTAAGTTAGCATATATTATATTTTATACCTAATATATTTTGATATTTACAATATAACCCCAAGTATATATAATTATCAAACCCTAATCCTCAATCTCAAAAATCGTATTCTAAATTATAATTCAATTATAAACATTACTGCTAATCGTACTATAAGAGTTCTTGTTATTTAATTGTTTATTAATTATTCTTACTGTTAAAATATCTAATGAAGTGTCGCGACTTCATTATGTGAGTTGATTGGTAACTATTTATGAGATTATATAAGATAACAATTAATCATACAATTTAATTTATTTCTAAATAAGTTAATAAACATGTTGAAGTTGTGACTTGATTTATTATATTTTATGTTTTAATGCTATTATGTTTGTATTGTGGTAATATACTTATGTAGTTATATATTAGATATATTTTTTAAATTATTCAGAAATACTTATTCAGTTTTTTTTTTTTTTTTGAGTAAATACCCAAAATGATCCATCGACTATAGCTAAATTCACAAATTGGTCTTCGAATTTCAATTTCAACCAATTAAGTCCTTAACTTTGTAATTTTGACACGATTTGGTCCTCCATCTATTTGACCGTGATCGGCGATCTCCAGAAGAACCTTCCGCTCTCGTCGGAGCACGTGGAGGCCTCAGGATGATGTCGCACTGGTTCGGAAACACGTCATCTTCTTCGCTTTGGTACGAACTCAACTACATTGAATCCAAAAGGAAGATGAAGAAAGGCGACCGGATTTGGTAGATTGCTTTCGACAGTGGATTCAAATGTAACAGTGCTGTCCGGAAATGCAACCAGAACCTTAAAAAACCGACGTCGGACCATGAAATTACATATATATCCTCAAAAATCACAGTCAACAAACAGTCAAATAGACAGAGGACTAAATTGTGTTAAAATTACAAAGTTAAGGACTTAATTGGTTGAAATTGAAAGTCGAGGACCAATTTGTAAATTTAGCTATAGTC